>NC_141904.1:92514658-92834086 GCF_057802395.1 Ceratotherium simum simum
GGATGCACAGGGGCCAGGAGCCAGAGCAGCAGGACCGAGCGTCCGGGGCCTGGAGGGATTGGGGGGCTTCTCTTGGCTTTCCCTGTCCAGCACCCCATTTTCTTGAGGGGAACCTCAGCTCCCCCAGTCTTCGTCCATGAGGTTTAGGTATGGCTGACTCTCCCCCTCCACAACTCCAGGGAATGTGCTTGTGATCTAAGCCTGGCCAATCAGGATGCTCCATTGTCCTGGCCAATGAGAATCAGCCCTGAGACTTCGGCTATAATTACTTACACTACTAAGAACACTAAGCCAGAGCTGTACAACTGTGACTGCACACATGGAGACCCATGTGAGAATAAAGCCAACACAGAGGAACATACAGCTGGGAGGCAGATGGAAATAGATCCTGGACATAGATCCTCATGTCAGCCCCCCGATCCAGCGACACCTGAAGCTAGCCTTACACTCCTGGACTTTTCTGTTATAAAATCTAACAAATTCCCTTTTCTGCTAGGCTGGTTTGAGTCTGATTTCTCTAATTTACCACTGAAAAACTTCCGGCTAACATAGGTTATGGAGTTGGGCAGACCTGGGTTGTGCTTTTGGCTCTGCCACATACTTGACGTGTGTCTTAGGTGAGTCATTTCCCCTCTATGCACGTCACAGGGACAATAACACCGACCTAACAAGGTTGCTGCAAAGACCAAAAAAGACCAGAGAAGTAAACGTCTACAAAAGGTCACACACACAAAAGTAACTGCTGCTTTTCCTCCCACAGGAGGAGCTGGGGGCACGGAGGGGGTAAGGATTTGGTACCCAGGTCCAAAGGCCCCTTTTGAAGCCCCACTTGCTCTGGGGTCTGAGGTGAGAAAGGAGAGTGTCAGTTGGTCTCCCTCCACCAATTTCCCTGCTAATTCTGTAACGACAGCAGGGAACACTCACTGAGCCCTCCCACCCTACGAGGGAAGGACTTACATTATCCCCACTCTAGAGCTCAGAGCCGGGCAGCCACCTGCTGGGCCTGCAACCCCGGCTGTCTGTCTCCAGGGCCCCGGCCCCCTGCGGCAACTTGCTGGGTTTCTCCACCGGAGGATGACTCTAGTGTTGTGAACATGCAGATCCTGGCTCCCCAGGCCGGGGGGCTGAGAGTGCATTTCTAACACACTCTCAGGTGGTGCTCCCAGAGCCACACTTGCGTCATGGAGGCTGCGGGCCATACCAAAACTGCCACTATGTGTCAGCGCTTACAAAATAACTGAAGCAATGATAAAAAAGATACACCCATGCACACTGTGTGCAGACACAGAGCAGAGTGCTTTACCGCATCACACCGGCCTCTCCCCTTGTACAGAGGGGGAAAGGAGAGGCACAGAGGGGTTAAGTCAGTAGCCCCACATTCTCCTCCCCCCAGGAGTGAGCTCCTGGCCTTGGGGGCAGAAGCCCGGGGAGTGACAGAGAAGGAAGGGGTCTGCAGCCCCAGGGAACAGATGGTAGGAAGGCTGGCTGTGGGCAGGGGGGCAGGGTGGGGCCCAGACTGGAGGGATGGGTCAGGGGATTCTCAGAGGAGAAGGTCCTGGAAGCTGAGGGCCCAGGGCAACCCCAGGCCTCTCAGGACCAGGGAAACTGAGACAGACTGTTTCTTCTACCTGGGAGGGACTCTCCTGACCTCATTAACATTTTCTATTTTTTTTTTCTTTTTTTTGTGAGAGAGATCAACCCTGAGCTAACATCCATGCCAATCCTCCTCTTTGCTGCGGAAGACTGGCCCTGGGCTAACATCTGTGTCCATCTTCCTCCACTTTATGTGGGACGCAGCCATAGCATGGCCTGACAAGCGGTGGCTCAGTGCGCGCCCGGGATCCGATCCCAGGCCGCCAGCAGCAGAGCGTGAGCACTCAACCTAACCACTACGCCACAGGGCTGGCCCCTCATTAACATTTCAGAGGCAATTTTTCCACCTATGTCTTGGGCCTCCACTTCCCACCCTCCCTCCATTGGCCAGACTGAGGGGCAGGATACCCGCTCAGCTAGGTCATGCAGGGCTGGACATGCCACGAGCTCCCAGACAGGGCCTTCCCCTCTCTGGGCCTCAGCTTTCCCATCTCATCTGTGCAGTGGGACTGACCCACCTCACCCAGAGCTACTGGATGGGAAACCCTGGGGACCACGGAGAGCCCTGAGCAGAAGGGAGGCCATACTTCTTCACAGTGGCTGTGACGCCCCTCAGTGCTTCCCACTCCTAGCAGCTTGTTGGGCTTTTAAACCCTGGAACCAAAACAGGATGAGGAAGGCTCCACAGGACACAGGCCACCCGCCTTATCCTTCATCCTTGGAGATGGGGGGAAGCGGACATTGTCCGAGAGAGGCCACTCCTAGCACAGTCAGCAGCCCAGGCAGGAGCCCCAGGAGGAAGCCCCCTCGGCCTTCCAGGCCCCAGCTGATCTGACCCCCGCCTACTGCTCTGCCTCATTCCTTTCCACTCTCCAGCCCCAGCTTGCTCTCCAAGCTGCTAAGCTTATGCCTACCTCAGGGCCTTGGTGCTTGCTCTTCTCCCAGCATTGTCTCATCATGCAGGCCACATCCTCACAGAAGCCACAGCTAGCCCCCACTGTGTTTTCTTTGCAGTGCTTAGCCTCTGTCTGCAGTGCCCCTGGCTGTGTGTTCATGTGTTTATTGGCTGTCCACCCAAGCATGCTGACGACCCAATCCCCTGGAACAGCACCCGGCCCAGAATAAGTTCTCCGCAAAATGTCACGATGTGGACAGATGAACCTCCAGCACAGGGTAGCCAAGCCCTCCTGCGTAGTGGGACAAGGGTCCATCACCACCCATCCCCACCGCCGAGCTGGAAGGTCAAGTCACTCCACACCCTCCTTCTCCGAGTCCAGTGGAAGCGGAGTCTGAGGCACGGAGATGCGCTCACAGGGAAACCGGGACGACGGGGCTGCAGCCTCCGCGCAGACACTCTCCCCTACCCCTCTCCGGCGCGGAGGACTCGGCGCGGCCGCAGGCGCCCGGTCCCGCGGTCTGCGGGTGCCCACAGGCCCGGATCGCTTGCTGCGCAGCCTCAGGCGGGGTCCAGCGGCCCCGCTCCCCCGCCGCAGCCCGGCCTGTGCAGCCGCGTGCGGCCACCCTGCGCGCCCCGAGCCCCGGCCCGGCCCGGCGCGGGCGCTCTCCCTCCGAGTCCTCACGCCGGGCCCCGGGTCCTCCGCAACCTCCCCGGGCGGCCCTCCGCGGCTGCGCCCTGAGCGGGAAGGGGTCAGGAGGAAGGGGCGGGCCCGCCGTGGGGGCGGGGCGGGCATCAGCTCGGGGCTCCGCGCAGCCGCGCGGGCCGACCCCAGCGGCACCGGCTCCGGGGCTCCCGCCGGGGCGTCGGTCCCAGCCCCCGGCAGGGCCCCAGCCGCGCGGGACGGGCCGCCCTCCGGCAGTGCAGGCGGGGGCGGCGGGTCTCCTCCTTACCTGAGGGCCCGAGCCGCCCATCCGCCGCGGGGCGCGGACCCGGCACAGGCCGCGGGACTCGGGCCCTCAGCGCCTGGGCAGGCGGCCGGGGCTGGGGAGCGTCGCGCAAGAGCCGCGGGCGGCCGGCTCCGCGGACATGGAGGGTAGGAGGGGAGGCGAGACGCGGTCAGCGCGCCGGGCCCACTGGCCCCCAGGACGCCTGGCACCCTTCCTGGCAGCGGCGACCCGGAAGGCAGGAGCGTCCTTTTCCTTCAGCCACAACTGCAAAAACAGCCACAGTCCCTACTTGTCGCACTCAGGACCGCCCCCCAGCCCCCAGTCGCCTATAGAAATAGAGCTAGACCAAAAAGAGGGCGCAAGCAGCGGAAGGAGCCAATCAGATCCCCAAGAGGCGCGGCGGCCGCTGACCTCTTAAAGAGACAGCACGCAGGCACTGGGGCACGAGAAGCCGTGGCGGGGAAGCGAAGTTGCGCTTCTCACCCGGAAGGCGGCCCGGATCGCGGACCCAGGAGCAGAGGACGCTGCCACCTCTCGGCCCCCACGCCTGCCGGCTGTCAGCAGCTGTCAACGGACCAGCTCGCTCTAGCCAGCGCTCTTCCTCCTGCCCGGGCTGCGGCCTGACCGTTCAGGGAGGAGCCTCCGCGGACCGCCCCCTCGCGTGCCACCGCCCCAGGCGCCCCGCAGCGGCAGTCCGGCCGGGTGACCTCTGATCACCTGGGTGAGGAAGGGAGGATCGGGACAACCCCTTCCCCGGAACGACGCGTTTCCACCAGCGTGCCCCGCCGCCTGGATGTCCACCATCAAAGTGCCCTGGCATTGAGCACCGTCCAGGTTTCAGGCACTAATTTTCACGACAACCGTGCAGGACGGTTATGATTAGTCGCATTTTACAGAGAAGGAGTCTGAGCCTTAGAGAGGTTAAATAACTTGCCCAAAGCAAACAACTGGGAAGTGACAAAGCCAAGACGCCCGAGTTTGAATTGCCCCTCCCCCATCTCTAACGTCAACAATTCAGGCAACTTCCACTGGGAAGCCTTCCCTGATTGCCCCGTCCTTGCTCCTCCTGACATCTATGCTGTGTTCACGCCTAGCCCTTCTCCTGCTAGCACTCCATGGTCTGGCCCCTCCTGCCTCTAGGTCCTCATCTCCCACCCACCCCCTCCTCATTCAGCATGCTCAAGCCACACTGGTTTCTGTTTCTCTTAAATATACCAAGCTTGTTCCTGCCTGCTGGTCTCCGTGTCTGTCCCCTGCCCGGCTGCTCCTTGTCACGTGACCTCCTCCTTGACACCCTAGCTGAAGTACCTGTCCAGTCTCTGTCACATAATGCCCTTTTATTTCCTTCAGAGCACCATCACTCTCTAACCTGATTATATTCATTTACTAGCTTCCTAGTTAGTCATCAGCCTCCCCCTACTAGAATGTCAGTGTCATGAGGACAGAGTCATGCTTGTCACATTCCCTGCAATGTCCTGAGGCTTAGTGCCTGGTGCAAATTGTAGACACCTGCTTATCACAGTAACCCCAAGATACACACCCTGTGATGACACAGTTGCTTCACACTTGGGCTGGAATGAGACTGACTCCTGCTCTAAAAAGGGGAAGGTTAGGAAGTAACCACCTGTGACCATCTGAGACTTGGTTTATCTGGGACTTTCCCAGCCTGGACCGTGGTCAAGGTGCAGTTTCTGTACTACCTAGAAGAGGCTGGGCTCCAGCCTGATGTGTGCCTGCATGAATTGGCCGTGGGGAGTCAGGATCAGCTCCTAGAGTTAGTTTCTGCCAGGAAGAATCACCCCTGCTCACATTCAGTTGGCTTAAACAAGTCACAGGCCACTCCTTTTTCTTGTTTTGTTTTTTTGGTCTTTTTGTGTGTGTGAGGAAGATCAGCCCTGAGCTAACATCCATGCCAATCCTCCTCTTTTTTTTTTTTGCTGAGGAAGACCGGCCCTGGGCTAACATCTGTGCCCACCTTCCTCCACTTTTTATGGGACGCCGCCACAGCATGGCCTGACAAGCGGTGCATCGGTGCACGCCTGGGATCCGAACCCGGGCCACCAGCAGCGGAGTATGCACACTTAACTGCTACGCCACAGGGCCGGCCCCATCACAGGCCACTCCTAACCTCCAGGGACAGGACACTTCCCTCCTACCATGTGCTGAGGAGGAGGAGAAATGCAGAATCTGTGACCAGGCTGAGTGATCACCCTTCATCTTTATTTTCATGTTTTTTGAGACAGTACAGACTTCCTAGGGGGGAAAAAGTTGGCTATTACTATTGCAATGCACAATTCTGCATTTTCTACTCTGAGTTTTGGGCCCCACATGTAGCCTTCTGTGGGATTTCATTTGTAGAATAACTGAGGGTATCTACTTCACCCCTCCCCTTCAAGGCAGGGTAGTGACTTATTCACTGCAGTATCCCTTACACACAGGACAGAGTGTGGCATCAGCCAAGTTCAATGAATGGTAGTTTAATAAACACAAGTTCTGTTCTTTGCCCTACACCAGGCTCGGGGTGGCCATCCTCTCTAGGCCATGCTGACAACAGGAGATGCTGCTACAGAACTGGGGATCCCAAAGTAATAGAGATGAGATGGCAGTGCTCAGCCGTGAGAAGCAAAGTGGGTACAATCGTCATGCAACCATCGAGGTCAAAGGAGCAGCCAGGAAGGTGGAATAGGTCACTGGATGGACAGAGTCAGTAGGCGGCAGAACGCCAACACTGGTTCCTTTGTCTGGGTGATGCGAGTTTTCACAGAGGTGAAGGTCAAGTAAAAGCCCCTGAAATGTCCTCTCCCCCCACCTGCCTCAGCCAAGATAGTAAATAAAAAACAATATCAGGGCCGGCCCTGTGGCTTGGTGGTTAAGTGTGCGCGCTGCGATGCTGGCGGCCCGGGTTCGGATCCCGGGTGCGCATCGAGGCACCACTTCTCCGTTCGTCCTGAGGCCGAGTCCCACATGCAGCAACTAGAAGGATGTGCAGCTACGACACACAACTATCCACTGGGGCTTTGGGGGGAAAAAATAAAATAAATAAAATCTTTAAAAAAAAAAAAAAAAAAAAACAATATCACATACCAGGGAAAACAGCAGAGATCAGGGCCTCCCTCGAAGACCTAAAGCATATGGGGAGGTGGACCCCACCGTATCCCTATTTAATTCATCAGTCTGGCCTTTAAAACATACAGAGAATAGGAGCAGGTTGCTGCAAACCCAACCAAGTAGTAGCCCAATGGCAGCTGCTGTGTTGCTGTCACTGCTAGCACAGATCAACGTGGCTCAGGTAGCAGTGGGCCGCCTGCGATGACTGTCCCTATCAGGATGCCACCCCTATCATTCACAGGGAGGGACAGCAGTTTACATTTATGGTCTTGCCCCAGGCCTACGGTCACTCTCTCACCCTCTGTCACAGTATACATAGTCTGAAGGGCCCTGGCCATCTGAACGTTCTGCAGAACAGTGCATCGGTTTATTATATTGATGACATCCTGCTAATCTTGCTGGACGAACAAGAAGGAACAAGCAAATGAAGACCTTGATGAGACATACGTGCTCCAAAGGGTGGAAGATGAACTCTATGAAGATTTGGGGGCTTGGCACATCGGTGAAGTTTATAGGGGTCTAGTGGTCTGGGGCATAGCAGGACATCCTCTCCAAAGTAAAGGACAAATGACTGCATCTTGCATACCCCATCACAAGAAAGGAAGCACAACGCCAGAATCCACTCTTTGGGTTCTGGAGGCAGCATATTCCACACCTGGAAATGCTGCTCTGACCCATACATCTCTGGGTGACATAAAAGGCTTCCAGCTTTGAGTGAGGCTCACAGCAGGAAAGGCTGTCCCAGAGGCCACAGGCCCCTCACACCCTATGATATGAGAAGCCCTCTAATGGTGGGAGGAAAAGATGCTGTGTAAAAGTCAGAGCAAGCCCTCCTGGGAAAACCACAATGTCGCTCCCCAGGGTTCTAGAGCGAGGCTAGGCCTTCTACAGCAAACTACACACAAATCCAAAGAACAACTCCACCAGGCTACTGGACCCTGGCAGAGATGACTAGGGAGCATCAAGTGACCAGGAGGCCAGAGCTGCCCCTCATGAACTGGGTTCTATCAGGCCCAGTTGTAAATTCGTGTGGGCCCAGCAGCCACCCACAGCATGACGGTAAGCGATCCATGGCAGATCCACGTCATCTACCACTGTCACACTAGTGCCTCTCCCTCATTCACACCTATGGCTGACTGGCAGGTCCCTGAGACAGCTGACAAAGGAGGGGGAGGCTGAGCTTGCTCAGAGATGAGCTGGCTCATTCTGTGGGTCAGAGGCAAGGCCTGGAGGGGAAGCAGCCGTGTGGAGACCTCAGGGATGAAAGCCACAGGCTGCAGATGGTGGAAGCAGAAGTTGGGAAGCAGACTCATCCTTGATGATGTTCAGTGCTGGATGCCTACTGATGTGAGAAAAATCCCCAGGGTGACGTGCACCCAGAGTGGGTCCAACATGGCTATTGGCTGGGGTCCTGGCTTCCTCACTCCGTGGGCCTGTCACAGGGCTGGTTGTGTGTCCTCAGGACATGGCAGCTGGCTTCCCTCAGAGTGAGTGATCTGGTGAATCACCTAATCACTTAATCTGAAGTGACATCTAATCACTTCTGTCGGATGCTATTGGTCACACAGACCAACTCTGGTACAATGGGAAGGAGATTATAAAAAGGTGTGAATACCAGAGGGCAGGGAACATTGGGGGCCATAAGAGAGGCTGCACCCCACCCTCTTCCACCTTACCATTTCTCCTAGCCTCCCTCCCATTCGCATTTAAACATGCCCAGGTATGTCATCTCAAAAACAGTCCTTCCCCAGCCCCGCATCCCTCCCCAGTCACTGCCCCACCTCCCACAGCTCAGCTTCTCCACAGATTTGTCCACAGTCACCTTCTCACTCCCTGCACCCGACTCCTCAACACACTCCAACGTGGTGTCCGACACCAATCCCGCACAGCCAGAGACACCAATGGCCCCTAGTCCTTACCAAACTTGACCTCTTGGCAGCTTGTCACCTGCTGACCCCATCTACCCTGGTGGGCAGCCTCTGAGATGGCCCCCAATGAACCCCTGCCCTTGATGTGGGCTAGACCTAGCGACTTGCTTCTAACAAACAGAAGATGGTAAAAGTGAGGGGATGTCACTTCTGGCCCATGGCTTCTGGCTTGTATGGCCTCTCTCACCCTCATTCACTTCCTCTGAGCAAAGCCAGCTGCCATGTTGTGAGCTGCGCTATGGCGAGGCCCACATAACAAGGAACTGAGGAGACCCCCACCCAAGAGCCAGTGTGAAACGGTCCTTGTCCAGCAGCCTGGGGGGAACTGAATCCCGCCCCATGAGGGAGCTTGGAAGCAGGTCCTCCTTGAGCTGAGCATTCAAATGGGCCTGCAGCCCGGGCCAGCACCTTGAGTGCAGCACTGTGCAAGACAGTGAGGCAGAGGCGCCCACCTGAACCAGGCCTGGATCCTGGACCCACAGACACGGAGAGAATACATGGTAACGGTTTGAAACTGCTAGATTGCAGGATAATTTGCTAGGCGACAATGGCTAATTAATACAACCCCACCCACAATCTCTGCTCTGGCTTCTCCCTCAGCAGCTCCCAGCATCCCAGCTCCTGCCCAGCATCCTTTGTTGGTGCCACTTAACTGTTGGGGTTTTCCGGGTCCTAGGCCTAGGCCTTCTCTTCTCACTGAACTCGCTCTCTGGATTAGCCAGCCACTCCCCAGTGGCGGCTGCAGCCCAAACTTCCTCTCGAGCCCCAGACCTGAACATCCAGGATATCTCTGGCCTCTTGGACATCTCTACTCAGGGGCCACATTCAACACAGCCAGAAACAAACTCACCCTCTTTCCCCCCAAACTTTCTTGTCTTCCTCTTGCCTTCCTCATCTGTAGTGCCATCATCTGCCTAGACTCCTGAACCAGAATCCTACTGTTCTCCTGGCTGCCTCCCTTTTAATGTCCTCCATCCCCAAGGCCAATAGACTATATCTCCTAAATATCTCTCGGATATTTCCAGTCCTCAACATCACTCCTCCCCCTATCCCAGGGTCTATCCAGAGATGCCTGTTCACCGCACAAAAGCACCAGGCGAAGAGGGCGGAGATCCAGCCCTGCCCTGCTCACCGAGCAACCCACCCTAGCCCAAGCTGCCTGTAACTAGGAAGACCCGCAGCAATCCACCTCCACCTCCACCGGGGGCAGCCTGAGGAATTCTCCTAAAGCCCACACTGGCTCTCCTCTCACCCTGCTTAAAATCTTTCTGCACCTCTCCACTGCCCTCAGGATAAAGCTAAAACTCCCCAGAAAGACTTGGAGATCTGAAGCGACCTGGGCTCTCTGATCTCAAGCCTTGCCCCTTCCTGAGCATCACAAGCTCTTTAACCAGAACTCCAGACGACGTTCTTTCTATCTGGTGTCCTCCCTGCATCTCTGCTCCCCTCGGTGAAGACAATTTAGTAGAACACCACATGTGGCCTCCTACAATCTCAGAGCGTTTTGGTGCTCCAAGCGTCCAGCCTGAGAGCTTTTAGGGAAGTGGAAAGGGGCTGTCCGTTCATGACACAGTAAGACGACCTCAGAAAACAAGACTCTCAGCCGTCTGTAAAACAACCATACCGTGACCAAGGTCACGCAAACAGCAGGTGGGACTGGTCCTCGCTGCCCCAACCCGCAGCTTCCGCTCCCACACCTTTCCTGGTCAGGACAGCGCAGAGCACAGGCCGCCCGCCGTCCAGCACGTGGGGGTGCGCCTCGGGGAGCGTGGGCGAGACCGCGGGGTGGCGTGGGCGGAGCCCCCTCCGGCCCGCCCTCTGCGCGCCGGCTTGACGCAAAGGGACACCGACGTCATGACGTCGTATTCCTTCAGACTCTTCCCGGGCTCGGCCGGGTCACGTGGGCCAATTTTCGCGCGAAAACTGGTAGTTGCTGGAGAAGCAGAGAGGTTCGGGGCGCTGCGATGGCGGTGAGCGCGCCGGTGGTCCCTGCGGGCCTGCGTGTCTGCCATGCGGGGGGCGCGGGTGTGGGGGCCGGCGGGTGGTCCCTGCGACGCTGCACGTCTGCGCCGGCCGGGGGCGCGGGTGGTCCCCGCGGCCTGCGCCTCTGCGCGGCCTGGGGCGCGGGCAGGCGGTGCAGAGCGCGCGCCGGGAACAAGGGTGCGGGGGCTGCGAGCTTTTGGTTCTCTCGCCCTCGCGCCGCCCCGGATCGGTGCTCCGGACGAGGTCGGGTCCCTGGGCTCCATATGGAGCTGATTTCTCTCCTTTACTCCCCTCGTGTGGGGCCTGCAAAACCAGCGGGCCCCGCACCGCTTCAGTCTGCCTGGTGATGCCGCCTCCCCCGCGCCAACCTGGGAGCGCTGGACTCCCTAGGCCGAGCCCAGCCCGCCCGGCCATTATCGTTGATTCACTCCGCACATGCTTGTTGGGTGCTCTCTGTATGCCCGGCGCTGTGTGTATACGAGACAGACAAGTCCTGCGTCTTCATGCACTTACTGTAACATTTTTTGTCCCTTTGTCTTGTTTACTATCTGTCCGCTCCACCATTCTGTAAGTTCCAGACCTCTTATGTTTTGGTCGCTTTTGTAGCCCGTGTCCAGTCACAGTGCCTGGCACACTGTAGGTGCTCAAATGGGTGAGAATGCATGCTTATAGGGGAGGAATAGACGATATACAGGTAAACAGACAAATGATGTACCCTCAGTGATTTCTCATGGAGAAAACAGGGTAATATGAGTGACAGCATTTGAGGAAGTGTTATTTGGGCTGGTCCCCCTGTGCGGAGAAGCCATTGGCTCAGAGAGCTCAGAGGAGAGCCTGCCAGGCAGAGGGAACAGCAAGCGCAAGTCTTGAGGCTGGAATGGGTTTGGAGCGTTGGCGGACAGGGTGGCTGTGGAGAGGGAGGCCTTACGGGTGGGGAGGGCCACAGTACAGAAAGCTACCTCAGCCCTCACCTCCTCCATCTCCTGTTGCAGGAATCATCTGAGTCCTTCACCATGGCATCCAGCCCAGCTGGGCGTCGGCGAAGCAATGATCCTCTCACCTCCAGCCCTGGGCGAAGCTCCCGGCGCACTGATGCCCTGACCTCCAGTCCTGGCCGGGACCTTCCTCCCTTTGAGGATGAGTCGGAGGGGCTACTAGGCACAGACGGGCCCCTGGAGGAAGAGGAAGAGGATGGAGAGGAGCTTATTGGAGATGGCATGGAGAGGTATTTTCACTCAAGGCCCTGCACTCAGCTGATAGTTTTGCAGGGAGCCCGCTGTGTGTCTGGCGACCTTGTTTTGGGTGCTGAGGAAGCAGATGGATCAGAGCTTCCTTGCGCTTGAGCGAGTCTTGGTCCAGGGTCTGGGGGGAGACAGCTTCATGGAGCCGCGACGGATGTTGTCTAACTTACACTAGACCCTGAGGCCTGGGTACGCCCTAACTCCATGAGAAGGGCACCCCAGGGGATGGGTGCAAGGGGTCCCTAATCTGGGGGAGAGGGGCGCGCGTCAGGGACACCAGCCGGGAAGGACAAGAAGCAGACAGCCAAGTGTTTTTCTGTAACTGCAAAGAAACAGTTGGGGGAGGGGTGATTAATCAAGATTTAGATTCAGTCCAGCAAACATTTGTTGTGCCTCATCCGTAGCAGGCCCTGTGTTAGATAGTTTCGTACAAACGCATATTAACACATATCGACACTTAATGCTAAGATAGTGGAGTCAGCTCTGCAAGTGAGCAGGGTTACCTCTCTGCTGCGGCCTTTCCGTGTGTTTACAACCAGGATGTGGCAGCTACATTCGTAGTGGAATTGTGGGAATGCCCAGGAGCCTCATGGAGAGTCTCCTTTTGGGCCTTTCTGTCCTCTGACTTGGGGTTCCAGACTTGGTGTGCATGAGAGGACTTACAGGCCATCCCACAGTCCAGGGCCATCCGAGGGACTTTCAGGGGCACTCTGGACCATTTGGATCTTTGCCTTAAGCACCACCACCCCAAGTGATGAGACTGGGTGTGCAGCGCATGCCAGACTGTGGAAGGAATGAGGAGTTTTTGGAAGAACCAGCCCTGTTGTGCGTTGTGGAGTTGTTCAGGCAGGGTGCCCCTCCCCTGCCAGCTGCCCTCTGTTTCCACTCCCCTTTGCTTCTCCCTCCAGAGAAGGACAGGCTCTTTGCAGGGGCCTCTGGGTAGAGGTATCTGGGGGCGAGCTGGGCCCAATTGGATTTTGTTTCTGTGGCTTTTTTAAGAACAACTTTATTAAGCTGTAATTTCTATATTATAAAACTCAGTCCTTGTAAGAATACAGTTCAGTGCTTTTTAGTAAATTTCCTGAGTTGTGCAACCATCACCACAATCCAGTTTTAGACATTTTTATCATCCCAGTAAGATTTCTTGTGCTTGTTTACAGTTAATGCCCATTCCCGTCCCAGCTCCTAGGCAACCAATAATCTACTGTCATTTTAGATTTGCGATTCTGGCCATTTCATACAAATGGAGTTGATACTATGTGGCCTTTTGCGACAGGCTTCTTTTACTTAGTGTGGTTTTCAAGGTCCATCCGTGTTGTAGCTTTTATCAGTACTTCAGTCAATCCTTTTTGTGGCTGAATAATATTCCATTGTATGGACACGCCATTTTTATCTATTCATAAGTTGGTGGACATTTGTTTCTTTGCACTTTTTGGCTCTTATGAATAATGTTGCTATGAAGTTTTTCTGTGGACGTTATGTTTTCAATTCTCATGGACATGTACCTAGCAGTGGAATTGCTGGATCATATGGTAATTCTCTTTAATCTTTTGAGGAACTGCCAGGGTGTTTTCCAAATCAGCTGCACCATTTTACATTCCTACAAGTGGTGTATGAGGGTTCCAATTTCTCCACATACTTGCCAACACTTGTTTTCTAGTTTCTGATAACAGTTATCCTAACGGGTATGAGGTGGTGTCTCATTGGGGTTTTGATTTGCATTTCTCTAGTGATTAATGATGTGGAGCATCTTTTCATATACTTATTGGCCATTTGTATATCTTCTCTGGAGAAATGTCTATTCAGATCCTTTGCCCATTTTATAATTGGGTTGCTTGACTTTTTATTATTGAGTTGTAAGAGTTTATTTATTCTGGATACAAGTCCTTTATCAGATAGGTGATTTGCAAATATTTTCTCCTCAGTTTGTGGCTCATCTTTTTTACTTTTTTAATGGTGTATTTTTCGACGCACAAAAATTTTTACTTTTGGGGCCGGCCTGGTGGCGCAAGCGGTTAAGTGCACGCGCTCCACCTCTGCGGTGGCCCCGGGTTCGCTGGTTCGGATCCCAGGCACGCACCGACGCACCGCTTGGCAAGCCATGCTGTGGCGGTGTCCCATATAAAGTGGAGGAAGATGGGCACGGATGTCAGCCCAGGGTGAGTCTTCCTCAGCAAAAAAAAAAAAAAAAAGAAGAGGAGTGGCAGATGTTAGCACAGCGCTGATCTCACAAAAAAAAAAAATTTTACTTTTGATGAAATCAAATTTATCAGTTTTTTTAACAAACCAATTCGAATTTCGCTGAGGGCATTTCATATGACTTAAAATTCTTTTTCTTCCCCCACTTTTATTGAGATGTAGTTGACATACAGCACTCTATAAGTTGAAGGTGTATAGCATAATGATTTGACTTACATATATTGTGACATGATTACCACATTTAGTTCACATCCATATTTCATATAAATACAAAAAAAAGTAAAAGAAAAATATGTGTTTTTCCTTGTGATAAGAACTCTCGGGATTTCCTCTCAGCGACTTTCATATCTAACACACAGCAGTGCTAACTATAGTCGTCATGTTGTACATTACATTTGTAGTACTTAATTTGTCTTATAACTGGAAGTTTGTGCCTTTTGACCTCCTTCATCCAGGGCCTCCTTCCCCCACCCTTGCCTCTGGTAACCACAAAGCTGATCTCTTTCTCTGTGAGTTTGGTTTTTTGTTCTTTAGATTGCACATATAATTGAGATCATACAGTACTTGTCTTTCTCTGTCTGACTTATTTCACTTAGCATAATGCCCTCAAGGCCCATCCATGTTGTAGCAAATGGCAGGAGTTCCTTATTTTTCATGGCTGAATAATATTCCATTGTATATATATCCACAACTTCTTTATCCATTCATCCACCGATGGACACTTAGGTTGTTTCCATGTCTTGGCTGTTGTGAAGAATGCTGCTATGATCATGGGGGTGCAGATGTCTTTTTGACATAATGTTTTCATTTCCTTCACATACATTCCCAGAAGTGGAATTGCTGGATCTGACTTAAAATTCTTGAAGAGTCAGATATCTTTTCCCTGAGAACTTTTAAGAATTCAGAACTGGATCAGCCCAGAAATTTACTGGCTTTGGTTTCTGTTTCTGGCATCAGCAGTGTAGCATTATTTGTTCTGAAAGTGTAGTCTGACAGAGTTCACTGCAAAAAATAATAATAATAATACTATAGTTCCCTTAATCACCACTTACCCTGACAAAAGGGCAAACTCAGAGGATTGTCTTGGGGAGGCAGCGTGGTGTCAGGCAAAGAGTGTATGATTTGTGGTTGAACCATATTTCGACACCCGGCTCTTCTGAGTGACCCATTGGCAAAAAGCACATCGCCCCTCTAATCCTTGGTTTCTGCGTCTGTCAGACAGAGCCTTGTCTGCCTCCCAGAATTGCAGGGAGGAGAGTGCTTTACTCTCAGTGGGTTCCTTGTTAAGGCGTCATTCCCCTTCAGCTATCTGCTAGATGACATTGTGGAAAATGAGTCCTTGAAGGTCTCGGAGTAGCTTAGAGGGTGGAGCCGGTGGGCAGGCGTTTCAGAGAGGCCAGCGTGGCTGATGTGTGGATGACCTTCCCAGGACCTCAGGGGGTTGAGGCGGCGTTGTCTGAGACGGGGAAGATGCAGGGAGAGTTTCTGCCCTGTGAGGGAGCTGGGGTTGGCTCTCTGAAGGCCTTTCTGCCTGACAGTTTTGTGGTTCCCTCAATTCCTGTTGGGTGTTCAAAGCTGTCTTGAGATCCCCTCCCCCGTTTTTTTATTGTGGAAAAATACACATAACATAAAATTTCCCGTCTTAACCTTAAGTGCACACTTCAGTAGTACCAAATACATTCATGTTGTTGTGTGACCATCACCACCATCTAGTTCCAGAACTTTTCATCTTCCCAAACTGAGTCATACAGTATTTGTCCTTTTGTGACCAGCTTATGTCACTGAGCACAGTGTCCTTGAGGTTCACCCATGTTGTAGCGTGAGTCAGACTCTCTTTCCTTTTGAGGACTAATATTCCATTGCATGAGTAGACCACACTTGGTTTATCCACTGGAGATCCTTTTTGAGGCTTTTGTATTTCTGGCCTGGACACTGCGGGCCTGCCTGGGCTGGGGCTCCTGAGCCTTCTGGAGCAGGCCCAGTTCCTGGGTGGGTGTTTTTGGGTACTAACAGGGTCCATTTGGGGGCTCCCTCAGGGACTACCGTGCCATCCCAGAGCTGGACACCTACGAGGCCGAGGGACTGGCCCTGGATGACGAGGATGTAGAGGAGCTGACAGCCAGTCAGAGAGAGGCGGCCGAGCGCGTCATGCGGCAGCGCGACCGGGAGGCTGGCCGGGGCCTGGGCCGCATGCGCCGTGGGCTCCTGTATGGTAGGTTGAGATGTCTGCACCCTTGAGGGGCTGATCTGGCTTCCGGAGCCTCGGGGAGCTGGGAAGAAGGAGTGCTGGGGAAGGCGGAGAGAAGGTGCTGGAAAGGCTTCACTCGAGGGTGTCCCTTTGCCCCCAGACAGCGATGAAGAGGACGAGGAGCGCCCCACCCGGAAGCGCCGCCAGGTGGAGCGGGCCACGGAGGACGGCGAGGAGGACGAGGAGATGATCGAGAGCATCGAGAACCTGGAAGACCTCAAGGGCCACTCTGTGCGCGAGTGGGTGAGCATGGCGGGCCCCCGGCTGGAGATCCACCACCGCTTCAAGAACTTCCTGCGCACCCACGTGGACGGCCATGGCCACAACGTCTTCAAGGAGCGCATCAGTGACATGTGCAAAGGTGCGCCCTCTGCACATCCGCCCCCCGCCTCTCAGCTCACCACCGCCCGCCTTGCGCAATCCTCCTGTGGGTTGTTTGTTTTGGCTTTGTAACGGCACATTTGACAGAGCGTGAGGTGCAGGGAGTATCAAGCGAATTGCCTGTAGCTAGACAGGAGCTAGATGTGAAGCCTGAGATGTCTTTCAGACAAAAGCAAAAAGTATTGAGTGTCTGCACTAGGATGCTCCAGCTGACTGTGCAGGGAGCACCTCTAGACCACAGAAGTGTCTTTTGGCAGACTTTTTGTAAAAATCTGGATTACTACTTTGATCAGAAAGTAGCAGCACATTTCTGTTGACAGGAAAGGATTTTAAAGGGGGCATGCAAATCTTGGTTTCCTGCAGTCCCCTCGATTCCCTTTGTCTTATGTTTGACATAGTTTATTCGTAGGTTTCCTTCTTGCCCCTTGTGGGGAGTTGGCACATACTATTTCACTTAACTCCCTCGGCAGCCTTGTCTGCTTTGTGACATCCCCATTTCACCGATTGGGAAGTTGAGGCTTAGGATATTCACTTATCTAAGTCGCATGGTTAAAGCCTGCTGGACTTAGAAGCAAGAGCCGGGCGTTCTGGCTTGAAGTCAAGGATTTGGATAGGCAGGCTCCTCCTCCAACAGGGAGACAAATTGCCTCCTTTGTCCCCTGCCAGGCTTGATGCTTAGTTTCTTTTTTTTGTTTGTTTTATTTTTTGTTTGTGAGGAAGATCAGCCCTGAGCTAACATCCATGCCAAGCCTCCTCTTTTTGCTGAGGAAGACTGGCCCTGGGCTAACATCCGTGCCCATCTTCCTCTACTTTATATGGGATGCTGCCACAGCATGGCTGACAAGCAGTGCATCAGTGCGCACCCAGGATCCAAACCCGGGCCGCCAGCAGCGGAGCATGTGCACTTAACTGCTACGCCACGGGGCTGGCCCCTGATGCTTAGTTTCTCTTCCCACCTCACCTGCCTCTAGAGAACCGCGAGAGCCTGGTGGTGAACTATGAGGACCTGGCGGCCAGGGAGCACGTCCTGGCCTACTTCCTGCCAGAGGCACCGGCGGAGCTGCTGCAGATCTTCGATGAGGCTGCCCTGGAAGTTGTGCTGGCCATGTACCCCAAGTACGACCGCATAGCCAGCCACATCCACGTGCGCATCTCCCATCTGCCTCTAGTGGAGGAACTGCGCTCGCTGAGGTGAGCTGAGGGCAGGGCGGGAGTCAAGCGTCTGGGTCCTTGGCACCTCGTGGCTCAGGCCTCATTCCAGAGAGCTCTAACAGGGCGGTGGTGGTGTGGGGTGGCTGGCTGCAGCCAAGGAGAGCCCTCAGCCCGTGAGTTCTGGCTTGACAGGGCTGCTGTGTGATGGATGTGGTGGCGGCCAGGCCCCAGATTTTTGGGATCTTGTGTTGGAACACCCTCATGTGTAGCCCTGGCCTCTCTGGAGGGCATGGGTCAAGCGTCGGGGCCCCAGGCCTCTGATATGCCCTCTTATCTCCTCAGGCAGCTGCATCTGAACCAGCTGATCCGCACCAGCGGGGTGGTGACCAGCTGCACAGGTGTCCTTCCCCAGCTCAGCATGGTCAAGTACAACTGCAACAAGTGTAGCTTCGTGCTAGGGCCTTTCTGTCAGTCCCAGAACCAGGAGGTCAAGCCGGGCTCCTGTCCCGAGTGCCAGTCAGCTGGCCCCTTTGAAGTCAACATGGAAGAGGTGAGAGGGCACACAGCGCCTGCTGCCGGCTGTCCTTCCTGTCTTGGAGGGTCCCGAATACACAGGGCTGATCTCTCAGGCTGTTTGGAAGCCCAGCCTGGGCAACTCCAATGATGGAGTTGTGTGTTGGCCACACCCTGGGGCTAATGGGGTCTTCTGGCCAGCCCGTTTCGTTTGGCACACACCATGTTTTCAGGAATTCAAGCCAGTATTTAAAAAATCAGATGATTTTGTTTAAAACATTGAATTTTACGGCTTCTCTTGAAAAATGGGAAGATCTGGCAAAATTGGGCCCCCTTCTTTCCCACTAGCCCTCTTAGCAGGACACCTGCTTTCCAGCCCGTCACTCCCGTGGGTGCCAGCAGTCCCATCGCGACTTCCTCCTGACGTGTCTGGTACCTCCCTCTCTGAGGGCCTTTCGTTGGGGGCCCCTTAGACACTTCCTTAGGTGACCACCTTAGACACCACTGTGCCATATTCAGGAGACGCTCCCGAAAGCCTCTGGGCTTTCAGACCTCAGGCTAGTCATATGTGCCTGTGTACTGGAATGACCTCATCTGTAAAGTGGGGGTCATCACAGTATCTGTGGTGGACGCCCAGACCCCCTTTTCTTTCTTGGCTGCTGTGTGTGTTGGCTGCTAACTTCTCGCTGCTCTGTGCTTCTGAGAAGGGGCCTAGCTGGAGCCGCCTTGCCACGAAGCAGCTGGGAGGCCACACTTTTTTTTAATTTTTATTTTTTTTAATTTTTATTTTTTTGTGAGGAAGATTGGCCCTGAGCTAACATCCATGCCAGTCCTCCTCTTTTTGCTGAGGAAGACTGGCCCTGGGCTAACATCCGTGCCCATCTTCCTCCACTTTATGTGGGATACCGCCACAGCATGGCCTGACAAGCGGTGCCTTGGTGCGCGCCCGGGATGCGAACCCGGGCCGCCAGCAGCAGAGCGCATGTGAGAGGCCACACTTGTGGCAGCCCATGGCCAAAGACGGACCTCTTTAAAAGTTCAAGTGCGTCTTGCCATGGGGAGGGACAGCTGCAGGCGGGACGTTGCTGAGCCCGTGCCTTTGCGCAGAGTCTCCCTCCTTGTCTAGCATCCCTCCTTCACAGAGTGCACCTGCGCCAGAGGTTCTTGCCTGGGAGGAGAGGAGCAGGCTCAGGCTCTGCTTCTAGGGACCCTGAGGCAGGAAGAACTGGGCGAGGGTTAGCAGTTATAGCTGACGTTCCTGGAGTACTCGCCAGGAGCCCGGTGATGGGTCATATATTAGTCTTCATCACACCCCCTAAAGCAGGTACTATTACTGACCCCATTTTTCCAGTGAAGAAACTCTCTGGTCACCGAGCCCGAAAGTAGCCCAAAGGATTAAAACGAAGGCATTTGACCCAGAGTGCACGCTTTTAACTGCTGATTTATGTGGTCTCTTTTCTAGACGGTAAGTGAGATAACGGACATTAAATTGCACAGCACGATGCTGGCACCCGATAGTTGACAGCAAGAGCCCACACTTCCTGTGCTTCGCTGTTTGTAGGGCATTGGTTTAAATGCTGTGTGTGTATGACTTGATTTAATCCTCCTGTAAGATTGCAGTTGCAGTATTAGCGTCCCCACTCTGCAGAGAAGGTACAGAGAGGGGAAGTCACTTGCCCAGGATCACATAGCTTAAGCCACAGAGCCAGGATTTGAACCTAGGCAGCCTGACTCCGGCGTCCAGACACACAAGGGCTCGGCTATCCAGCTGTCTAGGCCTCCAGAGGGGTGGTGGTAGGAGCAGGAACCATCTGCTGATGTGCTGGTCACGGTGGACTCACTCCTGCTGTCATTGACTCTCCATTTTCTAGTTAGTAGACGGGAACAATAATACTGCCTGCCCTCCCTCCTCATGGGGCCGAAGTCAAGGTCAGGTGGCATAATAAGTCAGTGCTGGAGGAGTGAGAAGTCTCTGCCATGCAGGGATGGGCCCCTGTGACCTTCTGTTCATCTCACAGACCGTCTATCAGAACTACCAGCGCATCCGCATTCAGGAGAGTCCCGGGAAAGTGGCGGCCGGCCGGCTGCCCCGCTCCAAGGACGCCATCCTCCTCGCTGATCTGGTGGACAGCTGCAAGCCAGGAGATGAGATCGTGAGTGGCCAGCAGCGGGCCGGGAGGGAGCCAAGCTGCTGAGGAAATGAGTGTGGCCATTTCTGGTGGGGAGAGGGTTGAAGGTAGCAGGGGGTCAGCTGAGATGGGTCTTGAGTCACTGGGTGAAGAACTTTTTCTCCTGTAGTAGGTTGGCCAGTTGGAGTGCTGGGGCTCAGAGTAGTTTTGCTGAGTTTCTCATTTAGTGTCTGTGGCGTGGAGGACTTGGAGGAGAAGAAATTGGGTGAAGTCAGTATGGAGGTGGACCCAGCCCCCACTTCTACCCCCAGGGCTGCCCCTTCTGACCACGTGGTCTGTCCCCTCTCCCCAGGAGCTGACTGGCATCTACCACAACAACTACGATGGCTCCCTCAATACTGCCAATGGCTTCCCCATCTTTGCCACTGTCATCTTAGCCAACCACGTGGCCAAGAAGGACAACAAGGTTGCTGTGGGGGAACTGACCGACGAAGATGTGAAGACGATCATCAGCCTCTCCAAGGACCAGCAGATTGGGGAGAAGGCAGGTGGAAGTGCGGGCAGGGCTGCTGCGCTCTGTGAGGCTTGTGGGCATCCAGGGCTTGCTGCCAGGCCTTGCCTTCTCCAGGCTGCCCCTGGAACCTCGGTCTTGATTCCTCTGTCTTGGAAACTGTGCTCCTTTCTTATTGTGTTAATTCCCTGCTTCAGCTCAGTAAACTTGCCTTGACGCAGGGCCCCGTGCTCCAGGGAAAGAGCATAAGCGTGGGTGTCAGGGATCTCCCTCTCTGAGCCTGTGTCCGCACCCAGTTAGGACAGGGCTGTGGTGAGGAGTCATCAGATCACATCAAGCCCAGGCTCCAAACCGAAATGGAGGCCGAGCAGTAGGAGGAAGTCGTTTCTTGTGAGTGTCCCCTGGTGTCAGTCTCCTACCAGGAGTCATTTCTCCAGGGGGAACGCCACACCCCTGTGGCATTTTTATGTAGACATTTTTACTGAAGGCTGGGGAGATGGGGTTGGCATTGCAGACATACAGTCACAACTAGAATGTTAAATTTCTATTCATGAAAGCCCTCTGCCATTTCTACTGTCAGGTGCCACCCAACCCCTAGGTCGCTCGGTGTCCTTCTCAAGCTCGTGGTTCTCCTCCTTCTGTTCTTTTTCTTCCTCAGCTCTCCACTTCCTGTTTGGTTTTTAATGCAGAGCAGTGTAGCTGTCTCTTTGGCCTCTGCTCTTCTGGTTCTGATGAGCAAGGCCCTCAGTTCAGGTGAATCAGTTCAGGTTCCAGTTGGCTGGTTTAGGGAATGGGATCCTTCCCTTTGCAGTCTGTGAACTCCCTGTGGGCAGGGCCAAGTCTGATGTGCTCACCTCTGTCACCTCGGTCTTGCCACCTTTCTTGGTCTGCCGGGATCTGGGGTACCCACTGGGGAGGAGGGTGTGTCCCCAGCCTTGGGAGGACGAGAACTTGAGTTCTGCCAGCGCACACTCAGTCCTTGAATACCTTCTAGGGCCACGTTCTAGAATCCTGGGGGAAGTCTGACACAGTCCTTGCCCTCAGGGGGCTCATATTTTATTGGGTTTCCTGATAATAGGAAAGAAACAGGATCTTTTCATGAAACCAGTAACACGGGGAAAAAGCTGTGACCAATGATTCTTTGCTTCCCCACTTTTCTATGCTTACCACTCCCAGAGGAAAATCAGTGCTAATATGATGGACACAGTTTCAGAATCAGCGGAGTGTTTCAGCCAGTCTCTCAGTGGACTTGGCCCTGCCCGTGTCCTCTGCACGCGTCAGCTTGTCTGCACGTGCACCTGGCGTGCTGAAGGAGGAGAGTCCTTCCAGAGCTCTTTCCTAGTGCCCTCTTTCTCCCACTGCGGTTTTTAGCCCCTGATCTCCCACTGTCGATTGAGGAGACTGGGAAACCTGGAGTGTAGTGGACACGACATGCCTGGACTGTAAACAAGGAGTTGGACGAGGCTGCCCTGTGTGTGCCTTCTGCCCCAGACTTGTAGTTGCCCAGGCGTGGAAGGCTCTGCCACACCCCCAAGCCTTGATACCTGTATTTTTGTCTGCCTTGAGAGCCCTTCTCCCTTCTTGTCCACCTAGCTGACTTCCCCAGGCAGACGTGCTAATAGCGTGGTCTTGATGCTCAATTTCAGTTCTATTCCTGCACGCTTACGCGATGACCCATTCGGGTTGGAGAAGATGACTTCTAAAGTGAAGTCCTTTAGAAGGCTCTAGAGGGCATCTGTGTGGAGAGGATGACATCTCTGCATGATGCCTTTCTGAGCCCCGTGGGGAAAGGAAGACTGGGCAGTAACAGGGAGGGGCGATCTGTACCAGCCTCACCTCTTTAGTCTCCTGCTGCGGTGGATATCTTTACCAGTGACTTGCACAGAGACGTAGAAGGCACGCTCAGCAATTTTGGGGACAAATTGAAGGGATGACGGGTAAGATCAAAAAGGATCGGGCTCATTTGAACCATGTAAGCAGAGGTAAGCAAATTGGTGGCCCCTGGCCACATCCAGCCTGCTGACAGCTTTTGTTCAGTTGGTATGTGGTTCTGATTTTTCTTTTTTCTTTTTGAATTAGTTATCATCTTTTAGGGATCAGGAGATTTCACATAAAAATCTGGATTCCCGGGTTTTTGACAACCCAGGTATCCATCAGTGCTTGGTCTGTGTGTCTGCAGCAACACCTGACTGAGGCTGAGTGGCAGCTGCCCCTGCAGGTGGGGTGCGCTCCCTGCAGCTTGTCTGTCCACCCGCTGCTGTCTTCTCTCCAGCCTCACTAACTCGAGTTTGTGACCCTGCTTGCTTTCTGTGGACGTTTGATTTTGTGGGCCCGCCGCCGATAGGGTGAAATAGGCAAGGGATAAATGTCATGCCTAACACTTAGATTTTCAAGAACTAACAGGAGACTCATGCAGTCTGAAGCCAGACTTCGTGTTTGAATTTGGGCCTAAATCCCTAGGATGATCAGATGAACTGCCCATCTGTAAGGATGAAGTGACAATAGTGTCTACTTGTAGGGCTGTCACGAAGGTTCCATACCTGAGCTCATGTGGAGTGCGCAGCAGCCGGCTGTTATCATCACAGTTGTTACAGAAGTTAGAGTCTTTATACAGAAACTGGGCAGAGGAGCCCCTCCATTAGATGTTTCCCACGCATCGCCCCTGCTCACAGTAGCCATGTAGGTGGGGGCTTGTCCCGTGTTATAGGTGGGCGTTCTGAGGGGCTCTGGGGTAAGTGCACATAGAGAATTAGAGCCTGAGCTTCTGATTATGAGGGTGAGTGAGATAATTCATGGGAGCCCCGGGTCATGGTCTGGGGGGTACCCTTCCTACCAGACATTACGTTGGCTATTACAAGCGGAGTAACTGGCTCAGTGACAGGGTGCAGTGAGCACCGCAGGCATCACGTGGTTGCTCCCTTGCCCTCCAGTCCCCCGGGGTGGCCTGCCTGGACGCCCTCCTGGACACAGCGGTTCATTTGCAGGGAGGCGGGACTGAGCCTGGGAAGCTGCCTTGCATAGCTGGGGGAAGCAGGCCTGCCGCGTTTGGTCCTAGGGAGACATTACCTCATCCTGTAAGGGTGCTCGCTACAGAAACAGCCCTGAGAAACAGTTTGGGTGAAGAGGTCGGGGACTGGCCGTCCTGCACGCCCACAAGATGTAGAGGAGGGTGGGAGGCCCACAGAGGGTTGTTTCCCAACACAGATAGAGTTTAATAAAAGAATCGTTCCATGTACTGAGCACTTAGTATCCGCTAGGCACCGTCTAGGCAATTTGCAGATAAGAACAACCCTACGCTGTCAGTGTCATCTGTGCCCATTTTATTGATGAGTAACCTGAGGCACAAGGGGTTAAGTAAGATGCCCATGGTCATGTCACTGGTAAGTGGCAGGGCCAGGATTCCCACCCAAGGCTGTCTGGCTCCAGAGTCCCTGCTCCCAGGGACTGCACTCTGCTCCCTCTCCTCACAGTTAGCACAGTTGGGAGGATGCATTTGTGAGTTTATTTGGTTGCTGTGAATCCGTGGGCCACCCTAGCACAAGTTCTGGCTCGTGTTTTAAAACTTTTCATGACAGGAACTTTCAGACATCCCCGTGGAATGGTGTGATGAGCCCTGTAGACCCTTCCCCGGCTTCCAGTCGCCGAGCCGGGGCCAGTCTAGTTTCCTTTGTGCTCGCACCCACTCCCCCTCAGCTATGTTGAAGCACATTCCAGACACAGCACGTCGCCTGTGCCTATATCAGTGTGTATGTCTGCAAGGCTCCCTTTGCACTAAACCTGACTACAGTACCGCTGCCACTCTTTTTTCTTTTTTTTTTTTTGTGAGGAAGATCAGCCCTGAGCTAGCATCCTTGCCAATCCTCCTCTTTTTGCTGAGGAAGACTGGCCCTGAGCTAACATCTATTGCCAATCCTCCTCCTTTTTCTCCCCAAAGCCCCAGTAGATAGTTGTGTGTCATAGCTGCACATCCTTCTAGTTGCTGTATGTGGGACGCGGCCTCAGCGTGGCCAGAGAAGCGGTGCGTCCGGAGAAGCGGTGCGTCGGTGTGTGCCCGGGATCCCAACCCGGGCCGCCAGTAGCAGAGCGCGCACACTTAACTGCTAAGCCACGGGGCTGGCCCCTGCCACTCTTAAGATAATTCGCAGTTCCTTAATATGAGTTATTGGGTTTGTGTGTGCATTTCCCTGATCATCTTATTTTTTTAAGCAGTTTCTTGGAGTCAGTATCCAGATAAGGTCCACGCATTGTGATTCGTTGTTCTGTCTCTTAAGCCTTGTAATCTTTAGGTCTCCTGAGCATCTCTTCTTTTTTTCTTGGAATTTTTTGTGGAACAAACTGTCCTGTTGAGTTTCCCACAGTCTAGATGTTGCCAGTTATGTCCTTGTTGAGTATATTCCTTTGTTAGCTGTTTTCTGTAAATTGGCATTCAGATACAGAGGCTTAATCAGACTCCACTTTGATTCTTTTTTTCTTTTTGGGTGGGGGTCACACAGACTCCTCAGAGGTGCACTTCGACCAGGAGGTACATCACGTCGGCTTGTCTCTGTGATGTGAGCCGCCATTGATGATCTTTAGTTGAATCCATTCGTTCATTGGGGTTGCCAAATGACGATCTTCTAATTCCAAATCCTTCTTTTATTTGCCAGAATGCTTCTATATAGATAAACTTCTCTTCGTTAACTATTTGACCACCTCTAGGTAGAGCTCCTCTAGGAGAAGAGGGATAATGCTGCTTATTTTCCTTTATTTACCAGTTTTCAAAGTAATGAACGGTTCACCTTCCAAGGTGACCACTGAATATCGTTACAGTTAATGGACTTAGACATTCTTGAGGTTTCAGCACCGCAGTTCCCATCCGGGTGGTGCTTGGTGCCCCACTTTTTTTTTGCCAGTGTGAAGCTATTCACGTTGGCTCCTGAGTCTTCTTGACATGACCCGTCCTCCGATAGCTTTCTTGCTTTCTAGTGTAAGGTATTGCAAGCTCCTCTTGCACATTTCCTGCCCCAGACCTGGAATTGGCTATTTCTTCAAAAAGCCCCGTGGGAACTATTATTTCCTTTCAGTGGGAAATAGTGTCTAGAGACGTCAGACTCAGGTGCTCTGGGCTGGGACCACTGTTAGCTGTTCAGTGCTGTACTGCCTCTCCTTGTGTGGGCTTTGCAGTAAATTTTAGGGCCAAGGAAAGAATCAGCAAAGGTGTGATGTTGTGGAAAGTGACCTCCACTCCTAACGTATTACATAAAATAATGGCACCGTGCCCTTGGTACTGGGATCATTTCCAGAAGCACCTGCTGGTCACACTGCCCTCTGGCGGCTGTGGAGAGTGGCCATGCCCAGGATAAACTGCTGACCCGCGGCCCCGGCCCCAGGTGTAAGAATTAGATTTCTCCCATCTACACGCTCACAGGGAACCCAGAGGGAGCAACTCTGCCCCCAGCTGGTGGTGCAGACAGGACAGCGGATCAAGCTGCATTCGGGTGGGTCTCCTTCACCACTCTCAGCCCCAATTTTCCTGCTTCGGTGCCCCCTTACCCCGGTGGCCTGGTGCTATCCAAGCCGCCTCGGCCTGACCTGTAAGGAGGGAAGTGTGTGGGTGCAGTGCTTCTACAGAGCCCTTCCGCACAGAGGGCAGAGAGGTTGAGAACAGTAAAAGTGCACCTGCCTGCCGCAGGTAGGGGGAGCTGCTTCCTGCCAGCAGGACATTTCTTTCATGTCTCTGGTTTTATCTTTAAAATTCGTCCAGATTTTGAGAGATTCTCCCTCTCACTCACACACACAGAAATGGAGAAATGTTTCAATGACTCAGCGGTTGAAATGACCTCCTGGTAGACACATCTCCCAGGCTGTCCGTGTTTATCATATTTATCACAGCTGGGCCAGGAGCCGGGCTTGTGTAAACACCTCACTTAGACCTCACATACTCCTGAAGTGGGTGGTGTTATCTTTCTTTTCCATTTGAGGAAACTAAGGCTCAAGGCCACAGAGCCAGTGTGAGGGGCCTTCCTGCATCTGTGTTGTCAAAGCCCACCCTCTCCTCACACACTGCCCTGTCTCCCAGGCCTGCGTTTTGTCTCCTTTCTGCTGTTGGTCTGCAACCTTGAGGTAGTCCTTTGAAATAGGACAAAATAAAGGGGTAGGACCAAGGTTCTGTTAAGCTCTAAAGTTCTGTGATTCTCAGGAAGAGCCAACTAATTACACGGCCCAGAGTCAGAGGGCAGGGCTTGATGCGGGGCCTGGTAGAACTGTGGCAGCCGTGGAGTGGGTGCTGTGGGGCTGGAGATGTCCCGGGTCCCTGAGTTGGGAGCACGTGGGTGACCTGCTGTGTGTGGTCAGGTTGGCCCAGACTCGAGAGCAGAGGGTCCTGTTCCCATTGGCTCTTCTGCCTTCTTTCAGATCTTTGCCAGTATTGCTCCTTCCATCTATGGGCACGAAGACATCAAGAGAGGCCTGGCACTGGCTCTGTTTGGAGGGGAGCCCAAAAACCCAGGTGAGCAGCCCCAGACAAGGTGGGACTCTGCTTTTAAAGTCCAGACACCTGGGGAGAAAGAACATGTGAACACATGGCCAGACCATGTGTGGCTTGGTCATCATAGGGAGAGTATAGCCCACGGCTGTGGCCTCTTAGGCAGTTTTAACTATAAAAAGAATATATGACTATATATTCATATTACATCCTCTTCTTTTTTTTTTTTTTTTTTTTTAAAGATTTTATTTATTTTATTTTTTCCCCCCAAAGCCGCAGTGGATAGTTGTATGTCGTAGCTGCACATCCTTCTAGTTGCTGTATGCGGGACTCGGCCTCAGGATGAACGGAGAAGTGGTGCCTCGATGCGCACCCGGGATCCGAACCCGGGCCACCAGCATCGCAGCGCGCGCACTTAACCACCAAGCCACAGGGCCGGCCCTACATCCTCTTCTAAAGTCGTTCGTAGTCACAGAAAGGCTAAAGTCACCAGTGACCACCCTTTCTACTCCTAGTCAACTCCCTGTAGGTTACCCCTCTGACCACGGTGGTGGGTAGACGAGCAGACTGTGGACGTTCCCATAGACTTACACGTGTACTTGTACAGAAAACGCAGGGCTTCCTGTACCTGTGTGTAAGTGACCACGCATAAAATAGCCAGCCTGCTTTTTCTCACTCATCAGTACGTCTTGGGCATCTTTTTGTATTGGTGCATACAGAACAAGTCCATTCTTTAAGTCACTGTATCAGGGTCCATATGGCAGAGTGTATCTGGCTTTCCTTCTAGTTGGAGAACATGTACATTGTTCCTAGTTTTTTACATTTACAAAGAACATCTTTATACACTCTTCCTTGTATATCTCTGGGTTCGCTGTTCAGAAGTGGGATAGCTGATCCTAGGGTGTTACATCCCTTCCTAGAAAGAATATTTTTTTGCCGTTCATAATAAGCAGAGGAAATTGGGGATAATCCAGCTGCGCCCTGTACCCCTTGCCTCCCTCTTGTCCCACTCCCTCTGCTCCCATCCCTGTCTCCTCCAGGTGGCAAGCACAAGGTGCGAGGCGACATCAACGTGCTCTTGTGTGGAGACCCTGGCACAGCCAAGTCCCAGTTCCTCAAATATATTGAGAAAGTGTCTAGCCGAGCCATCTTCACCACTGGCCAGGGGGCGTCAGCTGTGGGCCTCACAGCGTATGTCCAGCGGCACCCCGTCAGCAGGGAATGGACCTTAGAGGCTGGAGCCCTGGTTCTGGCTGACCGAGGGGTGTGTCTCATCGATGAATTTGACAAGGTGGGTCCATGGGCCGCATAGTGATGGGATTCCGGGTGTGTAGGCTTAGGCCTCAGTGGGGGAGCAAGTGGTCATGGGGAGTGTTGGGGCCTCATTCTAAGACAGTGGTAGGGGCAGAGTCACGCATTTGAATCTCTTGCAGATGAACGACCAGGACAGAACAAGCATCCATGAGGCCATGGAGCAGCAGAGCATCTCTATCTCAAAAGCCGGCATCGTCACCTCCCTGCAGGCCCGCTGCACCGTCATCGCCGCAGCCAACCCCATAGGTACATTAGGCACGATGGCCAGCAGGGGGCTCGGGGCCTGCCAAAGGGAGACAGACCCAGAGAGATGGACACTACCTTCGGGAATCAGGAGCCATGGCGCCCCTCGCCAGGCGCAGATGAGGAAAGAGTCGAGCAACAGAAAGCACTCCTCTCTTTTGCATTTCCTGCCAGAGAGAGGGGTGGAAGTGGGACTCGGGACACCTGGGTTTTGTTGAGCCGTGTCCTCAGAACCACCCTTGGCAGCTCTTCTCAGAGACGGGAGAAGAATCTGTGCACTGTCTAAGGCAGCATCAGTGTTGGTCCCGCAGCAAGTGCTTAGAGAGCCCAGGCGCTCACCCATCCCGTTCGTGTTTTCCCTCGCTGGGCGACAGTCCAGCCCTTCTGTCTCACGGCTGCTTCAGGCAGCTGCTTGGAGGAAAGCTCTTGTCTTGTCCGGCATGCCTGACAGACAGCGGGCTCTGAGTCTCCGTCTTCTGAGTTCTCTTCCAAAGTGTTCTTCCCCTTCTGTCACTAAAGCAACTTGGGGTTGGAATGCACTTTCTATGGTTAAGAAGAAGAGAGGATCTGGGGGAGTGTGGGCCCTGACTGTGAGGTGCCTTTGTCTCACAGGAGGCCGCTACGACCCCTCGCTGACCTTCTCAGAAAACGTGGACCTCACGGAGCCCATCATTTCTCGCTTCGATGTCCTGTGTGTGGTGAGGGACACAGTGGACCCAGTCCAGGTACACAGCCCCATGTCCTGGGTTCTGTGCAGTAAGTCCCGGGGACCTCGAGTGAGCTCAGGCCTGTGGTGTGCCAGGCACAGGGAACGGGGCTCCGCATGCACCACGGTGTGGTTTCCACTCTAGTTCTAGTGTCCAGAAGTCATCCTTGATTTCTCTTTCCTTCACTGGCCCCTCCCCAGCCACCCACCCACCCAACATAATCCACACTCTGCCAGCAGGTCCTGAGTCCACCCGCTTCTTGCCGCTTCTCTGCTACAACCCGAGACCCAGCTTCTCTTGCTCTGCCCCGAGGTACTGTGGGTCAGATTGGTCTCCTGGCTTCCACTCTCGCCCATTTAGACCTTCTCCAGTTAGAAGCCAGACCACCTCGAAAGCATGAGTCAGATCGTGCCTCACCTTAAAAACCTGCTGGCAGCTTTCCACTGTAACCAGCAGAAGATCCACCGTTGCTGCCACCCGTCTCCTTGCTCCCTTCACTTGATCCACGCCACCCTCTCTCTCTCTCTCAGATGCCAGGCCTCGGTCTTGAGTCTCGCTCTTTCTCTTCCTGGAACGCTGCACTCCTGATTGTCGCGTGTCTGAGGTGTTCTGGCAGCCTCAGCTGGAGGAGCCTTGGGCCCTCGACCCCACTGCCGTGTTTTTCTTCTTAGCGTATGTTACGTTCCACGTTTCTTTGTAACACCTGTGCATCTCCCCTCCCCTTGCTGGGAGGAGAGCCCTGTGAGGGTTGTCAGGGTTGCTGCTGTCTCCTGGCACATGGCAGGCACAGGGTGCGTGTTGTTGAGACAACGTCGTTCTCATAGTACTCACAGCCTTCACTTCTTCCAGTGTGCTGACTTACTCTGGCCAGCTCACCAGACTCACCCTGCTGCCTGCCCTCTCCCGTCTCGTCTTAGGATGAGATGCTGGCCCGCTTTGTGGTCGGCAGCCACGTCAGACACCACCCCAGCAACAAGGAGGAGGAGGGGCTGGGCAGCGGCACCCTGGAGCCCGCCATGCCCAACACATACGGTGTGGAGCCCCTGCCCCAGGAGGTCCTGAAGAAGTACATCATCTACGCTAAGGAGAAGGTCCACCCAAAGCTCAACCAGATGGACCAGGACAAGGTGGCCAAGATGTACAGTGACCTGAGGAAAGAGTCCATGGTGAGGGCCCAGGCTGGAGCCAGGAGGGCGAGGCGGGGCGCAGAGAGGGAAGCATCTGTGTGGTCAGTTAATTCAGAAAGTGCGAGCACAGCAAGGCCTTAAAAACATGAAACTTTACATACCTTAACCATTTTGTTTTAGAGGGAACTTAAATGTGCATGCATTTGTCTATCTTAGTATAGGGCCAGGATCTTTTCATTTTTGGCCACTGATTAAGTTCCATGTTGACTTTGCATGAATCTCACCCAGATGAACATGTGGTGTGAACTAGTTTCAGTTCTTTCATAGCAGAGCAAGAATTTAAAGGCAGTTTGCAAACAATTGAAATGCAGAATTCTCGTAGATTGGTCCATCTCTCCCAACTAATCAAGAGAGCAGTTTCTTTTCTTTTACCTTTTAACTTTATCAAGTCTTTTTGAGAGCATTCAACTTAGTTTTCATAAAAACAGCTTTATTTTCTCAGTTATGTTGCACTGGACTGTGCAGTACTTAGTACATGACAGTAACAAGTACAGCTGGCCACAGATATAATGGACTCGGGTGCATACGAGTGAGCTGGTTGGAGCAGAATGTGCAGGCATAATAGTGGCAAGCATGAGCATTCGGCATCCACCCGGCACCGTCACACTTCGAGAAGGAAGCGAAAGTGTGTGTTCACCTGGTGGCTCTGGGGAGCACTTCTGCCACAGGACTGTTAGATGAGCCCTCTGGGTACGGGCCGCCAGCAGTGCTGCGTCTCCATTTTCCTTGCCTCTCTCTCTTCTGCCTGAGAAGACCTGACACTGTCCTTTTCCCCAGGCAACAGGCAGCATCCCCATCACGGTGCGGCACATCGAGTCCATGATCCGCATGGCAGAGGCCCACGCGCGCATCCACTTGCGGGACTACGTGATGGAGGACGACGTCAACATGGCCATCCGTGTGATGCTGGAGAGCTTCATCGACACGCAGAAGTTCAGCGTCATGCGCAGCATGCGGAAGGTGGGTGTGAGCGGGGTGTGGGGCCCGTTGGAGCACGGCCTGAAGGGCCAGCTCAGCACAGAAGGCCACAGATGGGCATCTCGAGGCTCGGGCCGGACCCCGGGCTCTGCCGTCCTACCTGGCTGCAGTGGCTCCTTGATCGGGTGCTGAAGGGAGCGTGGCAGGAGTGGGGACTGGTCAACTGGTCATCCTGTAGTCACTCTGACAGGCCTGGTAGGGAGCGGTGTTGACCTTGGCTCTTCTCTCACACAGACTTTCGCCCGCTACCTTTCATTCCGCCGTGATAACAATGAGCTGTTGCTCTTTATACTGAAGCAGTTAGTGGCAGAGCAGGTGACATATCAACGCAACCGCTTTGGGGCCCAGCAGGACACTATTGAAGTGCCTGAGAAGGACTTGGTGGACAAGGTATGGGCATGGATGGGAGGGGGGGGTGGGGTTTGCTTCCTGGGGGGCCGTCAGTCATCTTTGAGGGGAAAAAGTACTTGTTCTGTCATTAAGTGGATGGGCCTTGGATGAGAGCCACTTATTGGGTGTTTATAACGTGCTCAGCACCGTTCCGTGCACCTGAATCTTAATAGCAGCGAACGAGGTAGTCCTGTTGTTTTCATCCATCCTGCAGGGGAGACAGGCACAGGACAACCAAGGAGCTTGTGCAAGTTCACGGGCAGTGGGCGGAGCCAGGATGTCAAGCCCTGTGTTTAGCTCCAGACCCTTCCTGAGTCAGCCTCTGACCGTTTGCTGTTTCCCATGTAATGGAGATGTGACTCACCCTGCCTGCATGAAGAGGCCTTAGAAGGTGCAGTGTGGGTGTGCTGGAGCTCCTTCTCACGGTTCACTTGATGTTTCTTCCTCTTAGGCTCGTCAGATCAACATCCACAGCCTCTCCGCTTTTTATGACAGTGAGCTCTTTAGGATGAACAAGTTCAGCCATGACCTGAAACGGAAGATGATCCTGCAGCAGTTCTGAGCATCCACAGTAGCGCTCTGGGATGCTGGCTGGGAAGTCAGACCCAGTGCTCACTCCACTCTGCTTCACGGACACAAAACCAAACCCCTGAGGGACCCAAAGTGTGGTGGGCCGGGGCTTGCAGCTGCACTGTCTGACTTTCTCCAGTCTCCTGGGCTCAGGCTGTGGCTGGGAATGATGGTGTTTATTTCTTTGGTTCCACTTTCTGCTTCTGTCACTGCCGGGGGTGGGCATGCTTTGCCAGGGTTTCTTTTTCAACTGCCCAACAGCCCATCACCTCCAGGAGGTCTGCCTCCACTCAGTTCCTTGGATTAGGGTCACTTGTGTTCAGGATGCGTGCGGTCTGTTTTAGGTGACTGAGCACAACAGGGTGTTATGAACACTGTAGCCCTCTTGTCATGGCTTCCGTGACCTGGCAGCTTCTGTCACATTGGCCAAAGAGCAAGTTGGAGTTATTTTTAGTGTTTTTCTGAACTCTGTCCTGCAGGTTTTCTCCACTCTGTGGACAGAAGAGCGCACAGTTGTCAGCACAGCCCCTTTGCCCTTCGTGGTGGCGCAGCAGGCTTGGCTTCCCCCGGGTGGGAGGGGTTGGAGGGGTTGGTGTGGTAACAGTATGGTAATAGGGACTGTCCCCTAGCCAGGACTGTCCATCACCATTGCCATGTTGATCTGTTTTCTCCTACCTAGCCATTTCCCCATCCTCATTGTTTGTACATTTAATTTTTGTTTCTGTGGTTAATTTTTAATAAAATAAAATCTAAATACTAATATCTCTTGGTCTCAATTCTGTTAATATCATAACTCAGGCTTTCCTGGACTTCCCTTGAAGGCGTCTTCTATCTCTGCCTTTGGTGTTCTGTAGGAGGTACATCAGGCTAGAAGAGCTGTTTTATTTGTGGATGTGGAGAAAGCAAAAAAACAGTGACTCTCCCTAGGGAATTCAGTTAGCAGTTGCTGTCTGTTTGATCCCTGTGTGGAATCCATGGGTACCATAGACACACTTGTACACCAGGAGGGGCTGGAAGTAATCTGGCCCTGCCTCCAAATGGAGCAACACTGTTCATCTTTCCAGCATTGCCATCCAGCCTCTACCTGGAAATGCAAAGCTTTGATCAGCTGCCTTGGGGATGGGTGGACATCTACAATTCTTAGTGTTTCTTTCCTGAGATTTAGCAGAAATGTCTCCTTGCATCTTCTCTCTTGTCCAAGTTTTCCCTTCTGGAACTTTCCAAGATGTGTGCTTCCTGTGACAGCCCTGCAGATATCTGATGAAACTAGGATGTCTGATTCCCTCATTCAGTTCCTTTTACAAATCCTTGAGAGTCTGATAAGCTGCAGACCCTGACAGGAACAAATCAGATGTGATCTCTGCCTGGTGGGGTTGGGGAGGTGGGGGATGGGGGTGTGGGGATAAGATTCCAGCAGGAAAGGGAAGGGAGAGCTAAGAGGAAGCAATCAAGTACTGGGACTGAACTGGGGCATTAAAGGTGAGCTCTTTACAAGGAAGAATGGGAAGGAGCCGGCAACAAGGAAAGAGTGAGTGTGGCTGAAGCATGGGTTGGGGTGGGGGGTGGCAAGAGCCGAGGGCAGAGTAACCAGACCAGGTAGGTTTTGCAGACTTGCAAGGAAAACTTTTACTTCTACACACAGGACACTTCTGACACCAGATGTGTGGGTTTTCCACATCAAGTGATTTCATTCTCTACGGACAGACAATGTCCTGCGGTTTAACTTAGCTCTGCCACGGTGGTTACCTGGAGTTAGCGCAGACCCCAAAGGTTAAGGGCTCAGTCACACAACACTGCTCCTGCTTCAGACACCAGTCACGAGTAGTGGGTCCCCAGGTTACCCACACTTCCATCTGACTTGGCTACAAATCAGAGGTTCCTATGACCCCCTCCTCAGGTTTGATAATTTGCTATCTGGCTCACAGAACCCAGGGAAAGAGGTCACTTACTATTACTGATGTATTACAAAGGATATATTAACGGATACAAAGGAACAGCCAGATTAAGAGATACATAGGGTGAGGTCCAGAAGGGTCTCCATCACAGGAGCTTCTCTGTCTAGGGAGTCTGGGGTGCACTACCCTCCAGGCACGTGGATGTGTTCTTGTTCACCAACCCAGAAGCTCTCTGAACCCCTTGGGTTAGGGTTTTTATGGAGGCTTCATTATGTAGGAATGATTGATTAAATCATTGGCCATTAGTGATTAGCTCAACCTCTTTCCCCTCTCCCCTTCCCAGAGGTCAGGGGCTGGGGCTGAAAGTTCCAACCCTCTAATCACATGGTTGGTTCTCCTGGCAACCAGCCCCCATCCTTAGGGGCTTTCCAAAAGTCACCTCCTTAACATAACTCAGGTGTGGTGGAAAGGGGCTTGTTACAAATAACAAAAGATGCTCTTTTCACCTTTATTACTCCAGAGCTGTTTCAGGAGCTGGGGATAAAACCCAAGTATTACAACAAAAGATGCTGCTATGGCTCTTATACTTAGGAAATTACTGAAACTGGGTATGAGAGGTTAAAAAGTCTTCCCTGGGCTAGAAGAGAACAGAAACTTTGAGATAAGCTTTGCTAACTGCAGCTGTGCATATTCAGCATAATCAACTGTTGTTTAAAACTACCAGGTCTTTCTGTCCCTCCTTAGTATTTGAGTGAGCTGCCTTTCCCAGGAAGTCAAGGTCCAGACGTCAAGATTCAGCCTCACAAGGCCACCGCAGGCTGAAGATGAAAACTAACCAGAAAAGTCCAGACAGTCAAGGAAAAGAAATTCAGTCTTCAACGCCAAACAGGCTGGTGGGAAGATGCCAACCAGCAAGGCCACATGCTCTCCATCTCCTACCTAAAACCCCAACACACCCTCCCCCTCGCCTACCTAAAACCCCAGCAATCCTCCCCCTCCCCTACCTAAAACCCCAGCACATGCTCCCCCTCCCCTACCTAAAACCCCAGCCACTGCTACCCCTCCCCTACCTAAAACCCCAGCACATGCTCCCCCTCCCCTACCTAAAACTCCAGCCACTGCTACCCCTCCCCTACCTGAAACCCCAGATAAAAACCCCTACCTTTTTCCCTTCGAGGAGGTGGATCTGAGTTCTAACCCCCATCTTCTCATCTGGCTGCCTTTTGATAATAATAAACCCTCTTTCCTTGCCACAAGCCTGTCATTTCAGTTATTGGTCCTACTGTGCAGTGGGTAAAAGAAACTGTGTTTGTGTTTGGTAACATTACAAGGGTGTTGGGAGCTCTGGATGAAGACCAAAATATATATTTCTTATTATATCACAATATCACACAGGACAAATAAAGCCTTCAGTCTGACTACACTAGATGGCTCTTGAGGGCTGTAAACAGGAGAGTGACATGGCCCAGTGTATTTTACAGGGACATCCCATCTGGCCACCGTCAATTGTGCTGAAGGGAGAAAAGAGTGGAAGAGTTGAGTGGGAGGATGCGGTGTAGTCTAGAGATGGTGGGGGTCTGGACCAGGGGGATGGGGGAAAGTGGACATATTTTAGATGTATTTTGCAGGTACATTAGACAAGATTTAACGACAAATAAGAAGTGGGAGAAAAAGAAGAAACCATGGATGATGACCAAGTTTCTGGCTTGAGAAATAGGTTGAGGTTTAGCAGGGAGAACCAGGCACTTTATTTTAGTCACGTTGGCTAGAAATGCCTTTTAGACAGAGTAGAAATGTGAACTTTGCAGGCGGATTTGAGTCTGGACTGCTGAGTAGAGGTTTGGGCATAAGCTTAACCATGTGACAGCTGTCACCGTGGGACTGGGTGTAATCACCTAGCAGAGTGTAGCGGGAGGAATGGTTGCTGAAGGAGACTTGAGTGCCCATCATTTGAACCAGCAGAGGACACCTGGGAGTGGGCCAAAGGCAGGAGGAAAACTAGGGGAGGGGGTGTTTATGGAGGCCAGGAGAAGAAAAAGTGTCAAGAAGGTTGAGGTCAGTTGGGGCCAACGTAGCTGAAAGATCAGTAAAATGACAAACCTGCCTACTGTACCATGTTTATTGAATATAAGATGCCATCTATTATTAGAATCTCCACTATTTTATGTGCTACTAAGACAAAAATGCTAACATTTAGAAGGACTAGATATCATCAACCATAAGACATCTCAGTTTGGAGATGTTAGAAAATTGTTTTAAATGTGCATCTTAAGTTGAAATATGGTATTTGTGGTGATGTGGATATTGGTGGTGACCTTGATGAGCAGTTTCAGTGCAACGTGAGTACAATAAAGGGGAGGGAGGTAAGGAAGTAGACATTGTATATGTAGAAAACTCTTGAGAAGTTTGATTCTGAGGGGGAGCAGTGAAATGAGACAGCTGGCAACGTGGATAGGATCAAGGGAAGGCTTTTCCTTTGGTGTTTATTTTAGGATTGGACAATTAAAGTTTTTATTCATGAAACAGAGTTTATTCATGGATTAATCTGAAAGATAACTGTGAGTGAAAAAATAAGTTGCCAAAATACGTGAAATGATATATATAAAAATTTAAAATATACTGATACTGCATCCTGTTTATGTGTATGTATAAGCATGTATGTATGTTAAAGATAATATAAAATGTATGCTTGTGTATTCTTGTGTTTTTTTAAATAACAGGTTTATTGAGATATAATTTACATACCATATGATTTAAAATGTACAATTCAATGGTCTTAGCATATTCAGAGTTGTGCAACCATCATCACAATCAATTTTAGAACATTTTCATCACCCCCTCAAAAAACCCATACCCATTAACAGTCACTCCCCTTCCTTCCTCCACCTCCCACCACCAGCCCTAGGAAACCACAAATGTACTTTCTATCTCTATAGATTTGCCTATTCTGGACATTTCACATAAATGGAATCATACAATATGTGGTGTTTTATGATGGGCTTCTTTCACTTAGCATACTTTTTAAGGTTCATCTGTGTTGTAGTATGTGTCAGTACTTCACTTCTTTTTATTGTTTAATAACATTCCATTGTATGGATATGTAACATTTTATTTATCCACTCATCCAGTTGATGAGCATTTAGGCTGTTTCCACCTTTTGACTATTATGAATAATGCTGCTATAAATATTCCTGTAACAAGTTTTTGTGTGGACATATGTTTTCTGGTCTCTTAGATATGTACCTAGGAGTGGAATTGCTGGGTCATATGGCAACTTATGTTAAATCTTTCGAGGAACCACGAGACTGTTTTCCAAAGCAGCTGCACCATTTTGCATTCCCATTATCAGTGCATGAGGATTCTGATTTCTCCACATCCTGTATAACACATTATCTTTCTTTTTGATTTTAACCATCTTAGTGCATGTGAAGCGGCTTCTCATTGCGATTTATGTGTGTGTATTTGCGTGTGTGTGTGTGTGTGCGCGTGTGTGTGTATGTGTGTGTGAGGAAGAGTGACCCTGAGCTAACATCCCTTGCCAATCTTCCTCTTTTCACTGAGGAAGATTAGCCTTGAGTCAACATCTGTGCCCATCTTCCTCTACCTTGCATATGGGATGCTGCCACAGCATGGCCTGATGGGCAGTGCACAGGTCTGCTCCCAGGATCTGAACCACGAACCCCAGGTTGCAGAAGCGGAGCACACGAACTCAACCACTACTATACCCCTGGGCCGGCCCCCTCTCATTGTGATTTTGATTTGCATTTTCCTGATGGCTAATGAGGTTAAGCATCTTTTCATGTGCTTATTGGCCATTTGTGTATCTTCTTTGGAGAAAAGTCTATTCAGATTTTTGCCCATTTTTTAATTGAGTTGTCTTCTTATTGAGTTCTTTATATATTCAAGTCCTTTATCAGATTTATGGTTTCCAAATATTTTTTCCCATTCTGTGAGTTGTCTTCACTTCCTGGATGCTAATCCTTTGAAGCACAAAAGTTTTTAATTTTCTTGATCTCCAACTTATATATATTTTCTTTTGTTGCTTGTGCTTTTGGTATCATCTCAGAAACCATTGCCTAACCTGAGATCAAGACGATATACTCGCATGTTTTCTTCTAAACAGTTTTATAGTTTTAGCTCTTACATTTAGGTCTTTGATCCATTTGGAGTTGATTTTTGTATATGGTGTGAGGTAGGGGTCCAATTTCATTCTTTTGCATGTGGATATCCAGTTGTCCCAGCACCATTTGTTGAAGAGATTATTCTTTCCCCAATGAATTGGCTTGGCACTCTTGTCAAAAATCAATTGACCATAAATGTGAGGGTTTATTTCTGAACTCTCATTATTCCAAGGATATGACTACCCTTGTGTCAGTGCCAAATTTGTTTTTCTTTCTCAAGATGGTTTCAGATATTCTGGATTTCTTGAATTTCCATATGAATTTTAGAATCAGCTTGTCAGTTTCTGCAAAGAAACCAGCAGGAATTTTGATGAAGATTGTGTTGAATGTGAAGATCAATTTGGTGATTGCTACTTTAACAATTTTAAGTCTTCTGATCCATGAAAATGGAATGTCTTTCCACTTACTTAGGTCTTCCTTAATGTCTTTCAACAATGTTTGTGGTTTTCAGAGTAAGTTTTGTACTTATTTTACTAGATTTATTCCTAAGTATTTTATACTTCTCAATGGTGTTGTAAATGGAATTGTTTTCTTAATTTCATTGCAATTTGTATTAGTTTCCTATTGCTGCCTTAAAAAATTATTACAAACTTACTTGCTTAAAATAACACAAATTTATTATCTTACAGTTTTGGAGGTCAGAAGTCTGAAATGGGCCTCACTGAGCTAAAATTAAGGTGTCAGTAGGGCTGCACTCCTTCTCGAGGCTCTAGGGGAAAATTTATTTCCTCGCCTTTTCCAGCTTCTAGAGGTTGCCTGCATTCCTTGACTCATGGTCCCCTCCTCCATTTTCAAAGCTAGCAATTGCATCACTCTGAGCTCTGCTTCCATAGTCACATCTCCTCTGACTCTGACTCGCCTTCCTCTCTCTTTCAATTGTAAGGACACTTGTGATTACATTGGGCCCACCTGGATCCAGGATTCTCTCCCCTCTCATATCTTTAACTTAATCACATTTGCAAGGTCCCTTTTGTTATATAAGGTAACATATTCACAGGTTCTGGAGCTTAGGATAGGGACATCTTTGGGAGCAAGTGCACAGAAATACACTTGATTTTTGTATGTTGATCTTATATCCTGCAATCTTCCTGAATTCATTAATTAGCTCTAATCATTTTTTAGTGGATGAATCCTTAGGATTTTCTATATACAAGACTTGTGTCATCTACAAATGGAGATAGTTTTACTTCTTCCTTTCCAATCTGAATGCCTTTTATTTTATTTTCTTGCCTAATTGGCTAGAACCTCTAGTACAATATTAATTAGAAGTGGCAAGAATGGACATCCTTGTCTTGTTCCTGATTTGGGGGGAAAGCTTTCAGTGTTTCACCATTAAGCATGGTGTTAGCTGTGGGATTTTTGTAGATGCCCTTTATCAGGTTGAAGAAGTTTCCCTTCTATTCCTAGTTTCTTAAGTGTTTTCATCACGAAGCGGTGTTGAATTGTGTCAGATACTTTTTCTGCATCTATTGAGATGAGCATGTGGGTTTTGGCCTTTATTCTATCGATACGATGTATTACATTAATTGATTTTCAGATGTTAAATTAACATTGCATTTCTGGGATAAATCTCACTTGGTCATGCTGTAAAATTCTTTTTATATGTTGCTGGATTTGGTTTGCTGGTACTTTGTTGAGCATTTTTGCATCTATATTCACAAGAGATATTGGTCTGTAGTTTTTTTTTCTTACAACATCTGTATCTGGTTTTGGTATTACAGTAATGTTGGCCTTATGTAATGAGTTGGGAAGTGTTCCTTGCTCTTCTGTTTTTTGGAAGAGTTTGTGAAGAATTTGCTTTTGGTTCTTCTTTAAATGCCTGGTGTTCATTTTTATATAATTGTATATCTCAATCATTTCCTTTATGCCTTTTGTGTTTGGTTAATATATTTCCTATATTACTTCCCTTTATTTAAAATAGCTTTTTAAAATTATGTTTAGTTCTTCAGTCTAACTGGTATGATGATGTGAAGTATGGAATGAAATTTATATTTTCAAATATAATTGACACACCATTTATTGAGTATCCATTCCTAACTACTTTGAAAAGCTTCCTTTATCATAAATTTTCATGTGTACAGGGGTACATTTCTGACCTCTCTTTTATTTCATTGATTTATGCATCTATTCCAGATTCAATACCATACTATTTTAATTTCTATATTTTATACTGTGTTTTGATAAAAATTTCCTTGGCTTTTCTTGAACATGTTCTCTTCTGGACGAGTTTTTAAATCATCTTGTCAAATTCCATAAAATATTCCATTAGGATTTTTTGTTGGCATTGCATTGAATTTGTTGATTAAGCTGGGAAGAATTGACATTTTTACAATATTGAATCTTCCTATCCAAGGACAAGATACATTTTCCCCTTTGTTCTGGTATTATATGAAGCTTTAGAGTTTTCTTCATTTAGATCTTATACATCTAATTTGGTTTATTCCTGGCTTTAATAGTTGCTGTTGTGAATGGGATTTTTCTGATTGGTTATTGATGATACATACAAAAGTTATTGATGTCTGTATGTTATCTTTTATCCAGCAATCTTGCTGAACTCATTAGTTTTCAGTTAGTCTGTCAGTTGATTGTCTTGAATCTTCTACGTACACTTGCAAATAGTTTTACCAAGTTTTCCACAATATTTCAGATCCATTTCCTTTATCATGCCTTATTGCATTGTCTCTTACAGAATATTCAATATTTGTGGGGTAATGATTATTCTTTTCTTGTTTCTCATTTAGATGGGAATGCTTCTAATGTTTCTTCATTAAGTATGATGACTGCTGTAGGTTTCTGGGAGATATTCTTTATTGAATTAAGGAGGTTTCCTTCTACTTCCTGTTTGCTTCTAATGTTTTCATTCCTTTTAATAGGAGTAGATGCTAAGTTTCATTGCATGCCCTTTTTTGGCAGGTATTTCTTGAGAAATACTTTTTAAATTAATTCTCTTAATGCAGAGAACTAAATTAGTGGGTTTTTCTAATACTCAACCAATCTTGCATCCCTAGGATAAGCCCTACTTAATTATGATATATTAATATTTTTAATATATTGCTGCAATCAACCTGCTCATATTTTCTTATGAAAATTGCATTTGTGCTCAGTAAGATTGACTTAGGGTTTTTTCTATTTGTATTCTTCTTAGTTGTTTTGCTATCAGGGTTACACTAGCCTTATATAATGGATTGGGAAGCTTTCTAACTTTGCTCTGGAAGAGTTTTTATATTTAAGGTTTGATAGAATACACTCATTCCAAATGGGCCTTATGTCTTTTTAAGGGTAGATTTTTACTATCTTTTTATTTTCCCCATTGTTATTTTTTTGTTTAGCTCTTCTACGACTTGAATCAATTTCATTAATTTGTGTTTTATTTAAAAGTATTCATTTCAACAAAATTTTAAATTTTGTTAATAAATTATACGTCAAGTTTTGCTTATAATTTTAAAATCTTCTTATTTGTAGTTTTGTTCCCTTCTTAACTCATAATGGTATTTACTTATGTCATCTCTCTTTTATCTTGATACTAAAGGTTTGACTGCTTCATTCATCTCTTCAAATAACAGACTTTTAGCAATCAGTTCCACTGGGTTTTGTTGTTATTTTAACAACAATAGAAATTTATTGATTCATGTGTACATGTGCGTTTGTATGTGGTTTAAAGCTTCTTAAATTGAATGCTTAGTTCATTTACTGTTAATGTCATTTTTTCCCCTAATAAATGGATTTGCGGCTATAAAATCTCCTCTGTGAACTGTTGGCTGCATCCCATGTATTTTGATATACAACGTTCTCACACTGTCATTAATTTCTGAATAGACTAAAATTTATATTGTGATTTACTCTTTTTTTTTTTTTTTTAAGATTTTATTTATTTATTTTTTCCCCCGAAAGCCCCAGTAGATAGTTGTGTGTCATAGCTGTACATCCTTCTAGTTGCTGTATGTGGGACGTGGCCTCAGCATGGCCGGAGAAGCAGCGCGTCGGTGCGAGCCCGGGATCCGAACCCGGGTCGCCAGCAGTGGAGCGCGCTCACTTAACCACCAAGCCACGGGGCCGACCCTGTGATTTACTCTTTTAACCCAAGAGTTACTTAGAAGGGCATGCATTTGGGGCTGTGATTTCCTCCATCAATTAAATCTCATTTGCTTTTTATCTTTCAAGTGATTCTTCATCATTTTAGACACACCAGTTGATCCCATTTTGTTTTCTAGTGCTGTCTTGGACTTATGTGTGTGTATGTATCTTTCCTATCATTTCTAGAAGTGAAGGGCAGAAGGGGAAAGCAGGCACATGGACTCAGGGTACCAGCAGCAAGATCTCATCTCCCTCTTTTTTTTTTTTTTAAGGTGAGAGATTCTGGATCATGTTTGTATCTAATGAGAATGATCCAGAAGAGAGAGAGACTGATACTGTCAGAAAAGAGATACCCTCAAATGGAAGTCCTTGAAAAGGAGACAAATAATGCAATGATGAGCCCAAGTGGAGGCCTGTGATAAAGAAGGGATGCCTCCTTCATGGTAAGAGAGGAAAGAAGGAGACAGATGGTGGGTCTACATCCACGCTTGTTTTCTCTTTCTAGCCAGATATTCTCACCTTTAACAGTTGTTTTTCATAACATCTTCCTGGATTTTTCCTCTATTACTTGGTCCTTCCTAAAAAAAAAAAAAAAAAAGGTTACTCTAAAAACATAATGTTGACGAAGTTCAAACAGTTCGGAACAGCAGGACTATTAGCTTCCTTGTTCTGGACACTGTGTTCATTTTAAGTCCAAAACTGCTTTGCACTTTGTAGACATTACCTATCCGAGGGCTTTGCGTGTGAACTGTTATGAACTAGGTCTCCTCTAATTTGTACTTGCATAGAGAATAGCACCAAAAAACACAGTCAGCATGACTCAATTCAGTCATTCTCCGAGTCCTGTTAGTTCTGTCTCTGGAGTGTTTTCTCAGATCGAATGTGCCAGCCCCAGGTCCGACTTTCACCATCCACCCCTGGGACTGCTGCTGCAATCTCTCCACTGGCTGCTCTGCTCATTCTTCCTCCCTATTGCCCTCAGAATTGTCTGTCTAAAATACAGACCTAATCATGCCATGATTTCTATATAAGAAATGAATTTCTTGAGGATGAAGTCCAAACTTCTCATCATGACCCCTTTACTGCCAGGTCCTCACTACCTTTCTAGAACCCATAATGTCCATCAAATAAAATGGGCTGTGGAGTTTAAACTGACCACAGGCTAAACGAAATGATGTAGTTCTGTGAATAAAATAAGAACATCTTTACCTAAAAATTCTAATTCTATGATACTGCTTTTCATGATGTTCTTAGTCACTTCTTCCTTGTGTTTCATTTCCCCATTTTTAATAGAAGGGCTTACTATTTTGTACAGATTAACCAATAATTCATTAAGGTATTTAGCTAGTAAGTCATCTATCTTTCTAAGCTTGTCTTCTGCCCCCATCCTAATCATGAAACTCATCATCCCCCTAAATACGACATGCCATGTACTGTCATACTGTGCTACATTTTGCTCTTATTCTTTCCTTTGTCTGGGACCCATTTCCGCCCTATCCTCCTCCACCCCACCTCCTATTTCTCCTAAGTAATTAGCCCTGGAGAGTCCTTTGAGATCATATACAATGTCTAATAATACACCCCTGGATAGAGGGGTGAGGATATGGTTTTAAAAAGCAGATTCAATATAATAATTTACTTTAAAGAAGTGTTTTCCAAATATACTGTATATAAAGTAAAATTCCACAAAATTATGACTGCTGGAGATATTTAAATAGCAGTAATTCCAAAAGGGTCGGGACTTTTCTATGTTCCTTAAAGAGGCTGAGCTCCTTGCTAACTCAGAAATTACAGGTGTGCTTTTCTCTCTGCAACCAGACGTTCTCTCCCTGACCCAACCTCCTCTCTAATACCCATTCACCCGTCCAGGTGCCAGCTTAGATGTCGTTTCTTCAGGAAGGCAAGTGTAAGGCTTCGCTTCTACACTGTCTCATAGCCCCTTACACTGCTTAACAGACCTCACGACAATTGTAATTACGCGATCATATCTGCGTTGTGTTGCTTTTGAGTCTGTCTTCTCCACTGGACTAAACTATGAGGCCGGAGGTTGTGCCTGTTTTGTTCGCTACCATCGTGCTTGGCACATGGGTGAACTTTAGTTGACAAACGGGACACAGCACCTAACAAGAGTTAAGAAACACTGCCCTACTAACCCAAAGCCCTCATTTAACAGATGAGGCTCCCGGGCCCAGAAGTGAAAAGAGATTCGCTCAAGGTTTCCGAGCCAATTTGAAGTAAAGACGCTCACGGGACTGCCTGCCCCCAAGTCTGCTTCTTTGCTCCCTCGTGGCCCAGGCCTTCGCCTAGTCCTCTTACCTTGGCCCTCAGGCCACCCAGCTCAAGCGCCCCTCAGGAGCGTTTCCTGACCCCACTCCTCCCACGGCCCCCGTTCGACCTCTTGATGGACGGTTAGCCACGCTCTCCCCGTCGTCAGCGCCAGTGTCCTCTCCTCCGTCCTCTCACCAATCTCAGTGGATGCAGTGGACCACTCTGCGCCTCTGGGACGCGCAGGAGTGTTCCCAGTGTACGGGTGACCGGGTGGCTCCAGCGCTCTCCTCCGTCGCCGGGCCCCGGCAGGCGGCTGAGGTCCGGAGGCGCGAGGCGCGACGCTCCGGCCTCCAGGCGGTGTCCGTCGTGGCCCCGCCCGCTCCGGGCCTCCGGGGCGCCGATTGGCCGGCGGGACGCGGGGTTGTAACGGAGGGGCGTTTGCCCGCGCGCCCGCCTCCTCTCCGCGGGGGCGCGCCCGTGGCACGCGGCCGGGAGGGGCCGGGGTGAGTGACGGCCGCACGGGCCAATGGGGCGGGCGCGCGCCGCCGCCACCGCCCGCGCGGCCCCTGACGCCGGCCGAGGCGCCGCGCGCTGCGGCTGCGGGCGGCGACGGCTGTACCATGGGCCGGGTGCTGCGGCCCGCCCGGCTGCGGCCACTGCTGCCGTCGCCACTGCTGCTGCCGCTGCTGCTGCTGCTGCTGCTGCTGGCCGGGGGTGAGTGCGGCCGCGCGGGCGGGCGGCGGGGCCGGGCGGCGGCGCGGGGCGGGCCGCGGCGCTGGACAGCTCCCAGCGCCAACAAAGGGTCGGGGCGGGGCGCGGGAGCGCGGGCGGGCTGGGCGGCTGCGCGTCCCCACACGCGCGCTCACGGGGCGAGGGGGCGTGGGGCGGCCGCGTGTGCCCCGGTGTGAGCGGTCCCGTGCGCGTGAGCGCGACACACACGCACATACACACGAGAGTGAGCCAGGAGCGTGGCCGCGGCGCCTGCACACGCCCCTGGGGCCCTGCACTGGGGGCGTCGGGGAGGGCGGGGAGCGCGGGTGGGAGAGGGAGCGACCTGCCCTCCAACCCCCGTGACAGCACACAGGGCTGGGGACACAGCATTTAAAGGTCTCGTGGCGCCACTACCTGAGCGTGGGGCGTCTGCGGCTGCCAGGGGGAAACTGCCAGAGAGTGTCTACACACGGCTGCGGCGACAGTGGGGGTGCGTGTATGTGTGTGGGGTGCTGCTGGACGGGGAGGGGACGGTGTCGTTGTGAATGCGTGTACTAGACTGTGCTGGGCAACTTTGTTAGGAGCTGATAAAAAGAGGTTTGGGAGCACCGGGAAGGTCTCTGTGACAGTGACACTGCTGGATAGCTCCTGCGCAGCTGACACGCGGGGAGGTGCATGAGAGACCCCTGAGATGTGGTTTCCATTCAGCAGCTACACAAGGGCATGGGGATGTTTCCGGGTGATGACACGCTTGGGGGTGGTGGGCAGATGTGAAATGGATGTGCTTGTGAGAAAGAAAGAGACAGACCTGCTGAACAGCTTCCGAGTGGCAGACACGAGATTTAGGTGTGTGCGTGGGGGTAGGCATGAGGTATGTGACAGCCTATGAGACAGGCCACCACCACAGAATAGGGGTAGGGAGAAGAGCTGTTTGCAAGGGTGGGTCAAATAAGGACACAGCTGAACAGCTTCTCCAGGCAGCCGGCATAGCGGAGGGGAGAGGATGGACGTGAGTACACATGTTAAGGTGTGATTGGTAATTGGTGTTGGTGGAGAGAGGTACTGGGATGAGTGTGTATGTGTGTGTATACATGTGGGCTTATCAGATAACCTTAAGTGACTCCACTTCCAGTGGACACCCAGGAGTATAACATGTGTGCATGTGTATGTAGGAGTGTACATGGGCCCCTGGCTACTAGGCACTTCCCAGGCAGTTAACCCACAAAGACATGGGCACATTGTGTGCATGTTTGTGAGTGAAGGAGAAACTTGTGAAGGGTCTCTACTTGAGAGGAGGAGCAGTCTTTGCTTGATGGTGGCACTGAGATGGGCCACTGCTGTGGGGTCCTAGTGACAGAATCCCAGGGAAAATGGCTGGGAGGGAAAAGGGGCCACTCGCTTCCATGCATGTCCCAGGAAGGCTCAGTTCAGTGAGGGTACATTTTCTCCACTGTCAATCCAGGGATGGATAAGGACCTAAGTGGTGTGCACAGAAAAAATGCTCCTCAGTGTTTGTCTCAGACACTCACACACACCTGCCTCTATTCTTGCGTGCCTTAAACCATCCTTGGGAGAAGGTGAGATTCCACAATTAAATTAAATGTTGATTAGTCTGCTGTTTCTTTGTGCGACAGCCACACCAGAACTGGCCAGCAGAATCTGTCAGGACCCATGCCCAGCCTGTAACTGCCTGTACCCCTCTGTGGCTAGCCGTGGATTAACATCAGCAGCTTCGCTCCCTCCGCTCTCTCTGCCTCCTCCTCCTCCCCTGTACAGGCTCCTCATGGTGCACATTATTACCCCTGAGCTTGGATGACATGTGCATGTGTAGCGCTGTGTCTCTTTCTCACACATCTTTGTATGGAAACCCTGCAAGGACCCTTCAGCATTGTTTCTCAGACACATACAGACATGCACACAAGTGTAAGTGTGTGTGTGGTAGTGTGACAGTGCTAGACAATTTCTGTTGTAGCTGACACTCACGGGTGTGGGGGCTGTGTGACAGATGCTGCTGGGCAGCTCCCGGATTGGTGTCTGGCAAGGGCTCAGGAGATCTGGACTTCAAAGCTGCTGATTAGGGGCAGGGTGGGGGTGTGACTGATGGTGGAAATCAGAAAAGGATGTTTGGATCAGGAGCAGATTGCAGGGAAGATAAAACATGGGGATTACTAGGGCCTTGTTTTTTTCACAACCCCCACCCCCCGAGATAAAAGCCTCCTTCGTTTGTGTGTTTTTCTGAGTTTGTTTGTGTCACATTTTCAATTCTTTTAGGCTGTTCCCCGAATCCTTTCCATGTGCCTTTTTTTTCTCTCCCTCTCTCTGTTGGGAGTGATGAAGTAAAATGAGGTGTTAGAGAAAAAAGGAAAATCAGTCACAAAGAGTGTAATTCTGATATTTTAAATCAGGTGGGGTCTCAATTAAGGCAGATTATTAAGTGCAAAAGTAATTATACACAGAATGGCTAGGTCTCAGCTACTATTTTGGTGGGCAAGATTGAAAATAAGTAGTCTCTCGTAATTACCTAAATAATTACCCATTGCCAAGGCTTTTGAAAATATCAAGGTCTATATAAAGAAAAAATAGTCATCAAAGGAAAAAATAACTTGAAGAAAATGGAACTGTTTACTGGAAAAGGAATGAAAAACCAGATTGCTTTGTTCACACGCAGCTTTTCAGCAAGGTTATCAAGATCTCTGTTAATTCCTATCAGACCGTTGGGAAAGGCAGACAAGGAGGGAGAGACTGTGGCTCCTCCGCTTGACAGGTGGAGGAGAGAGGTGCAGAGAACGGAGGAACTTGCCTGAGTTGTGGAAATGGCAGGGAATAGACCCAACGCCCTCCGCAGACCACTGCACAAAGAGCTTCACTGACTCAAAAGCATTTTATCCCCAGAGGTGGGAGATCAGTAGGACTGCTGGTCAGACTTTGCTCCCGAGGGCAGATGTGGTTTTCTCAAGACCCAGGTTGTTCTGGAGAGCCGGACTGAGGTGGAGATGGCGGTGGCTTCTCTCCCACTATGCCACAGTTCAGCTCTGAGACACAGCTCGAAGGTTTGGAAGAAGCAATACATGTTTGATCCTCCAATGGTTTTGTAGAGGGTAAAACCCCAAGAATTCTTAAAGAAACTCAGTTTGTACTTTTCTAAAAAGGCTGAAGTAGTGTCTTTCCCAGCATACCTGCTAGAGACTGGAGCATGTAGATAAAGCTCTTCACCTCATGGCCCTCTCACGATTGGCTGCTCAGGTGGCCTGAGAACCTGTAAAATTTTTGTTATTTAATTACTACAGACATTTCTCATCAATTGACTGTTTTTCTCCCGGAACTTCGTGAGCTTTTCCGGATTAGTTTCTCGTGTTTGGTTTGCGCAGCCCTGAGGGTGCCACTTCTGCAAAGTAGGGCTGTGATATCGGCTGGTATCTTATATAAAACTTATATTACGTTTCCCAAACAACAGTTGTTTCCCAGAGGGCAGAGGTTGTCTCCTGTTCATCTTTGTGTCTCCCAAGGAGGGCCTGGCGCAATATGTGGCACAGACTAGGAGCTCGGGGGGACCATATTCTTCTGTGTAACTGCAAATCTCCTGCAGATTTTACCTCCAGGAGGACGCTCAGCCTACCTAAAACCAAAGTTTGATTCTGGTAGGCGTCATATCTGACTGGCAGTACGTATATATGATTCTGAGTAACTTTTAAAAAATTGGAAAGTAACTATTAAATGAGTACAGTTTATATATGAAATATTTCTAAACATAGGATCCAGGCAGAAATATAAATAAAGGAGGTTCTTGGTGAACATGTAGGGAGCCACTTTACTGACTGAGGTCTTTTGCAAGAGAAGGAGCGATTCCTGCACTCTGAGCCACTGTATTGTTTAGGTTTGCCGTGGGGACCCTGAGCAGGGTGCTAGAAGAAAGGGGGTGTCTCTTAAGTCTTCAACTCTGGCTTCTTTCCTTGCTTCTTAAATCCCATGAAGTATTAGGCTATCTTGGATATTCTCTGCCTTTACGAATCCTTTGGGGAAGGGGTACCCAGCCCAGCAAGTAATAGGTTTCCAATCTTTCTTCATGGAGCATCTGCAAGACCTTTTTGTGAGGAGAAACCAGCTAATTACAACCAACGTAAATCTGCTTCCCTGGCGCCAGGTTCTCTCTACTAGAACATCCTTCTGTGTCTGATTTCAAGACCTGTTTATTCTCTTCTGCACACTTTTTACTTTGTGAAGCCCCTTTCACTCTACCCCAGAGTGCTTTCCTCACTACTAGACGTTCGTATTCGTGTCCGACTGGAGCATAGTGTGCAAAGACTCCGTCACCCTCTGGACAGTCACTCCATTTCTCATAGAACTCATTTCTGAGTCTGCAATGCCCCTGTTTTCTTCAGGGCCAGTCGCTGTGCTGGCACACGCCAAACCAATGGCCTGATACTTCATGAGGTGGTTGTAAGGATTAAAATTCATATAAAGCTTGCAAAGCGTTTAGCACATGGCACCAATAATGTTAGCTCTTATTTTTATTATAAACATCACTGAAGTTTTCATGAACTACTGTCAAGCCAGGTCACAGTGCACGGCATGGGTAGAGCAGGAAGTAACCCCTGAAGTTCCCTCTTTCCTGCTTCATCAAATGTTAGTCTTGGAAAAGAAAATTTGGAGGTCATTTCATCCACCTTCCTCATGTTTCAGATGAGGAGACTGAGACCCAGAGGCAACTTTCAGGAGGACATATAGCAAGTTGGTAATATTCGTGTAATTAAGTTAGTAAACTAAGTTGTGAAACCTGCAAATAGGGCTGTATTCCTATTCTTAGTGAATGGGAGTGGGAGGGAGGATAAAAAGATGCTGTTTAATTTGTTTCTGTTTATTTGTTTGAAATTAGGAGAGAGGGATCCAAGATTGTAAACAAACATGTTATTACCAACACTGGATGAGTTTGACCTGTGACCTCACGTGGTTTTTAAAGACTGTGTTTAGGATCCTGAATTGCTGAAATACAAATCATGTTCTTAATGCAGTTTTGGAAAATTTTCAGCCGAGGATAGAAGCCTGGGGAACAGTGTCTACACAAGGTCCTTAAAAGCAGGGAGCTCGTCTTTACTGCATTTGTGCCCCCAGCACCTAGCACAGTTGTGGTGAAGAATGAGTACTCAGTCGACGTTTCTGAGTGGGCAAATGCCCAGCGGATGCTGAGTTGGTCAATTCTCACTCTCTCCTGGCTGTCTCTCTCTGTCTCCCCTTTTCCCCTGCCACAGGCAGGGCAAAGCAGCTTGGCCTTTTTGAAATGAGAACGGCATCTCAGAATCCCCTTGCAGCCCCTCGGTGTTGAGAGCATCCCCTGAAGCCCCCACCCCCAACCCTGGGTTCTTTGTTGTTGGAGACACGTCTTAACTCTGTGCCGTTCTGTTCCCTCCAGCTTCTCCTAACCTTCTGGCTTTTGTGTCTGTGCAGGAGTGTCCCTGGGCACATGCACAGCTGGGTCTGATGAGCCTGGCCCAGAGGGCCTCACCTCCACCTCCCTACTGGACCTCCTGCTGCCCACTGGCCTGGAGCCGCTGGACTCGGAGGAGCCCAGTGAGGCCATGGGGCTGGGAGCTGGCCTGGGAGCCCCTGGCTCGGGCTTCTCCAGCGAAGAGAGCGAAGAGTCCCGCATTCTGCAGCCGCCACAGTACTTCTGGGAAGAGGAGGAGGAGCTAAATGACTCAAGTCTGGACCTGGGACCCACTGCAGGTAGCTCTTCTCACCTGAGAACCTGAGAGTATGTGCTGATTGCAGCTGGTGTTTCGAGTCACATCCTCCCCCCCTGCCACCCCCAGCTCTGACCCTGTGGCTGTCCATGCACAGCAGAGCCAAGTCTCCGGGACTCCCAGTGTCTGATTGGCTAAGGAGGCCCTTTTCTCTTTAATATTCACCCCTGTTTACTGAGTATTCTGTGCTCATATAATTCAGTATAATGCTGATAGCCTGTGAGATAAATAATATTATCCCCATTTTAAACATGAGAAAACTGAAGCTTAGAGAGGTTAAAGCATGCCTAAGGTCACACAGCTGTTCAGACATTCACTCATGATTCAAGCCTAGATCATTCCGAGGTCTAGGGTTTTATTTGGTTGGTTTTTCCCCTCCTGTGCTGTATTGTCTCTGTTGAAGGTTCCTGGAGGTCAGCAGATCCTGTGTCCCTCCTTAGGTCTCTCTGACCGCCGATCAAGGCATTCTAATTGCCCTTCCCTCAGTCATGCACCAGAGCTGGTTTCTGGGTCTCAGAGCATGCCTGACGAACATGTGTGGCCCAAAGCAAGCCTGAGGCTGACACTCAGCCAGAATGTGCAGAGCAGGGGCTGGTCACAGATGCGACAGAGTGTGCTCACGGTGCTTCTCACTACAGCAGCTGTGCACATGTTCTCCGCCAGCAGGAGCCCATCTGTAAATGTTAAGCTGTCAGATTGTATGTGTGCATGCACGCGCACACGGGAGTGGGGTGTTACAGAATTTAACCCTAATTTTTCTTTTTAAAATATATAATATTTTGTATTTATGTTCTGTAATTATAAAAATAATACATGAAAATTGTAGAAAATATGAAAAATACAAAAACAATACAAAGAAAAAAATAAAATCCACCCATGATCTCACAACTAAAAGATAATTACTGCTAATAGCTTGGGATACATCCCTGAGGTGACTTTTGTATGCAAAATTAGAATCATAGGGGACATAATGTTTTCACTTAAAATATTTCATAAATGTATTTCTACATCATTAAATATTCTTTTATAACCTGATTTTTAATGACTATGTAGTATTTCATCATGTGGATCATCATATGTATGAAACCAATTCCCTGTTATTGAATATTTAGGTTGTTTCCAGTTTTAATGCTGCTACAAATATCCTTATATATTTTTGCACTTTTTTGATTGTTTCCTTAGGATAAATTTCTAGAATGAAATTGCTAGGTCTGAAGATGTATCAATCAACATCCCACCCAGAAACAGAAGACACAATCAAATTAAGATAATCCAAGGAGGGTTTATTTATAGGGCATGAATTTACAAAGGTATGTGCAGGGGACAAGCGAACCACAGAGGAATCCAGGGCCAGCGGCAGCAGAGCACTCAGCACCCCTACACCCAGAGGGACACAGGGTGGGATGGATGAAAGGAACCTGCAGAGATAGAGTGGTGGAGAGCAGGTGGCCCTGACGAGAGCAGTGACCCGACAAGGGGGAAACCAGGAGAGTAAATCCCGTGCCTCCACTCCTCTCGTCTCCTGCCAGGGTCCCCACCATTCTCCCTTCCCCTGCCTCTGTCCAGGAGTCCTGTTAGGAAGCAGGGATGTGGCCTGTTGATGTAATTCACTGGGTTAGTCTCCCGAGAGGGCAGGGTAGAGAAAGGTGGAGAGTGGATATGGAGGGGGTGGAGCATGTCTGACACAAAGGATGTGAATCTTTCCACAGGCTTTTGTTAAATATTTCCAAATTAGCACCTAGAAGGGTTGTTCCAATTTGCACACCCACCAGAGGTGGGATGAATGCCAGTTTATGGACCCCTTCCCACCACTGGATTTTGTCATTTAGAAAACTTTGTCAATCTGATAGGCAAAATTATAATGGTCTTTGATTACTAGTAAATTTTAAGGTATATATGTACATATATATATATACACACACACACATTGATGAATCTGTCTATATACTGAATATATATATATTCTGACCATTTATAGTTCTTCTTTTTTATTTGAAGCAGAGTGTAATTAAGAGCAGCCTTTGGAGTCGGGCAGATTCCAGAGTCAGCTGTGGGGTTTTGGCGAGTAACAGCCTCAGTTTTCTCATGTAGGGAATAGTATCAGAGGGTTGTGAGGTTGAAACGCAATAATACATTTAAAGTGCCTAGCACAGTGTTGGTACATCATAAGGACTCTGTGAATATTAGCTGTTATTATTACTTTTCCATTTTTTTCTGTTGAGGCTTTAATTTTTTCTTAGCACTGTACAAATCTTCCTGTAAAAAGGATACCAACCTTTTCTCTGACATACAGAAAACCTTTTTCCGGTTTATCAATTACTTTTGTTTTTATTATAGTAATTTTTGACATACATAAATATATTTTTTATAAGCTTGGACAGTCTTTCCTTTGAAATGTTTCTGTGTTTTTCTTGCTTTATATTTAGAAAAGCCTTCCCTCCCTGAGATATATGCACCTTTATTTTTTCTATTCTTTTTCAGTTTAAATTTTTACATTTAAGTCCTTTTTCTAGCTGTAATTTATTTTGGTGTGTGGCGTGAGATAGGGATCTAATTGACTTCCCCTGTACAGATAACCTGTCGCTGTAGCAGCATCCATTGATGAATCTATCCTCTCACCACTGAAAAGAAATCCACTTTTACCTTGTGCCGGACAGTTATAGGTACTTGGGTCTTTCTCTGGGCTTTTCCTTTTGTTCAGACTCTAGAGACTCTAGTCTGACAAGCAGGCTACTCAGGGAGCCTCAGTCAGAAAGCAGCAGGTGTGGCCTGGGACCTCCTCAGGGTTACGGTGGGACGGCCCTCAGGCTTTGATAAACTCGGATTTGCTCCCTGCCTCACCCCATTCGTTTCATTTCCCCTTCTTTTTCTCTCATTTCATCTCTCTTCTCCCATTGGCTTCTCTAGGTCTCTTAATGATAAAAATAGCTGTCATTCATTGACTGCAATCTCCGTGATAGGCACTTTGCAGACGTTCTTCCTCCTCCTCACCTGGCCCCACAGCAGGCTCTGTTTCCTCACCTCTGCTATACATACCTGATCCACTGAGGCAGGGACATGAGTGTCCTACAAGGGGAGTGGCAAGAGGTACAGAGGAGGGGATGGAGGGAGAGCTGCTTCTGTCCAGGCTCCCTCCTTGCTCATCTTCTGACTGGTCTGCTTGCCCACAGCCCTTACTGTTCCTCAGGCCAGTCTCTTCTCCATGCACCGCCAAGGCGATTTGTGAAAAAATAGTACCCGCAGAATGAAGGCTAAAGGCCTTAGTGTTGCAGAAAATGCTCTCAACAGTCTGGGCCTAGCCTCTCCTCTGGCCTCACCTCCTTCCCTTCTCCAACATGCGTCATGTAATTAGCCTGTTCTTATCCCTCCTTGGCACACGTGGAGCTGATGCACAGGGAAGTTAAGTGCTTTGCGCAAGGTCACGCCTTGTATGGGATGGAGCTGGGTGGAGAATCAGTGTCTTCTTAGTAATAGTGGCTTGGCCAGTTCCCAAAGCTGTGATGCCCATACTCCTGTCCTGTCTGCTTGGGGTGCTCTTTTCCATCCCACCTGCCTACTGGACTTGTATTCATCCTTCAACACCTGGCTCAAAAGACATAGCCTCTGAGAGGGCTTTTTCAGCTCTACCCGGTGAGCAGGACCACTATGGATGGTCATTCTGCTGGTGCCCCGTCCAGGGGTGCCTCACTGAGCACGTGAGCTGGGGCTGAAGTCCAGTCTATGTTACTTGTCAGGCCGTGGGCTGGATGGAAGGAGCACATTTTTATAATTCATCTGCCCAGAGGGGACATCTCTGTGTGCTGACATTGGCCCTGAAGTTAAGCTAGTCATTCCTGCTTCTGTTTTCTCACAGCACCTTGATAATACGCTATTAGGACATGACAGAGACAGGTGTTCAGGGTGTTAGGCTGATTTGTATGGGGAGGCAGCCCAGAGAGGACAGTGTGTGCCACTCCCCACTGCCCTCTTCTGCTCCTGACCCTAAAATCAGAGACTTCCATCTACGAGTTCTCTGGAAGGAAGGAGGTCATCGCCTCTTGGGGTTTGCTCCTCAGATTGGAGGGGACCAAAGGAACCTTTAAAGGGCCCGCCTGGGTAAGGAGTCCATCCATAGTTCAGGGTGACATGCTAAGTGCCATCCTAACATGGCCACGGGGGACATGGATAGCTCCTTGCAGCAGTAGCAATGACTGCTGAGAGCCATGCTGCAGATGGGCCCAGTCTCAGATCAGGTACCCTTTCAGTAATTATGGTGTCTACCCATGTATTGGACACGAGACTGCCACGCACTGGGTTGGGTGTTTTAGTATATTATCTCATTTAATCTTCACAAAAACATTTAGGTATGTATTGTTATTCCCATTTGACCAGTGGACAAACTGAGGTTTGGGGAGGTTGGATAACAGCCCAGCTAATAAGTGTAGGAACCAGGATTCAAACCCAAGTTGTCATACTCCAAAGCCATGGCTCTCTTATGTGGCCTTTCAGCTAAATAACTTGACTAGAGACTAACAATAATGTCTAATGTTTTGTAGAGTACTTATCACCATTATTTCATAGAATTTCTCTTTGGTTAGCTCATTTGAACTTCACAACCACTCTGTGAGGTCATCAAGGCAGCAGTTATTGTCTTTGCTTCACAAATGATGAAACTGAGGCCAAGAGAGGTTAAGAGCTTTGACCAAGGTCACACAGCTTGTTTGTGGCAGAGCTGAGTCTAGAATTGGTGTCTCCTGAGCAGTGATGCCTCTGCACCTGGGTTCTTGCCATGGGAGCACGTGGATGCTATGTGTTAGAGAGGAAACCAGTACGTTTTATTGTTACTAGTACTTTGTTATACATCTCACTTCTGGTTTGTTGGGCCTAGAAGAACCAGAGATGGTGCCTTCCTTCTCCTTCTGTGGCAGTGACCCTCAGGGGTCTGATGGTAAGAACAGCTGGCGGAGTTTCTGCTTGCCCGGTGAGGAGTGGTGTGACCTTGAGTGGATTCCTTTTCTAACCGAGGCTTCAGTCTCCACCTGTAAGTGAGACCATGGGAATGATAGATAGAAGTCTTTTCCAGCTTTAAAATAATATGATTCTCTGACATTTCAGGTGAAAAGAGTGTTCTCAACAAAGTAGGGAAAAAGAAATGGAATGTAAATCGCCACTCCACCAGCTAGCATCAAGCCAACTTAAAGCCTGGTCAGTTAATTTATGCAAAATTGTTAATGATTAAGAATACTTTCCTGGGTTACCTGTTCATCCCAAGACCGTCCCTGTGGTCACTCTCCACCCCTTTCATTTTTCAGTCTCCTTAATAAAATTCTCCGCATGCATTTTTAATTTTCCTATTGAACAAGCTAATTAGTGTTCTACAAGAAAAGAGATAACTTTTTGGGTTTGGCAAGTTCTAAAAACCCAGCTCAAACAGTCTCACAGGCCTGTGTGAAAATAGGGCGTTTATTGGCTCAGTACCTGCAGGCACAGGGATAGGTTTCCAGCTCCAGGCCAGTGTGGTCCAGGTGTTGAAACGGCTTCAGAAGCTGCCTTGCTCCTCTGTGCTTTGCCTTCCCTCGTTGGCTTCATTCCTGGGCAGGCTGCTCCTGTGGGGCTGAGAGCCGCCAGTCACTCCAGTTAGGGTTGGGGTTAGGGCTCGTCCTTCTTTCACTTTGCGACGCCAGCAGAGAGAGAACTCTGCTGCCCCAGCACTTCTGGAAAAGTCTCAGCATGGAGGCTGGTTAGTCTGGTCTGGGTCATGAGCCCATCTTGGAACCAATGCTAAGGGCATGGGGATGGAATTCTCTGACTGGGCCAGACTGGGTCTGAAGCCAGGGCCAGGGCCCCACACTCCTGGACCAAGAAGGGGGAGGAGTTCCCCCCAAAGGAGAATTGAGGTGCCATTAACAGAAAGAGGGGAATGAAGTGATGGTTGGGTATTTGCACTTGAGTAAGGAAGATTCCTCAAGTGCTTGTATTTTATAAATTATTTTCACATGATGTTTTTTACCTCAAAGCAACCCAATGAAATCTGTAAAAGCAGGCATGATTAGTATCACTGTTTTATAGCTAAGGAAACTGGCTTAGAGAGGTTTAAAAGTGGCACTAAATTACGTAGATAATAAGTGGCGGAGCTAAATCTCAAATCTGAGTTTCTGCTTCCAGATCTGCTCCTTTTATAGAGAAGAGATTTGTAATGAAATCATCTGTTAGACTACTTTTATTACTATTGCCTGTAATGAATTTTCTAGAAACCAGATCATCAAAGCAGCTGTCTGCCGGGACCTGGACACGGCTTCTCTGCAGCAAATCGTTGCTGAGATCGTATCTGCTATAGAATGATTGGACCTTGTGGGTCACTGCTGGCACTTAGGCACGTTTACTAAGAGGAGGGCCAGCTGACAGAAGCACTTTCACTTAGACACCAAGAAAAAAAGCCGTGTGTTTTTATTTTAAGCTGGTAATAAATATAGGAAAATTAGAAAATGCAAACAAGTTAAAAGAAGATAAAAACCACTCATGATCCCATCACCCAGAGTTTGCGAATGTTAACATTTTGGCGTATATCTTTCTGGACGTTTTTCCCATATGGGAAATACATAAAATATGCTTTTATAAAAAATGTAATTATAGTGTACAGATCTTGCTGTTTCACTTACCAAACAGAGCTCTCCAGCCTCAGTTGTAAGGCTGAAGTAGTATCCCGAGTGTGGATGGGCTACCATTTCTTTAGTTGGCCCCCTGCTGTGTGGAAGCTGGATTGTGTCCAGTCTGTTACATGAACTGTGCTGTGATGGGAATCCTTAAAACCAAGTCTTTATGATCATCCTTAATTGTTTCCTTAGGGTGCATCTCTAGAAGTGAAATGTAGGTTCAAAATGTTTGTTTTTAAAGCTTTTCATTCATATTGCCCCCCACCCCCCAAATGTGGCCTGATTTCCACTCACATCAGCACAGATTGAGTTCCTGTTTTCTGCATTGATCCAACACCAGGTATTATCTTTAAATATATACATACATTGTCAAGTCGGTAGTCCAAGAAATTTATCATCTTGTTTAATTTACATTTCTTTGATGACTACTGAGATTGACTATTAAAAAGTCATTTTAAATTACACCAAAAGCTTCTTGCCTTGCACCTCTGTTTTATACAAATCTATTGTGAATTTTTTGAGTGTTTTTTTATTCACTCGCTTGAGTAACTGGCTTTACTGTTGCACTCAGGGGACAATTTTCTGTGATTTGACATTAACCTAAAGGGACATTTAAAGTGATCTTTCAAGGCCACTGGCCCTCATGCCTGTTTTAATTCCGTGTCTTAGACAGACGAATCAGTTCATTAATATTTCAGCTGATGCCGAAGGTCATCCATAAGACTATGGCTACCCTGGAAGGCAGAAAAAGTCCAGTGTGACCTTGATAGATTGGGAGAAGAGACCTACAAAACTGTGATGAAATATAAGAGGGAAAAAATGCAACGTGATTCAGGTAACAAAGGCCAGCACCACAGTGAGATTAAAAGAAAAAAAGAGCCTGGAGAATCCATGTTGTCGAGACCTGGAACTTCAAGGGGACCTCCAGCTGCCTCTGAGCCGCCGTATCAGTCACCTAGGGAGAAGGCAGCTTAAATGTTGTGATCAATTGAAATGATGTTGCAGGAGTCAAGACTCGGACTCTATATTTTGCTTCAGTTAGCCTCTAGTTAGTCTTGTTCAGTTTTCAGCAATTCATTCAGCAAATATTATTGTGTACCTACTCTTGATTTTGTAACCGCTCTTAAAAACTGTGGCGAATCCAGAGTTTTTGCAAGAGAAGAATAATGACAGTGGGGTTGAGAACAAGGAATAATTATGGTCGTTTAGCCCCAGAAAAAGAAGGCTAAATTGGGACAACTAAGAGAATATGAGGGTTTTTTTCCCAGAGGGAGCTGCTTTCCGGGTGCTCCTCACTTAGTTGATAAAACAGAAATGGGCTTCAGTTGTAACCAAACCATCACAATTGGGTTTAAGGAAATTAGGGAGGAAAAAAAAAGCCAACAACACAGAACTGCCTTTCTGAGGAGGCCAAGACATGCTCTTGAAAAGGATTGCCAGCCCATCCATCCTAGACTCACCAGTCACTTGCCAGAGGGCTGAGGCCATCAGATAACCACCTAGGTCCCTTCTATCTTAGGACCCTCAGCTCCTTGGAGTCCTGTTACAATAAGACCTGCCCGCAGGTATACCTACTGGGAGCTGGGTCCTGTGGAAAGCTCAAAGGAGTGTAAGACGTAGTGTGACTTTAAGAGATCGCCTTGGGGAGAAAAGAATGCCTTCCTCGGGCCAGGTGTTTTGCATTCATCTTAGCCTCATGTCCCAGAAGAGTGGGTGTGCCCAGCCTAGAAGCCAGGGTCCTTTGCTAAGCCAAGGGGCATCCGGAATTCCTTCCCCTGCCTGTAGAAATCTGAAGCTTGGCCTTGGCTCTTACGTGTCCACCAGTCTGGTGATTCAGGCCCAGCTTTAAAGGGACTGGTGCAGATGGACTGGGAGAGGAGAAGCGACTGCTGTCAGTGTGGTCCTCTCCACATTTGAAGCCAAGTCTGGGCACTGGCCTAACACATGAGGCTGAGTTTGACAACTTTACAGCTATGACAAGTCTAACTTCACAACTTAGAGCAAGCATCCTTCCCTCTCCAAGCTTTTGTTTCCTCATCTGTAAAAGGAGGGCAGTGGGCCCTTTGATCTCGCAGGGCCCCTATTGACCTGTAAAGTACTAAGTCTGAGACTGGGAAACTGGATTTTCCCCAGGGCCCTGGGGAAGGTGTAGTTTCCAACGACAGCCACCAGGGGGTACTGCAGCTTCACAGCGCTGTTGCCTGGTGTTTCGGGGAGGAGAGTTAATGAGTCTAGGTGGTCCTCGGGTATCTCCCGGACAGTGAAGGACTGCGCTAGCTGTCTTCTTCTTGCAGCTTAGCCACTCCTTGACCTTCCATGCTTTGAGGCCAAGCTGGAGCCTCCCCCAGAGGGCCTGAGCTATGGGGAACCCTTCATACCTCTTTGGTGCCGTAGCTGTCACTACCCTCTTGGGGACAGGGACAGGCTTTGACTGGCTTTCGTGCTGTCTCGAACGAGATTCCTGGGCGTCTCTGCTTGTTCACACCAGTGTCCAGGTGTGGGGCGTGTGGGGAGTGCTCTGCAGGTCCGTCTTCGTCCCAGACAGGCTTTCGGGGGGACCTACTGTGCCAACTCCGGATGCCTGAAGTAGGGGACTAGGAAGGCAGGACCTTGGGCACTGAGCAGGCCGGCTCTCCCTGTGTGGAGTCGCAGCGCTCCATGGCAGCAGGGCTGGGAGCAGGCTGCCTTACCTGGAGAGGGGACCATGCCTCCTCGCCCTCTTGCCCCTAGCCTGTGCTGTCCTCTCCTCTTCCCTTCTTCAGTCTCTGATCTCCACCCCGCTCCTTTGCCTGCTCTAGCTCACTGCTTCTTTTCTCTTCCTCCGTTGCAAGTTTACTCCTTTTTCCTCTCCACAGTGTGCTGAGGCTTCCCCTCCCCTCTCAGTGTCTCGAGCCCCTGGAGGCCTGGTCTTCCTTCCCTGGAGCCTGCGTGGGAGAAGCCCTCTCCTCCCTGTCCACCAGGACTGTTCACCTGTCTCATGCAGCTGTGTCCCCTCCCGGAGCGCTCTAGAGCTCTTAGCCCAGGACGGCCTGCCCTGTCCCTGCCTCCATTCTCTCCTCTCCTGGTGGCTCAGGCATGTTCATTAGCCAGTAATTAAAGTGATGCTCTCTAACTCCTTACTGAAAAAAAATTTTCAAATTTACAGAAAGAATAATTCCCATGTACCCTTCACTCAGATTCTCCTCTTGTTAACGTTTTGCCACATTTGCTTTATTATTCTGTGTATGTGTTTGTAGACATTTAGACATGTCATTTTTTCTAAACTGACAGTAAGTTGCAGACATGATATTCCTTTACCCTTAAAAACTTAAGTGTGTATTTCTTAAGAACAAAGACATTCTTTTACAAAACAACAGTACAGTGATCAAAATCAGGAAATTGACATTGATACGATAGTATTATATAATTACAAATTTTATTCAGACTTGGCCAGTTTTCTCAGTACTGTCCTTTATAGCAAAAGAAAAAACATTACTTTTTCCAGTCCACTGTCCAGTCCAGAATCATTTACTGCATTTAGTTGTCATGTCTCTTTTATTCTGGAACATTCTCCAGTTTTTCTTTGTCTTTCATGACCTTGACACTTTTGAAGGCAACAGGCCAGTTATTTTGTAGAATACCCCTCAATTTTGGTTGCCTAATGTTTCCCCACGATTAGATTGAGGTTCTCTGTCTTTGGCAGGAATATCATAGAAGTGCTATTGTATCTTTCTTGGTCGATCATAGCATGGTTCTACTCTTGGATAAAGCTTGGTTTCTTTACTCACTAGTCTACATTCATATTTGGGTCCAAGCCTACTACCCACTGCCTGGGACCCCCGTTTTCATCCCATCGGGTCTGTCCCACAGCTGCTCATGGCTGGCTTCCTGTTACACCTCTGCTTCACAGTCTGTGCTCCCATTAGGCTTCCCGTTAAATTCTTGTTTCTGGTGTCAGAGACGTTTCATATTCACATCGTTATTTAGACTTGTCAATAGACGATCAATCCTCTCCTGCCCTGCCCTCTCTCCTGGATTCTCTCTGACTTATCACTCAAGTGCTGATCCTGCTCCTCATCCTGGGGAGTGGACTTCCAGAATAGTGCTACTTTTCCTATTATGATTTTACAATATAAAAATTCCTTTAATGACAATAATGGGGCAGGAGGTGGTGGAGGAATATGCTCTGTACCATGGGCTGTACCCACGTTTAATCTCATTGTGTCCTGACCACAGCCCTATGTGCTAGGTACTATTATTATTTTACATATAAGGAAAAGGAGACACGTAGAGGTTAAGTAACATGTCCAAGGCAGGAATATCATAGTATGTCAGTTGATATACTGAGATCATGCAGGAAAAGGAAAAGGAATAATTTTTGGTGCTGAGAGGTGGTAAAGAAGTAGGAAAAATCCTGCTGCTTCCGAGTGCCAGTGAGCATCGCTCAGTGGCCTGTCAGGTCACTGGAGAGGAGAAGCTGGATGGGGGAGGCTTGGTGCGAAATGGAGATTTGGTAGCACAGAGACAATAGATCACATCTTTGGAATCAGTGACCTCGTGGAGAAAGACATGCAGAAATGCTGAGTCAAGGGCTGGCTGTTTGGAAGTGATCACACGGAAGGAGGCGGAGGAGGCGCTAATGGAAATAGTGCAGGGGAAGTCTGCACTGTGATTGGAGGCTTTTTTCTCTCCCTAGAAGGACAGAAGGAGGCAGAAGATGGGAGTCAAGCGTTCAACACCACGCATTGCTCTCCTTTCTGCTCTGGACCAGGCGCTGTGTTAGGTGCTGGGAATACAGACACGAAGAAAATCACCTTGCTTGTCAAAAGGGGCTTATAATCTAGTGAATTACATTTAATTCTTATTTAGGACAGTAGAGGAGTTGTTGTTTTGAATGCCAATGGTGTATAAGACACATTTATCGAAACTAAGGCTTAGAATATTAGTGCTAGAAAGAATCTTAGAAATCACATATACCAGCATCCTCATTTGTCATACGAAAAACTGAAGCCCCAAGAAGCCAGGGGACTGACCGTTGCTTAGACAAGTAAGTTGGTGGCTAAGTCTTCTAGCTTCCAGATCATGTCACCAAGAGCATGACTGCTATTATTGGCCATCTTAGAGGAGGATGTAAACAGTGTAGGGAATTCTCTTGGGAGCCAGGCTTTCTCTGGAGGTATAGAGACTCAGACTTTTGGAAAGACAGCGTCAAACTGAGTAGACAAGTTGTTTTGGTCAGCTTGCCTTCTAGGGAACTCCCCTACCCAAGTGGGGTTCTGCCAGGGAGTGCGTCCCCATCCACCATCTTCCTGCCACATTCTCATCTGTTGGCTATTTCAAGTGCTTCTTGAGGGTTTCCAGTGCACTTTTCCTCTAGAGTTCACCATCTCTGTGAATGGTGTGGCTACTCCCACAGTCAGCCAGAGTGCTAACTTCTTCCTGTTAGCCAACTCACACATTTTATCAATTCTACCTCAGGGCCATCTCTTGAATCCCTTCTTCTCTTATCATTTCTAATGTTATCACCTTCATTTATCTCTCCTGAACCATTGCAACGAGCCCCCTAACTCTTTTCTCTGCTTTTATTCATCTTCTCCTTCATCTAATTCTTATTGCTGTCAGATTAATCTTCTAGTCATGAAATCGTATGATTGTAAGAGATTTTGTATGTTGTATTTCCCAAGCACCCATCTGACATTCTGTTATGTAGTATTCCTGTCAGGTGGTCATCTAGCCCACTTCAATTATGTTTTAATGCATTGCATATTAATTTTAAACAGATCTATCTATTATAAAGTTCTTCTATTGAAGTAAAATATTTTTATTCTTTTATATATTCTATTCTTCTATACTTGTTTTTTATTTTTTTTTGTGAGGAAGATCGGCCCTGAGCTAACATCTGCCAATCTTCCTCTTTTTGCTGAGGAAGACTGGCCCTGAGCTAACATCCATGCCCATCTTCCTCTACTTTATATGGGACGCCGCCACAGCATGGCTTGCCAAGCGGTGCGTTGGTGCGCGCCCGGGATCCAAACTGGTGAACCCCGGGCCGCCGCAGCGGAGTGTGTGCACTTAACCACTTGCGCCACCAGGCCAGCCCCCTTCTATTCTTGTTTTATGGGTATAATTTCTTCTTGAATCTGTCTGAAGATGTTAATGAGAAATTTTTCTAAGTTCTCTCTTGTTTACTAGAGTAACTCTTTTCTCGGAGGTCGCCCTCATGCTTTCTCTCCCTTATGCTTCTTCGTGAGGCTGGCTTTCCTCAAATGTCCTATGAATCTTGCTCATTATTTCATATTTATAAAGGTGTACTAGATTGCTCAGTTATTAGAGGCTGGCGTGGGTTTCCTCAGCAGTTCTGGGGTCACTGTCCTACCAGCAGGCCTCTCCCTGGAGAGTCGTGCCTGACTGCTGTGTGTGGAGATAGGTCAGCTTCCCTGCAGAGTGGGTGCAGGGGGACAGAAGAGCTTCAGTTACTAAGTCTCTGCTACTCAAAAAGTACAATGAACAAAAATGGGCTGGGCGGACTATTCTACTTATTTATTTAAATATTATAGTGGACTTTCAGTTATCACTAAGATTATTCAGCTGCTAAAAATCATGCTTTTTCTTACGGGGATCAGTTTTTCTTTGTGTGATAGTTCTTCTGAGAGCCCTCTGGATCCTCGTCCTGATTTGAGCTGCTTGCTCTCTAGGCCTGCTGCATAGCTTCCATCCTGAGATTTGTTTTCATCACATTCCTCTCATGGTTCTTGACTTTTCATGTCTTCTTCTTTGGATTTCTTGGAGAACTTCTTTAAGTAATTCTCTCAGAAGCTATGGATAGTAAAACTTTTAAGTTCTTGCATATATGAAAATGTCTTTATTTTGTAATCACACGTGAATGATAGTTTAGTTGGATATAGAATTCCAGCTTCAAAATAATCTTCCCTCAGAATTTTGAATGCATTTTTCAGTTTCCTTCCTGCAGTCTAGTGTTATTGATTAGAAGCTTGGTGATAATTTGATATCCTTTGTAGGTAACCTATTCTTTCTCTGAGAGTTTTTGGGATCTTCTCTTGCTCCTTAGAATTCTGAAATGTGATGAGAATGAGGCTAGGTGTGAGTCTTTTATCATTCACCTTTGATTATGTACCCTTTCAATATGAAGATTCATGTTGCCAGGCCTGGGACATTTTCTGCTTTGTGTGGCTATTTATTCTCTCCATTTTGTTGGTCCTGTCTTTTTGGAAATCATATTAGCTCGACATCAGACCTCCTGCACTGGTCCTGTATATCTGTTAACTTTTCTTTCTTGTCTTCTTGCTTTTGCTCTGGAGACTTTTCCTTGACTGTTTCTTCCAACCGTTCTATTGAGTTTTCACGTTTCAACAACTGAAGTTTAATTTCCAAGAACTTTTTCTTTTTTAAACATTACTTGATTTTCTTATAACCTGTTCTTATTTTAGGGATGCGATATCTTTGAGTCTTTCCGAGGATACTAAGTGGAATTTTAAAAATTATCTTCTTTTCCATGAATTTTCTATATTCTATGTCCTTGAACCCCGTAGTTGTTCTTTCTCCTTAACTCTCTGGTAAGAGAGCCTCCCTCCTCCACTCCTGTCTTTTCCTGTGCTTCTTTTGGCTGAGAGGTTATCTGTTCCTATGATCTCATCTGCTTTCCATATTCGCAGAAATTTGTCTAAACTTTTAAACTTTCATTTGGCAGTTAAAAAAGAAATCTGTCATTTGAGGGGCCGGCCTGGTGGTGTAGTGGTTGGGTTCGCATGCTCTGCTTCGGCAGCCCGGGGTTCATGGGTTCAGATCCTGGGCACGGACCTGTGCATCGCTTATCGGGCCATGCTGTGGCAGGTGTCCCACATATAAAGTAGAGGAGGATGGGCACAGATGTTAGCCCAGGGTCAATCTTCCTCAGCAAAGAGAGGAGGATTGGTAACAGATGTTAGCTCAGTGCTCATCTTCCTCACACACACACAAAAATCTGTCATTTGAATGAATTTCCAACAAAACAGGTCTATGGTTTTCATATGTCATTATCCTGAAGAGGCCTAGCATTCATTGAAAAGCCAGAAAATGTCCTGGTCTCCAGGAGTTCTCTAAGTTCTCTGCTTCAAAATGTAATTCCTCAGAATAGCAGGGAGAAGAAAAATCCCCTCTCCCACTGCCAGCAGGGACCCTGGAAGTTCTGGAAGGCTCTAGAAACCTCTGGGCTCAGCCCCTGGCCTCTGTCTAGCTCTCCTTGCATCTTTATCATTTCCTTGTCAAGGCCTAAATTATAGAAACAGAGCACAGTTTAGGAACAATGGTTGTAATATATGGGTCTCATCTGCTCCTGTTGTAAGAGGGTTCTCAGACCCCATCTGGACTTTCACCAAGAAGACCCTCCTAACAACCCATTAGACAAGGGACTAAAGGGATCTTGGTGAAGTCTCCAGATAAGGAAACAGAAACACATTATAAAGACAATAGAGAAGATATACATCAAACTGTTAACAATGGCTATCTCTGAGGGGGTGGTCACACAGACTTTTACTGTGTACATTCCTGTATTCATGGGATTTTAGTAGCAGATTTGTGTCATTTTTATTATCGTGAAGGAAATGAGGACCAGCCTGCCCCATGTTTCTCCGACAGTCTGCCCTCCCTTAGCCAGCCTACTTCCCACTCCTTTCCCACACGACCTCCCCTCTCCTGAGGGTCTCGTGGTTCTTTTATATCATCTGCCCAGTGAATACTGAACCAGTAACGAATGATTAAACTAGTGAATGAACCTTCTCTCTCTGTCCTTAGATTACGTTTTTCCAGACTTGACTGAGAAGGCAGGTCCCATAGAAGACACCAGCCAGGGTCAAGAGGTGCCGAGCCTCCCCTCTCCCTTGCCCAAGATGAACCTGGTGGAGCCACCCTGGCATATGGCTCCTGGAGAGGAGGAGGAGGAGGAGGAGGAGGAGAGGGAGAAGGAGGAGGTAGAGAAGGAAGAGGAGGAGGAAGAAGAGGAGGCGCTGCTGCCTGTGAACAGATCCCAAGAAGAAGCCCAAACTCAGGTCCATGACTTTTCTTCCATCGGCAGCAGCCAGACTCCAGGGGCTGCCAAACACAGGCATGAAGATTCTGGGGACCAGGCCTCCTCGGGTGTGGAGGTGGGGAGCAGCATGGAGCCCAGCCTGCCACCGCCCTCAGTCACCCCAAGTACAGTGACCCTGGGGGGTCAGGACTTCACCAGCCAGGAGGCAGGGAGCACAGTGCTGCCAGCCACAGGGCGTGGGGTAGAGTTGGAGGCCCCTCAGGAGGCAGATGAGGAGGCCACTGTGGGAGCAGCTGGGTGGGCTGGCAGGCAAGGGGAGGTGCCGTCCTTGGCTTCATTCCCTCAAACAGAAGCTCCCAGCGGGGCTGAGACCCCAGATGAAGACCCCCTTTACCCTGGAGCCTCAGCGTCTTTCCCACTGGCCCCCCAAGACATGGAACTGACACCTTCCTCTGCTACCTTGGGGCAGGAAGAGCTCAGCCAGCAGCCCCGGGAAGGGCAGGCCGCCGAAGCTCCGTCCAGAACACCCTGGGATTCTACTCAGGTAAAGTGGAGGCGCGTGCAGGCCGTCTAGCCGTCCCCGCGCTGCACAGTGTGTTGCAAGGGTTTGCCAGGCTGAGGGTGGAGGCCCCTCTGCAGCAGGTAGAACCCCAGCAGAACTTGTGGGGATGCACACCTCATGGCCCAGCAGTGGGTGTCCTCACCACACCGACATGCAAAATGGAAAGCCACAGAAAAGCTCGGTGCCCTGGTCTAGTTTCTGCTTATCCAGGTGCTACGGCTGCTACCCTGGGCCTCCCGACTGCATACAACAGCCACCGAGAGTGGGGCCCTGACCTGTGCTCTCCCCACTCCATCTCCATGCCCACCACCACATGTGCAGTGGCCCTCTGCTCCCCTCATCACCCCCTGCTCAGCATGCTCATGCGCACATGCCCAAGTCAGTGCCCACACCCCCAACACAAGGGGGAAAGGGGCCTGGGTGTCTGGGCCACAGGCGTGTTTTCGTTTGGCCTGCAGAACATGACCCACAAGTTTGCCATTAAAGGCCTCCGGCTGGGGCAAGCAGTCTGCAGTCTGACCCCTTTGACACAGGTCCCCACTTCCCATGTGTCACACCTGGCCTCCTTCTCTCACTGAAAACATCTGCTTGGCCCCTGAAGACATCTGGGTTTGTGAACCTTGGGCAGGGTCCTGGGTTGTCACCTTGCAGAGACTGTCAGCTCCCACCTAGCTCTCACAACCTACACCTGGCCCTCACCTCCAGCTGCTCCCAGAGTTTCCACCCACACTCTCTCCCAGTGCTGTTTCTGATGCCTGTGTAACTGGTGCTCTTCTTTTTGTTTCATCGTACAGGTGATCTGCAAAGACTGGAGCAACCTGGCTGGGAAAAACTACATCATCCTGAACATGACAGAGAACATAGACTGTGTGAGTGCAGAGCTAGGCTGGGGTGCAGGGGAGGATGGGGCGGGCGGGCAGGGGGGTGCAGAGGGAGGGCCCAGGGCAGTGAACAGGGTGGAAGGCTTAGCCCTTGAGTCAGAGGGGCTAGCATGAACCAGCACCCACCAACGTCCAAGAAAAGAGTGCTTTCATATTTTTAAATTTCTAAAGGCTCTTTCATTCTTGCCCCCCTCTATTTTTACTTGAAAGGAATAATTTTGTTCATGTGTGCAACGTCTTACCTCTCTGAGCATTGAAATAGTTTTCTAAAAGTTATTTTCTCCCTGTATATGTTGCTTTCCCTGTTTGTTAGTTGTCGGTCTCAGTTTTTTCACACGCATGTTTGCCTCACATGTCTGGTGGCATTTGTTCAGAGCTATTTAAGGAGGACCATCGAAAAGCTGGTTGGAAGCTTTGAGCTTTGTTAACTGTGGCTTCTCACGAGGGTGGTCTGGGTGGGCCATTTCATTTGAAAATTTTTAATGTAAGCATCTTTAGGTCCTTCCTCCTGGGTGATTAGATTCTTTGAAAAAGGAACTTCTGTCCTGCTGGGAGCGTAAAGGGCTGGTTGCCCCTGTTCTGGGAGCCGGGGTGGGGAGAGGGCTGGGCATCTCAGTATTAGAAATATATGTGCAGGCCGGCCCCATGGCTTAGCGGTTAAGTGCGCGTGCTCCGCTGCTGGCGGCCCGGGTTCGGATCCCGGGCGCGCACCGACGCACCGCTTCTCCGGCCATGCTGAGGCCGCGTCCCACATACAGCAACTAGAAGGATGTGCAGCTGTGATATACAACTATCTACTGGGGCTTTGGGGGAAAATAAATAAATAAATAAAATTATTAAAAAGAAAAAGAAATATATGTGCATAGATCTATTCATTTTCACCCCCTCCCACAGCAGTGTCCGGTGTCCTCTAAGTCAAAGACCCCCTATTTTACCCTCGTTAAAGAAGAAACTTTCAGTCTTTTGCCAGGAGAAGGGACATTTGTCGGCTGTGCAGTGTTGGGGAGAGGAACTAGGGATCCAGCGGCTTCTTAAACAGACTTTCAAACAGTTTTCCTGTTTTTAGTACCATTTTCAGCCCCCCTTCCAAAGGTAGCCAGTGCTGCTTATTCCAGAGCGTTTTGCGAGTTTGATAGTGTGAGTCTGATTCTCCTCAGCTGTGCCCATTTTGGCGTAGGCTTCGGCTCTTTGGGGCTTGCTAAATCAGGAAGTTCTAACTCATCCATCTGCTTTCTGGGTCCAGATTTTATTGCTCTTGTCTCCTCTTCTGTTTTGTTCTGTTTTTGTCTGTGGTTTTAGACCTTAAAAAAATTCTTTCCTCTTGTTTAGTGGGTTTGAGGGAAAGAGAAGTACGTACATAAATTTAATCCAAAAGTGACCAATGAGGTTTTCTTTTTCCCAGCATCATTATAAACAGATGGGTTTTAACATAATTGATGTGTTTTTCTTTTTTTTATTGGTGCTCAAATACCCATCTTTGGCCATTGAAAGCCTCTTGGAGTTGGATTCTGAGCCCTTTTGGCCAACCTGTTAGTGTTTGATGGTTCCTCACTTTCTGGTGCAATAAGATGTTCCAGGCTTATCTTGTATATTCCCTCCCCAGACCCGGAATCAACATTTCTCCAAGGAGCCCTCAGTGCTTTCATTGGAAAATACAGGGGTACCTGGGACCCTTCCATGCTGGGTATGCACACTTGAACCATAAGTCTAAAGCAATGTCTCTCTTCTCTTTCCAAACAACACATAGACATTAAAATGCTGTGTTCTTCTTTCCCTGTTTTTGTCTTGTATGTTATTCTCATTTAATATTTGATATCCACCTAATTAGTCATTATTTTTTTATGGTGGATTTTCTTATTGTGGTAAAAAACATCTAACATGAAATTGACCATCTTAACCATTTTTAAGTACACCGTTGTGTTAAGTACATTTACATTGTTGTGAAACACATCTCTAGAACTTTTCATCTTATAAAACTGCAACCCTGTCCCCATTAAACACTAACTCTCCATTCCCCCTCCCCACAGCCCTTGGCAACCCTCATTCTACTTTCTGTCTCTATAAATTTGACTACTCTAGGGACCTCATGTAAGTGGAATCATATAGTATTTGTACGTTTATGACTGCCTTTTTTCCTTTAGCATAACGTTCTCAAGGTTCACCATGTTGTAGCATATGTCAGTATTTCTTCCTTTTTAAGGCTGAATAATATTCCATTATATGTATAGACCACATTTTGTTTATCCATTCATCCATCAATGGATATTTGGGTTGCTTCCACCTTTTGGCTATTGTGAATAATGCTGCCATTAATGTGGGTGTACAAATATCTCTTTGAAACCCTGCTTTCAGTTCTTTTGGGTATATATCCAGAAGTGGAATTGTTGGATCATATGGTGATTTCTATTTTTAATTTTTTGAGGAGCTGCCATACTGTTTTCCACAGTGGCTGCACCATTTTACATTCCCACCAGTAGTGGACAAGGGTTCCAATTTCTCCACATCCTCACCAACTCTTGTTATTTTCTGTTTTTTTGACAATGGCCATCCTAATGGGTGTGAGGTGGAATCTTATTATTGGTTTGATTTGCATTTTTCTAATGATTAGTGATGTTGAGCATTAGTCATTATTATTAGCAATCAATGCTTATTTTGCTTTGTCAACATATTTATTAGGGGCTGGCCCAGTGGCTTAGCAGTTAAGTGCGCGCACTCCACTACTGGCAGCCTGGGTTCAGATCCCGGGCGCGCACCGACGCGCCGCTTCTCCGGCCATGCTGGGGCCGCGTCCCACATACAGCAACTAGAAGGATGTGCAACTATGACATACAACTATCTACTGAGGCTTTGGGGGAAAAAAAGGAGGAGGATTGGCAATAGATGTTAGCTCAGAGCCAATCTTCCTCAGCAAAAAAAAAAAAAAAAGGATTAGCATGGATGTTAGCTCAGGGCTGATGTTCCTCACACACAAAAAAATATATTTATTAGTTACTTTGCTCACATCTCTTCTCACATCCCCACTCCTTTCTTCTGAGTTTAACTTCCTCTTCCTGAAATATATCTTTTATTTTATTTATTTATTTATTTATTTAAGTGTACAACAGCTTTAATTAATTAATTAATTAATTTATTTATTTTGTGAGGAAGATCAGCCCTGAGCTAACATCCATGCTAATCCTCCTCTTTCTGCTGAGGAAGACCAGCTCTGAACTAACATCTATTGCCAATCCTCCTCCTTTTTTTTTCTCCCCAAAGCCCCAGTAGATAGTTGTATGTCATAGTTGCACATCCTTCTAGTTGCTGTATGTGGGACGTGGCCTCAGCATGGCCGGAGAAGTGGTGGGTCGGTGCGCACCCGGGATCCGAACCCGGGCTGCCAGTAGCGAGTGCACGCACTTAGCCGCTAAGCCACAGGGCCGGCCTGAAATATATCTTTTAGTAGCTCTTTCTGCAAGGATATCTCAGTCTTTATTTTTTAAAAATGTCTTTAATTTTCTCATGTTCTTTTTTTGTAACTTTTTATTTTGATATAATTTCAAACTTACAGAAAGAATAGAACAAAGAAATCCCATATATCCTTCATCCAGATTCACTACTCGTTAGCATATTTTCAAACCATTTGAGAGTAAGTTGAAGGCTCCTACCCCTAAATACATTAGTGTGTATTTCCTCAGAACAAGAATATTCTTTTAGATAACCACAGTACAGTGATCAAAATCAGGATATTAACACTGATACAAAACTGTAATCTATAGGCCTTATTTAGATTTCACCAGTGGTCTAATAGTGTCCTTTATAGCTTTTTTCCTCCTGGTTCAGGATCCAGTCCAGGATCATGCCTTATATTTACTTGTCATGTCTCTCTAGTCTCTAATCTGGAACAGTTCCTCAGCCTTTCTTTGTGTTTAATGACCTTGACGTGGTTGAGGAGTAATAGGAGTAATGTGTGTGAAAACTGATGGGCCTAACAGAGAACACACTTTCAGCAAAAGGGGAAAATGCCGACAGGCTCTCAGAGAAAGCCTTGCAAGGTAGAGCTCCAGTTCCAGGAATTCGATCCTTAAGACCTGGAAAACGCAGTGCAGACTCGCCAGCTTGTCCTGTTTTGCCTAAGGTATCGTAGGTAATCCACGCAGAGGAGATGGGAAGGAAGCCGAAGAAAACCCGGGAGAAGCAGCAGAAACGTAAAGCAGTAAATCACAGGTCTTGTCTTTGAGTTCCAGGAGGGAAAAGAAAGCTCTTGTACTAGAGATGCAGGGCTCTGACCCTTTGCCCAGCACGACAGGGAGAAGCACTGCAGCACAAGGAGCAGCAGGAGGAAAAGGCTGAGCATCCTGCCTGGGAGCCCGGAAAGAGCGCTTCAGCACAAAGGCCTGGGTCTCCGAGGTGTGGAAACAGAGGCAGCTAGGTGAGGAGTCAGCTCTTCATCTGAGCCTACTGAGTTGTCCAGTGCACATTTCACACATGCGTATAAGAAGGTGTTCCAGGATATCCTGTACTTTCCCAGAAAGGAACTAGCCCTTCCTCCAAGGAGCCCTGGTTCGTTCTGATGACAAAACGTTTTTAGAAACCCAGATCTGGGCTCCAGGTGTGCTCATGGCTGCTGGGGTGTCATTGCTTCTAGAACCTTTTAGAGGAGGAGCTGAGAGGTAGACATCTATATTTCTTCATCTACAGACAGATATACATACGTGTGCACCTATATGTGTTTATATATGTACACACATATATTTAAAATGAGGAGTTCAATACTTCTGATCCCAGTCCATCACCATTGGCCTCTTCCTAGCCTCCATCTCTACTGTATTTGTATCTTCCTTCACTGACAGAAGCCTGACTCCCAACATCCTCAATATGTTTACTCGTCTCTTCAGTTCTAGAATACACAAGTAGTTGCACAATTTTTAATCCATACTACTGCAGATATAAACCTATTAAGTAAACTTGAGTATTTGTTTGCAGGTTTTTTTATCTTCTTATCTTTAGATGACTCTGCAGTTACTTGAGTTAGTTCTCTTTTCCCCTTTTTGGTGTAGTTGTACATTTGAAATATGGTGAGGTTTATTTGTTTCTGTATTCAATTTTAGGTTTTTTCCTCATCTTTGTTGATTTAATTATATTTTTTGAGTATGTACAATGTTAATGTGGTTCTCAATATATAAATCATGGAAAAATGCATACTTAGAGAAATACCACTCTCCCCACCATCTCTCTCACTCCATTCCCACCCTACTTCCTCTCAGTAGCCAATCTCATTAGTTTCTGCTTATCCTTCCTGGGTTTCTTTTTATAGAAATAAGCAGATAGATGTATAATTTCTTCTTTTATTTCTTGCAGAAAAAGTAGCATACTGTTTATATTTGTATGGTTTGCTAGTTCTGTCATAACAAAGTACCACAGTCTGGGAAGCTAGGCAGACATTTATTTTCTCACAGTTCTGGAGGCTGGAAGCACAAGATGAAGGTGTCAGCAGGTTTGGTGTCTTCTGAGGCCTCTCTCCTGGGCTTGTGGACAGCCGTTTTCTCCCTGGGTCTTCGCGTGGTCTTCCCTGTGTCTGCGTCTGTGTCCTAATCTCCTCCTCTTGTAAGAAGACCAGTCATATGGGATAGGGCCCACCCTAAGGACCTGATTGTAACTTAATTACCTCTTTAAAAGCCCTGTCTCCAAATACCATCATGTTCTGAGGTACTGGGGGTTAGGACTTCCACATACGAATTTTGGAGGGACATAACTCAGTCCATAACAATACTTTTTTACATTTTGCTTTTTTCACTTAACAGTATATTTTCTGGAAATCACTTTATGTTAGTTTATGGACATCATTCTCAGTCATTTTATTTTTACAACTGAATAATACTCCATTATGTATGTATACCATAGTTTATTCGTCACATTTCCTTTGTATGGGCATTTGGGTGGTTTCCAATGTTCTGCAATTACTTACAATGCTGTAATGAATAACCTCGTGCGTATGTATTTTTGTGTTGTTGGGATGTATCTTCAGAGTAAATTCCTAGAAGTGGGATTGCATATACAGTTTGTTAGATATTGCCAAATTCCCATTTCTCTCTCATTCTTACTAGAAGTTTGTTGGGCCTTAATTTTCTGTCTGTAATGTCTCTTAACGCTTTTATGTTTTCTCTCTCTTTAAAATCTCTCTAGTGCATTCTGAGTGATTTCCTAGCTCTGTCTTCCAAATTAATAGCTCTCTTTAGCTGTGTCTAATCTTTTGTTTGACCTATTCCTTGAGACTTTAATATAGATAACTGTTTTATATTTTTAGAATTTCTACTTGGTTACAAATCTCTCCCTTATTTTCTCATTTTGTTCGCTTCTTTCATTATGGTTTCTATTCCTTTATCTTTTTAATTATTTTAAACATTTTATGATCTCTTTCATATTGTTTTAGTAACACCACATCTTGGGATGTCAGCTCTCCTATTTGTTGCATTTTACCTTATTCCCTTGTATGGCTTATAATTTATTATTGTGATCTCATCGTCAACCCCAGGTTGTTAAAGAATTACACCAGAGTGTCCACCTTCCCTGAAGGTTTCAGGGAAACTTCTGGAGTTCCAATTGTCCTAGATCACCTTTAATCTTAATTTCCTGGCTTGGATTTCTGTACCACAAAGGATTGCCAATTGGGACTCCACACCCAGGTGAAGTGCAAGCCTGGGATTTTAGGTGATCTTAGGTAACCTTTTTTTCTCCTACCATGGACACGGGCGGATGGCATACCCCTTTACGGCTCTTCCAGGGGAGTGGGAAGTTTTCTGAGTCCCCATTTCACTTAAAAGCCTGCTCTTTGAGGCTTCAGGCTCTATCCTGGGTACTGTGCTTCAGTGCTCCACCTTGTGTGGGCTGAGAACACATTTCCTGTCTCCATGTGAGCATTGAAAGCCAAGTCTCCAGCTCCTAGATCCTGTATCTGGGTCTTGACCCCCAGGAATTGCTGTGGCTTTTGCTTACTCTTCTGGCTTTAGGTTTCCTCTGTTTCTGTTTCCTTTGAGCTTGAGCTTGGACATGCTTTTAGAACATCTTGTTGTTTTGCTGTATTTTATCCAGTATTTCTATATGTTTGTCGCAAGGTGGGAGAGCAGGACTTTCATCAACTCCATCTGCTGTATTGCCAAAATTCAAAATGATATGATGGGTAATGACATGTGTTCCCTCCTGTTCACCATAAGGATGATACCAGTGGAGCTGGAGCCCCTGCAGTGGGGGAACAGTGTGATGTGCGGGAAGGATCACCCGCCCAGGACTCAGCAGGGAAGCGAGTTTACACCATGAGTGTACTGCACTTAAAAAAAGTCCTAATGACTTACAGTATATGTCCAGAAACGCACACAGATCATAAGTGTACAGCTTGATGGATTGTTGCAAAGGGACCATACCCACATAATCAGCACCCACATCAAGACACAGCATGATCACACCCCCAGAGCCCTTCTCCTTCTCCCTGCCAGACATTCTTCCCACAAGGAGAGCCACTTGATTGACTTGTAACACCATAAATTAATGTTGCATGCTTTTAGACTTTATATAAGTGGAATCATTCAGTATGTAATATTTGTGTCTGGCTTTTTACACTCAACATTCTGTTTTTAAGATTCCTTTATAAAGTTAGGTGTAATTGAAATTCGTTCATTCTCATTCTGTATAGTGTTTCATTTATTTCTCCATTCTACTGTTGTGGGGCACTTGAGTACTTTTCCAGTTTCAGGCTGTTGTGAATATGCTGCTCTGGACATTCCTGGACGTGTTCTTTGGTGAGCATATGGACATGTTTCTTTTTTTTTGTGAGGAAGATCAGCCCTGAGCTAACATCCAATGCCAATCCTCCTCTTTTTGCTGAGGAAGATTGGCCCTGGGCTAACATCCGTGCCCATCTTCCTCTACTTTATATGGGCCGCTGCCACATATACTTGGTATGTGTGGTATACCATATACTCCAAGGTCATGAAGTAGCCTTCCTCTACTTCATATGGGAAGCCGCCACAGCATAGCCAGAGAAGCGGTGCGTCGTTTTTCTTTTCCACTGGGGTATCCAGTTGGCCAGCACCTGTGACGAATAAGTCCTTTTCTTTTAATCCTCACGGTCAGCGCAGGGTGTTAGCACCAATCCCCACACTTTTAGATGGGGAAACTGAGACTCAGAGAGGTGTGGTGTTTTGCTAAGTATCACAGAGTATCACAGAGCTGATAAATGGCAGAACCATTCAAATCCTGATTTGCACCCAGATTTACTTGATTTCAAAGCCAGGGCTTTTTTCTCTCGTGCCACTCACGCTCAGTTCCCACCGATAAAATAATTAGTATGAAATATATGGCCATCAGACTCTCCCAGAACTGACATTGTGGGTCTGTGGGCTTAAGCCAGGCAGACATATGGACCTAGGAAAAGGTGGGGCACACACATGTGGTGGAGCACAGGGCTGTGGCATGAGGGGAGGCACTGCCTGTGGCAGGAGAGTGCTGCTTTTCTTTTTGTGAGGAAGATCAGCCCTGAGCTAACATCCATGCTAATCCTCCTCTTTCTGCTGAGGAAGACGGGCCCTGAGCTAACATCTATTGCCAATCCTCCTCCTTTTTTTTCCCCAAAGCCCCAGTAGATAGTTGTATGTCATAGCTGCACATCCTTCTAGCTGCTGTATGTGGGACGCGGCCTCAGCATGGCGGGAGAAGCGGTGCATCCGTGCACGCTTGGGATCCAAACCCGGGCCGCCAGTAGCGGAGCGCGGGCACTTAACCGCTAAGCCACGGGGCCGGCCCAGGAGAGTGCTTCTTTTGCAAGCAGTGGGGCCGCATGCACCGTGCTCAGGCAGGTGTGGGTGTGCACCCCTTCCCTACACACATGCATGCACACATGCTTGCATGTATGCATGCACACATGCATGTGAAGAAGGTAAGAACCATTTCAGGAACTAAGGCTTTCCTAGCTGCATGTGGCTATTACCAGGTACCTGTCTTCTTCCAGATTTAGAACTGAATTGGCTTTCTCTTAGGCCAGTTAAGTGCCAAGACTTAAGCCTGTGCCTGGCACTTGCCATGGTAACCAGGAACAGAGGCCCAGCACTTCAGTCACCCTGGTGGCCTTTAGGTTGGCATGAGAACCAGGGAAGGCTCATTAGCTTGGGCTCTAGCAGAAAAGAGACTAGGAGTGTCAAGGAATCCACTGGGGTAGCCTGGTGATGCCTGGGCCTTACGTGCAGCCCTGACTTGCAGCTGCACAGAGAGAGCTGAGCAGCTGGGAGAGCAGTGTCCTGCTGGGAGCAGGGGATTGGTGACTTCCCAGGTACAGGAGGGAGAAGGCTGCTGGAGAGGAGCCGGGTCGGAGGTGGAGGAAGATGGGGAGCAGCAACAGGGCCAAGGGCGTGTCTCTTCCCAGATGGAGCGAGGTAGGGACAGTGGCAGGCTGTGAGCCAGAGGGAGCATCCTGGCCCCTACCTAGGCTCCTGACACTCATTGAGTTCCTGTCCAGTGCCAGTGTCTTGTTTTTGTTTTTAAATTATATAATTACATATACAGAAGGTCAGGAAAATCTAAACAGTACAAGACAGTGTCAGATGAGAAAGAAGTCTCCTTACACCCCTTCCCACGCTCCCAGGCCTGCTTCCGGGGGTCAGCGTGTTACCCCTCTGTGTTTTAGTTCTTCTGGTCACCACTAGCACCATTAGAGTACTCAGACTTGACTCCCCAACTTTGGGCCGTATCTCTGCAGTGACAGGCAAGAGATGAGCGCGGTTAGACTGCTTTCCACCTCTCCTCCTTGGACATCTTTTGGTCCATTACCCGCCCCCCTGTATATTCATCCCGTGCACTATACACTTGAACACTCAGGCATGATGACCAGTCTTCAGTAGTCTTTCACACTCTCCACACTCGCTTCCTGGACTTGCCATTGTATGTGGGCGTATCTGTCCTCCCAGCTCAACTGTGAGTGTCCCTGGGCAGGCCCCACGCCCTTCTCATGGTGAGAGGCCAGGGCAGGAAGGAGCACCTGGATGCCTGCAGGGAACAAGTGGATGTGTATCTTGGCGTTCCCGCAGTGCTGCCCAAGGCCAAGCTCACAGCTCTCGAGCGGTCCTCAGAGCTACCAGAGCAGCCCCACTCTGAGCCAGATGGCCTTTCCCAGCGTTTGGCTGCTGGGCAGAGGTTGGAATGGAGGCTAGGTCTAGAGACAGGGAGTCAGTAGAGCCCTCTCCTGAGCATGAGGCTCTCTTTCTGCCCTTGTAGGAGGTGTTCCGGCAGCACCGGGGGCTGCAGCTCCTGGCCCTGGTGGAGGAGGTGCTGCCCCGCCACGGCAGCAGCCGCCATGGGGACTGGCACATCTCCCTGAGCAAGCCCAGCGAGAAGGAGCAGCACCTTCTAATGACCTTAGTGGGCGAGCAGGGTGAGCAGGGACCACGCACCCGAGGGGGAGTGTTGGCGTGTCTGCAGGGGGCCCAGGAAGGGAGCGAGTGGGAGGCAGTGCTAAATCAGCCACGTTTCCAGGGGGCCGTGCGAGGTCTCCCTCGGAGCCATGGGGAAGTGTGCAGATAGGGCTTTTGGACGTGGAATTCTCGGGTAGCAGGATGAGGTACTGGTCAGAGGCCCTAGTTTAGGGTCAGGGAGTACAGACAAGCTTGGGTTCTGGAGAAGGGGAGGAAGGTGTGAACATTGGGAACGGGAGGGGGAAGAGGTGTGGTTTCAGCACAGGTTCTTGAGATGGGCACTGTACACTGTGTGGTGGATGGAGCGGAGCAGAGTGCAGTGGTGTGGGGCTGAGGAAGTGACCACCAGTGTCACACCTGTCACACAGTGGGCATTCACTAAATACTTTTCAATAAGTCAGTCAGTAGGGAGCAAGTATAGGAGAGAGTGGGAGTTTTTGCGGCACAAGGTCTGTGGGTGGTCAGGAGCCAGGGAGCGAGACTCTGGAAGCTCCGGCCAATGCTGTCTGAGGGGCCAGGGCCCGCAGTGGCCAAGGCTGTACTAACAATGGTGTCTCCCCCCAGGAGTAGTGCCCACTCAAGACGTCCTTTCCATGCTGGCTGACATCCGCAGGAGTCTGGTGGAGGTAAGAGCACGGGGACATGCTCTCACTCCTTCAAGCTCGGGGAGGTGGCCTGCACCATGGGGTGCATGCAGCAAAAGACGGACTCATGCTCTGGGCAGTGCCTCTTTTCAGTCTCCTAAGACACAGTTACCTTGGGAGAGATGGAATGTGTGAGCACTTAACTACCAACTGCAGAGTACACGCGATGGCCAGGGGTAGAAGGCCGCAGAGGGGGTGGTGGTCAGGGGAGGCCTCAGAGGGGAGGGGACCTCTGAGGGGGATCTTGATGGGTAGGTGGGAATTTTCTGGGCAGACAGTGGGATTGTGCAGAAGCCTGGTGGAATGGGAGAGCGTGATGCAGTTCCAGAAACCACAAGAGAAAGCACGAGGGGCGTGGGAATGCTTCGGAAACCATCAACTAGGCAACTCCCGACGGGAGTTGGTCAGCGTTCGGCCAGCCAGCTGGGGGCCCACTGTGGGGTGAGGGATGGGGCTCAGGGCACAGGAGACAGCCCTGCCATCTTGAGAGGTACCCCTGAGCCAGTGCGGTCGGCTGGCTGCCTCACTGGTCCTGGAGACCTGGGCTGAGGACACAGGCTGGCCAACCCCTCCTCCTGTGCAGCCTGCCGTATCTGTGCCCCTTGGTCCTCCCGCTCCTCATTCCACCTTCCCTGAAGGGGTGCACCTACAGTTCCTCACCTCCCTTCTTGAGGACAGCCACCAAAACCACTTTCACTCACTATAAAACCCAATGGCCTGTCATCAGTCCTCTTCCTTCTCAAGGGCTCTGCATTATTTGACAGCAAAGAGGAGCTGTGCATGACTGGGCCCTGCCTCCTTATCTAGTACGTGCAACGCGGAGAGGTGGTTTGTTTTTGATAAGCATATTGCATGCTTACCGAGTGCCAGACTGCGCTGGGTTCTCACTGGGCCCTTCCTGCCACCCGAGGGGTTGTGAGCATTAAATAAGGCACCCTACTGAGTACTGTTGGTTCCCCATTTAAGATGAGAGCTGAAGCCTAGAGAAGGGAAGTGGCGTGCCTGAGATTGCACAGCTAGTAGTGGTGAAGCCAGGCTTGGGACCAGGCCTGAGTGATTCAGGAGCCTGGGCTTTTCACCGTGGTGCTGTATCTACACTGCCCAGGTGGCCGGAGGCCATTCCAGTTGTGAAATTCCGGGTTCATGAACACTGGGGGGCTGGTAGAAACTTGGGCCGGCCGTGACCTTTTTTTACAGATCCTCCTGTCTCTTCTGGCCCTGGTTATCTGGCTTTACTGGACACTTCATTCAGACTGACTTGACCAAAAGGCATGCTGGGCCTTTGGAAGTATATTAGTGGGCAAATTTAGCAGGTTCATTGGTGGGTGAATCTAGCAAGAAAACCTGACCCTTGATAACTTAAAAAGTCAATAGAGAAAAGTACTGGAAATATACAGGTGGTTCACAGAAACCAAGGAAGAGCTGAATACCTGGCCTTAGAAAGGGGGCCCAAGGCAGAAAGGGGGCTCCCAAGTCTCTGCACTGGGAGCCAGTAGACAGCACCTTCACCCTGGCACCTGTCATCTGATGAGGATGGCACCTCACCTTCCTCACTCCCCTCTGCCTGAGATGCTACTTTGTGAGGAGAGCATCTGCCAGGCCCGGTAGCGGCATAGCAGCCTCTTGGCCAGAGAAGGCAGACCCACAAGACAGCCTGCAGTGTGGGAGGGCGCTGGGTCGCTGAACACCATTGGTGACAGCTCCAGTGGTAAAAGGGAGGAAGCTAGGAGGCTGGGGGTGGCCCACGATGTGGGCCGTCCCCAAGACCCCCTGCACTGCCTCTGGCCCACAACGGCCAGAATAGCGCCACCCCTGAAGCGGCAGCTGTGTTTCCGGGGCCTGATTCATGTGCTGTGCGGGGGAGGATGTGTAGAGAAGGTATCCCAGCTGCCCTTTTCTTCTTTTTTTGACTGGTGGGGACTCTATCTAGTTTGGATGGTGACTGGCAGCAGGAGGCCAGACTCAGTGGGGAGTTAGGGCCACAACCAGGTGGGTATAGAGCCAGACTTCTGCCCCAGCAGGGTCAGGGCCAGGGCAGAGCCATGGTGGGGATGTGAGGGGAGGCCAGGAATGGAGGTGTGGGGTGGAGAGGGTTGGAGCTGCCCTCAGGTGAACAGGATGAGGGTAGGGCAGAGAGAGTCCCTGAAGAGCACAGGTCCAGGCCTCTGAGACAGCCTCAGGAGCCAAGTGTGCCAGCTCCTTCTCAAAGCCTGTCCTTGTCCCTGAGCCCCAACCCCACAGGCCCCCTGGGGAGCCTTGGCGCCCCAGGACCTCAGCTGAGGAGCGTGGCCCCTCCTGCCCCCCTAGATTGGCATCCAGAACTACTCCACAACAAGCAGCTGCCAGGCACGGGCAAGCCAGGTGCGCAGCGACTATGGGACGCTCTTTGTGGTGCTGGTGGTCATTGGCGCCATCTGTGTCATCATCATTGTGCTGGGCCTGCTCTACAACTGCTGGCAGCGCCGGCTGCCCAAGCTCAAACATGTGGTGAGTGTGGGGGCAGGTCGGGCAAGGGGTCCTGGGCTGGGGGTGGTGCCAGTGGAGAAGGCAGTGCCCAGCACGCTCAGTCATCTGGAGACTCAGTGTCCTCATCTGCAGGTGGAGTGGCAGGAATTGTCCTGGGATGGAGTACTGCAGGTGAAGCCAGTTGTGCGGGGCCTGCCCTGGAGTTGCCCCTCCCTGCAGGGTGCTGGCCCCATGATAGGTGATGGAGGCAGGGGACTGGGATGCTGGCCCCACCCACAGGGGCCCTCCATGGCACCAGCTCCTCCTGGAATCATCTGGATGTCTCCCCGGAGACAGGCCCTGGGTTGATGGTCCCCAGGGGTTAAGATGAGGCTCCAGCGGCCTGAAGGCTCCTCCCAAAGGAGGGGGCAGGGCACAGCTGCCACGTTTCCTGGGAGTCTCCTGGAGTCTCTTTGTAAGGGGGCTGTTGGGAGGGATCAGAGATATCAGGGGGGCCACAGGGTTGTTGAGTGCAAAGGATCAGGAGAATTATTTTAAGCAAGGAGTTGAGCTGTGGGAACAGAACAGCAGGGCACTGCCATCTGTGGAGGGTCCCCTGGGGATTCCCTGTGTAAGGTTTTACAGACTAGGGAAGGAACAATGAAGTGACTCCCTCAAGGTCAAGGGCACAGGCCGGTCAAGCGGGCGCGTGCTTGCAAGCTGTTGGGGCTGGTGGGGGCCGGCCGGCGGCGCTCGCCCAGCGGCCCTCTCCCACCGCCGCAGTCGCACGGCGAGGAGCTGCGCTTCGTGGAGAACGGCTGCCACGACAACCCCACGCTGGACGTGGCCAGCGACAGCCAGTCGGAGATGCAGGAGAAGCAGCCCAGCCTGAACGGAGGCGGGGCCGTCAACGGCCCGGGGGGCTGGAGCGCGCTCACGGGGGGCAAGCGGGACCCCGAGGACTCGGACGTGTTCGAGGAGGACACGCACCTGTGAGGGCGCGCCCCCCCCACCCCCCCACCGCCTGGCGGCTCCGGGCCGCTGCGACCCCGCGGCCTCGCCTTCGCCGCGCCGGGAGGAGCAGGACGGCCCGGAGCGGACGGCCGCTCCCCCGCAGTCCCGCCCTCGGTGCGGGGTCCCCCCCGCTTCCTAACGACTCGCAGAACAGTCGCACAGCCCTCCCCTCTCCCACCCGACGCCCCGAAGGGCCGGTGCTCTCGCGCCCCGGGACCCCCATTAAAGCCGCCCGGAGCCACGCCGGGCTCAGCCCGTCCGCCTGCCCGACTCGTTCTTGCTCGGGCGCCGAGGTGGGGGGGCGCGGGAGGCGGCGCGGCCGGGTCTTCCGGGCGCCAGGCGCCGCTGTCGGGCGGGGCGGGGCCGCGCGTGTTTACATCCGGCCGGAGCGCGCCGCCGGAGGTCGTGCGGCCCGGGCCCGAGCCGTCCGCGCCATGGACACCAGCGACCTCTTCGCCAGCTGCAGGAAGGGGGACGTGGGCCGAGTGCGGTGAGGACCCCGCAGCTCCGGGGGGCGCGGGAGGGGCACCCTGGGAGCGCTCCGGCCCCGGCTGTTTCGGCCCCGGCGCCCGACGCACCGCAGATGCCCGACAGGCGCCCGGGCGGCGCCGGTGGCCACGGCAGCCTTCCGAAGGGGGCCGCGGCGGGGAAGGGGCGCTGGCGGTGATTTCCTCCCGGGGTCCGGGGGGCTTTCCGGAGAAGAGGACTGCTCCGCGAAGGCTGGAGAAGAAGTGGGCGGAGAGAAGAGGAGGGTCTTTCTCTGAATGCTCGGGGCCGAGAGGCCGGCCTCCCGGCGCGGCCTCTGTCTCTGATGCGCTCTGGACCTGCCGCTGGGAACACCTAGAGCCCACAATCGGCCTCTGGTTCCCGGGGATTCGGAAACTCCTAAACGCAGTGAAGCAAACCTGGCGCTGAAATCGGCAACTGTGTGGGCCAGACGGGAAGGGAGGGTGTGCCCTTTTGGGACGTGGGGTGCCTTTCCTCCGTGGCTGTTCCTTCCCATATTCCCTAGTCTTGACCCACCACTCGGACCTCTCCTGGGCTAGTCCCAGGCTTCCTTACTCCCACAGCTTCCTTGGGTCCTTTCCCAGCATCAGGTGCCACCTCGGAGTTAGTTGATAACCCCCAAAGCGGAATGCTACTTAGCACTCCCGCGTGCAACGTGGACGGCTTCACCACCATCCATGATGACCCCCCTCATCTCCCACTTCCCGTCAGCTATCATGTGTCCTGACTTATGCCTTCTGGAATCGGTCCACTTCTCTTCACCCTTCCACACCCTCAGGATGCCCGCAGCAGCCTCCTCCTTGGTCTCCCTACCTCCAGTCTGCCCCAGCCAACCTGCTGCCCCTAGCAGCCGGCGGACTCTCGCAGAAGCAGAGGCGGAATCACCTCCTCCTGCTCCTCCCTCCCGAATGCTTTCAGGCTAGAGGCTCAGCCTCTTCAGCTCTGGGCCTGGCCTCTGATGCTCGTGGCGGCCTTATGCCCCCTCCACACCCTGTCTGCGCTCTGCTTTTGTGTGGAATGCCTTTCCTGCTCTGGGCTGCCTGTCCCCTGCCCTCACCTGGGGGAGGCTTCTTTCAGCCAAAAGGGGTGTCTTTCCTCCTTCCCCTTCTATGGGTCTCCTCTCCTAGACTGTGAACCTCTCCTGACCCGGGCTCTGACCTTCTCCCTGCCCAGGTACCTGCTGGAGCAGCGAGACGTGGAGGTGAATGTACGGGATAAGTGGGACAGCACCCCCTTGTGAGTGCCAGGCGGGTGGGTGGGCAGGGTGGGTGGGCTGGATCCTCCAGTCCTGACCACTGCTTCCCAGTACTCCTTCCTTCCCTCCCCCAGGTACTATGCCTGCCTTTGTGGGCACGAGGAGCTGGTACTCTACCTTCTGGCCAATGGTGAGAGGAGGGGCAGGGGTGGTGTGTGTGCACGTGTGCGTGGCTCAGCGGCTTGTCCGCGTTTGCAGGCAGCCTTGAGTCCTCTCTTGCCCTCACCCTACACCCAATCAGCAGGCACTGTCAGCTCTACTTGCAGAACCCATTCTCTGCTCTGTCCACTTCTCCATCTCCACTGCCACCACCCAGCCCAGCTCCAGCATCTCTCCCTGGGTGCAGTGCCAGCCCCTTCTCTGGTCTTGTGGCTGTCCCTTTTGCCCCACGACAGTCTGTTCTCCATGTTGCAGCCAGGTGGTCCTCACAAGAAGTCTGATCTGCTTAAAATCCTCCAGCGACTTCCCACTGCATTTAGCATAGAACCAGAATGGCTTGCCGTGCTAGTGAGCTTCTGCATGATCTCCTCCTTCCCTTCTGGCCTCGCCTCCTTTGGCTGTCCCGTGTGCTCACTGTTCCAGCCACACTGGCCTCTCCTGTGGCTCTCCAGCACTCCAACTTTGCTCCTGCCTCAGGGCCTTTGCACTTGCTGTTCCTCCAGCTTAGACTGGTCTTTCCCAGCTCTGTGCTTGGCCAACTCCCTCACTTCATTCAGGTCTCTGCACATTGTCACTGCCACAGTGACTTTCCATGACCTCCCTGTGTGGCAGCCACGACCACTGTCACTCTTTGTTTTGTTTTCTTCATAGCACCTGACATTCAAACAGTTAGGCTGTTTATTGTCCTTCTGCCCCACCGGAGTTTCAGTTCAGTGAGGCCAGAGACTTGTCTGTCTGTTTATGGCGGTGTCCCTGATGCATAGAACAGGGCCAGCCTCGAGCCTGCTGTTCTGTGTAGTCTGTGGTATGTGTGAGTGAATATGTATGTGTGTGAGTGTACACAGGTGTGCCTAGGCCCTGGCAGGGAGGATGCTGGGGTCAGAGAGGGCCCAGGGTTTGGGAAGGGGTTTCCAGGGCTTACGGGCGCCATGTGTGGGGAGCGGGGACGGAGATCAGGATTTCCAGCAGGTCCCTCCCCAGCTGCAGTGTCCAGCCCGAGGGCCCTGCTGACTGGGGAGCCCTGCTGCCCCCAGGAGCCCGCTGCGAGGCCAACACCTTCGATGGCGAGCGCTGCCTCTATGGGGCGCTGAGTGATGCCATCCGCCGGGCCCTGCGAGATTACAAGCAGGTGACAGCCTCCTGCAGGAGGCGGGATTACTACGATGACTTCCTGCAGCGGTGAGATGAAGCGCAGTGTGCAGGGGACCGCACAGCCTGGTGCCCAGTGGGTCTGCGGGGAGTGTGGCCTGCATGGGACTGAGGGCTCTCCTGCTGGGGTGGGATGGGGGACCGGAGTGCTGAGACTGAGGGGAGGAGCTCTTCTGAGCACCCCCTCCACCTGCCCCTCCCCAGGCTTCTGGAGCAGGGCCTCCATAGCGACGTGGTCTTCGTGGTGCACGGGAAGCCCTTCCGGGCGCATCGCTGCATCCTGGGTGCACGAAGTGCCTACTTTGCTAACATGCTGGACACCAAATGGAAGGGCAAGAGTGTTGTGATCCTCAGGCACCCCCTGGTCTGTCCCTCCCTGGGGGTGGGGACTGAGGGACAGCAGGGGGCTTGTGCTGGGCCGCTGCCTCTGATCTTACCTCCCTGCTGTCTCTGCCCACAGATCAACCCTGTGGCTTTTGGGGCCCTGCTGCAGTACCTGTACACAGGTGACCCCCAGGCCCGGGTGGGGTGGACAGGGAGGGGCTACGTTTCTGTCCAGCAGAAGACCCAGGTGTAGCCTCGGGCCAGCCTTTTACCAAGGGTGCTTCGTCTGTTCCAGCTGCCTCCTGGGTTGGGTTGTGAGACAGTGAACTGGTGTGTCTGCTAAGGAAGAGTTTTCCCACCTACAAACTGAGCACTGTCTCTTCTGTCCTGGGGCCTGTAGAATTCAGGCAGTGGCTCGTGATGGGGAAACCAAGGCAGCAAGTAGGCCCAGGAGTCCCAGCCCTGCAGCCAAGTGGCTGGCTGGGAAGGACCACCTTCTAGGAGACTCTGTGCTTGGGGACAGCTGAGGACCCCTATCAGACCCTGAACCTCCCATACTGCACCCAGGCCGCCTAGACATTGGCGTGGAGCACGTCAGTGACTGCGAGCGCCTGGCCAAGCAGTGCCAGCTGTGGGACCTGCTCAGCGACTTGGAGGCCAAGTGCGAGAAGGTGTCCGAGTTCGGTGCGTCCAGGCTTCGGGGGTCCAGGGCCTTGGATGGGAACTGGCAGGGCAGGGCCAACCTGACTCCTGAAGCTGCACTCTCCCCTCTGCAGTGGCATCCAAGCCAGGCACGTGCGTGAAGGTGCTGACCATTGAGCCCCCCCCAGCAGACCCCCGGCTCCGGGAGGACATGGCCCTGCTGGCCGACTGCGCCCTGCCCCCTGAGCTCCGCGTAAGCGCACGGCTGCCTGGGGCTGGGCCTGGTGGGCAGGAGGGGTGTCTGGGGACAGGCTATGATAGGCGAGCCCTGCACACTTGGGTTCAGTTCCTTGTTGTGACCTGGAGCCAGTCCCTTCTGTTTCCTGAGCTTGGTGGCTTACTTTTTTTGTTGTCTGTCTTGTATTGAAATCTGCAGATGGGGCAGCGGTCCACCCCTCCTGCATCAAGCTAGAATAGGGTTTTGGTGGGGCCAGCCGCTCTCCCCTCTCCTGCCTGCCCTGATGGCACCTCCTCTCCTGTCCCCAGGGTGACCTTGGGGAGCTGCCCTTCCCTTGCCCCGACGGCTTCAACAGCTGTCCTGACGTCTGCTTCCAGGTCGACGGCTGCAGCTTCCTCTGCCACAAGGTGCCGTCCCCTCCCCCGGTCCCTGGCTCCCTCCCATAAGTCCCTGGTCAGCTCCTCTGGGCACAAGCCCTGGCCCTCGCCCTTCCTGAGCCCAGCCTTCCCCAGGCCTTCTTCTGCGGCCGCAGTGACTACTTCCGGGCCCTGCTGGATGACCACTTTCGGGAGAATGAGGAGCTGGAGGCCTCAGGCGGCCTCCCGGCCATCACCCTGCACGGCATCTCGCCCGACATCTTCACCCACATACTCTACTACATGTACAGCGACCACACAGAGGTGCGGCACTCAGGTGCGCTGTGTGCACCTGGCGGGGTGGGGCATGACCGTCGGGACAGGCTTGCACAGGGACACGTGGAGGTTTCGGAGTGCCCAGGTCCTGATTGCACTATGGAGAGGTGTCCCAGGAGGCTGGAGAGGGAGTGTGGGACACGTTTGGATTTTTCTTTCAGGCAGATGGGGCCTTGATAGATTTCAGAGCAGGAATGAGTGACCCACGTCATGAGCACGTGACTCTTGGGGACATAGTGTCAGCCACCTGGTGGGGTCTCTAACTTCTCCAGCCACAGGGTGGGTGGGGACAGTAACCCTGAATTCCCACAACAGCGGGGAGCCCTGAGCCTCCTGCCTCTGGATTGCTGCAAATTCCTGGAGTTCTGGATCCTCCTGTCCCCTGTCCTCTCTGTCTCCCTCTGTCTTCAGCTGCCCCAAGGCACCCCTAACACAGGGTGATGTGGGCAGCAGCAGCTAGAGCCGAAGGTGTGCTGTGTCGGGGGTGTGTGTGTGTGTGTGTGTGTGTGTGTGTAAAGGTCACCTGGCTGTAATAAAGAGACCCCCAAAATACAGTGACTTAAAGAGGAGAGTAGTTTCTCCTTCGTGTCTGAGGTGAGTGTCCCAGGGCAGGCGGCTTGCTGGCACCCAAGTTCTCATCTCCATCTTGTCACCCTGGCATGCCCTAGGGCAGGGGTCAGCAAACCTTTTCTCTGAAGGGCTAGGTGGTAAATACTGCATGCCATAGGGTCTCTGTAAGGCTGCTTAGCTCTGCCATTGTGCAAAAGCGGCCATAGACAGTACAGAAATGATGGGTGTGGCTGCGTTCCAGTAAAACTTTATTTACAAAAACAGGCCGAGGGCCAGGTATGGCCCACAGCCCATAGTTGACCCACCCCACCTTGGGGCGTTGTTCTCCTCTGCGCAAGGAGATTGGGGTATAGGCTGACTCATGCTTTAGGAGGAAGAGGAAGACAGGGCAAGCAGCTTCCTTTGCGCGAGGCCCGGTGGAAGTTGCACACACCCGTTCTCATGTTGTGAGAGAGAACTTGGTCAGTGGCCACACTTGCCTACAAAGCAGGCAGGGAGACGTGGTCTCTGGCTGGGCCTCTCTTGCTGTGGGAGAAGGCATGGGGGACAAGCTGGGCTGGGACATGAGCCCCTCGCTCGCCTCCTGTAGCCACCTATTCGTAACAGTCTCCGCTGCTGCCAGCCGCTCTGCTTGGGCTCCCTCCCCAGGCCTCGCTGCCCACTGGGTCCTCAGGCCTCTATTGCTTCCACCTCCTTTGCTTCATTTCTCCCGCGACACAGTCCTCTCTGGCCCCTGCCACCTAGCATCCCCCTTGGCCCATCCTGACCCCTCCAGAAGGAGCTTTGCCACCCTGAGGGCAGCCTCTTAATGACTCAGAGCATGGACTTTGGCTCCAAACCTGGTTTGACACTAGGTTAGCCCCTCACAAGCTGTGTGATCTTGGGCTAGTTACTCAACTGCTCCGTGCCTCAGTTTCCCCCTCTAGAAAATGGGATCCATAGTTGTTACCTCCTCAAGTCTTGGGCAGATGACCGTGCGTGGTGGTGGAGCAGGTGGAGTGCCTGGCACAAGTCAGCACAGTGCGCGTGGCCTGTGATGTGCTGCCGAAGGTCCTGCCCACTCTGCCTGCAGACTCTGGACAGGGTTAAGCACGGGGTCTCTCCCAGCACAGGGTACAACTGTGGGTATGTGCCAGATCCCACAGCCTCTTTGGAGGGGTGGAGCAGGTAAACAGTGAGCTCACCCATCCTTCGTGGGGTCCCTGCCTCGGTTTTGAAGGGCAACTTCACTTCCCTGACAGCCTTTTGAGGCAAGTATGCTTGTCTGCACCTCACAGGGAGGACGCTGGGGCACAGAGGTGAAGTGACTCGTCCAGGGTCCCACAGCTAGAGTGTCAGAGCCCAGGTCTGTGTGATTCAGAGCTCAGGCTTTCTCCTCATAAGGCCCTGCCGCAGGCATGAGAACCCCAGTCTCCTCTGCCCCTTCCAGTCCCGTGGCCGCCTGCAGGGGTCTGGGCCGAGCACGGGGGGCGTGGGTAGGGAGTTCTGCCCGAAGCCTCCACCCTCTCCTGGCAGGTCCCAGCCTTGCTGCCAGGCCCGAGAGGCCTTGGTGACTCGGCGCACCCTCTCTCCCCGCGTCTTTCACTGCAGCTGCCCCCCGAGGCAGCCTACGATGTGCTGAGTGTGGCCGACATGTACCTGCTGCCGGGCCTGAAGCGGCTGTGCGGCCGCAGCCTGGCCCAGCTGCTGGACGAGGACAGCGTGGTGGGCGTGTGGCGCGTGGCCAAGCTCTTCCGCCTGGCGCGCCTCGAGGACCAGTGCACTGAGTACATGGCCAAGGTCATCGAGAAGGTGTGCGCTGGGGGCCTTGGTGGGCGGGGCAGGCCGGGGGCGGGGGCGGGCGAGCCCTGAGCCAGCCTGTTCGCAGCTGGTCGAGCGGGAGGACTTCGCCGAGGCAGTGAAGGAAGAGGCGGCGGCCGTGGCGGCCCGGCAGGAGACGGACTCCATCCCGCTGGTGGACGATATCCGCTTCCACGTGGCCAGCACAGTGCAGACGTACAGCGCCATCGAGGAGGCGCAGCAGCGGCTCCGGGCGCTCGAGGACCTGCTGGTGTCCATCGGCCTGGACTGCTGAGCTCTTCCAGGCCAGGGGCTCCCGGTGGACAGCACGTGTGGTCGCCCGTGTGCACAGCTGTTTTTTCTGCTCCTTGTACTCCTGAGGAGGGGGCTCAGTGGGGCTCCCCTCCCCCAGTGTTCCTGGGGGCCTGGGGGAGGGTCACCTCGGAGGAGCCCCCTCCCCCACTGCACAAACCAGCCCCCAAGGCCCTGGGGCTGGGCACCACTCAGGGAAACCTGGGTTGGGGGTCTCTTAGGGGTTCCCTCCCGCAGCACCTCTCCCGACCCCACCCTGTCTCCCGGCCCTGGCTCGCCTTGCTTCCCCGAGCTGAGCTGGCTTCTCCGGGGCACAGAGGCAGCCAGGAGGGAGCAGGAGGGTCTGTGTGGCAATAAAGCTTGAATTCACTGTGGAGCCTGAACCTGTGTGGGCGCAGGGCAGGAGTGGGGGAGGGGCAGGCGGAGGAGCTCTGGCCTTGGGGCCCCTCATCCAGGCCGGGGGTTGGGTGCCCAGCAGGGGCCCCTTTGGGGTTGGAGGTGCCCTGCGTCTGTGGGTCTGAATAGGCAGCCCCTCTCTGTAGAGGCCCTGAAACCTCCCAGCTGGGCTCAGCCCTTCTGATGGCGATGGCGGGACTCCCCTCAGGCACAGCTCCCTCCACGGGCTGCCCGTGGTGAAGTCAGACTGACCCACTGCCCCCCTCGTTGGCCCTGGGGGAGGTTTAGCAGGGTAGGGCTGACAGGGTGGCCACAGAAGCTGCTTCCCTCTCACACCAGGTAAGGACTGGTCTCTGGCTTCTGAGTCATAGATATTTCTAGCACTCACTGAGCACCTGCTGTATACCAAAGGCTGTTCGTACAGCTGTGGCGTGTAGCCCTCACCACCCTGCATTTCGCAGGTGCAGGGACTGAGGCTGGGGAGCGGGCAGCCCGGCAGCAGCTTGCTCCGCAGCCGCAGGACTACGGTCAGGGAGGAGTGGGTGCAGAGACGTGAAAGGGCTGGGAGGAGGCCCGGAGACCCCAGCCCCAGCCCGCCTCCCTCCACACCCACCCCATTGGCTGCTGGCTGTGGTGGGCCCCGTCCTAGGAGGAGGCTGAGCACTGAAGCTCCATCTTCCCTCAGCCCAGGGCCTGCCTCCTCCCTGGAGGGGACCCTCTTGGCCTGTCCTGCAGGGGCCGTGATATTATTAGGGGAGGTCAGAGGTGGCTTTCTCAGGCCCTTCAGGCCTGCAGCCACCCCCACTTGGGCCCTGAGGCCCTGGCAGCCAGTACCGCAGCCCTCTTGGCTATATTCTGCCCTGGGAGCAGCGCCGTTAAAATCAGGCGCGCACAGCCCTGGAGGAGAGGGGCCTCACTGTCCTTCACAGCCCTTTACGGGTGGCTGGGCCACCCCCCAGCTGTCCCATGGCCCTTCATGCCTGTTTACTCTTGTCATTTTCCAGAACTGTGGGGACCTGCCCCTCACCCCCGTGCATTTCATCCATGTTGGGCTGGCGTGTTGGTCACGTGGGGGAAGGTGTAAGGTCCGAATGACCAGGATGAGTGTTGGTTGAACAAGCTGGCTGCAGGCAGGGAGGAGGGGTGATCGGCATGGGGGAGGGCCATGGGAGAGCCTGTCGGGTGGGGAGCAGGGTTTGTGCACAGGCCTGGGAGCCTGAAAAAGCCCCAGCTGACACTGGAGGGGTCAGCACGCCCAGAGCCCAGGTCTGGGGCCAGAGGCCCGAGTTCCCACCCTGGCTGCCTGGTCACTGCTCTGTGCCTCGGTTTGCCCGTCTGTAAATTGGGGATGGCTCCGGTAGTGACTCCCTCCCTGCTTGAGTTATTGAGTTTCCACTTGTGAAGTGCTCTGCACAGCACCGCTGGAGTGAGCCTGGTGTGTTTGTGACGTGCTGGGCCCCCAGAGGGAGGTGCCCCAGGGAGTGACGGGCTGACTGCGTCCTTGAGTTCACCCCAGTTGCCCTGGGGCCCACAGGCAGGAAGCACGGGCCAGTCCGGTGGCCTGAGAGCCCAGGTCCCACCTCTGACCACACGCTAACCCTGCGTGTGCCAAGGTGTGCAACGAGAGGTTGAAACATGAAAAACTGTTTTCATTGCTATGCATTTCTTTTAATAGGTATTAGGGGAAAATGAATTAGTACATCAAACCCATCTTTTTACAGAACTATTTGAAATCGTCTGAAGTTTGTTTTATAGCAGATTTTAAGTGAAAACATAAGTGAGGGGGTTAAGGGAAAACACTGTTGAACCCAGGCCTTACTGGTCACTGATAGGGCAGAACGGCGAAGTGCACGGCCCAGGAGGAGCTGGAGCCCAGCGTCACGGCCCCAGACTGTGGTCCCCCAGCAGCCGGGCCCAGGGCACTCCCGAACCACAGCCAGGCCCGCAGGCACTCCCGAACCACAGTGCCTGGTCCTCGTTTTGACAGCTGCTTTCAGCTTAAGGTGGGGAAAGGCTTTATGGACAAAGGTGTTCAGCGCGGTGTTGCAAATAAACAGGAAACAACGCAGACAGCCTCAGTGAGTGGTCAGCGTGAAAGGAAGTTAGAGTAAATGGATGTGGCGGAGCTTCCTGTGGCCCTGAGGATGGTCAGCGCAGCTTCAGTCTGCACAGGGGGTGCGGGGTCGCTCTGAAGAGGGCTGCTGAGTGAGCTGTTGAGTGCTCTGACGTGTGTTTAGTTCTCATAGGTGGTTGTACTACTTTTAGAATTAAGAAAACATCTTTCTCTCACTTAACTTTAATTTGTTCCTACCTTTAAGAGAAAAACTGTTGAATGAAAAAATATTTCCATACATTTGATGGGGAAATATTATATGCATTCTATCCCAACTCAAGACATCCCCCAAGTTTTCACAGATGGAAAAATAGATCAACTGAACAATGACAAAAGAAGCAGCAATTGAAAGGAAGTCGTCACAGCTGGTGCATGAAATGTGATGTGGGGCTGGCCTGGCGCCCCTGAAGATGAGGGGCGGTGAGGGGCAGGGGGGGCAAAGCCAGTGTGGCGCTCTGCTGAGCCCACTGCAGCTGAAAGCAAAGGGGAACCAGTAATCCTGAGCCCATCTTTATTTAAGATGTTATTTGGTTCATCACGAAGTTTTTGCATTAATTGTGGTGTTTTAAAAAATATTACATTAAAATATTGCTGATCTTGATTACTTAGATTTTTGGTGCCCTCTTAAATTTTGTGTCCTCACTTGCCTCACCCTAGTCCTGGCCACTGAGCCAGTCGTTACGTGAAGTATGTCTATGATGTAAAATATTTTTTCACCCATCCTATGCTATCCTCCCCACCTGCCAAAAAAAATAAACAAAATGAAGTCTTTACATATGCTCTCTCTACCTGAAGAACTCCTACATAGCCTTCAATGCCCCGTCTCACTGCTATAGCAGCTGAGGAACCCAAGGAGGGATGAGGCTGCCATCTGGCCGCTGGCATCGTGCAGCTGGGAGTGCTCTCGCCAGGTGGGGAGGCCTGCTCTTAGTCCCTGCAGCAGACATTCTGCAGGCGCCACGCTGAGCCAGGTCGGCGCCCTCAGCAACACCGGTGCCTGCGGGGTTCACCATCCGAGACTTGCATCGTCACTCTGCACCTGGGGCTTAGTCACCCGCCTTCCTCCTCTGGGAGGCAGCAGGGTGTCCTGCACGTGGGCCCCGGAGACCTGGGCTGGAGCTCAGCATCGCCTCCTGGCTTTGAGCGAATCACTGAATCCCTGAGAGCCTCAGCTGACTGTCAGCCTAAATGGGAGCAACAATACCAACCCCAAAGCTGATGTGAAAATTAAATGTGGTGCCTGTGAGGAAGCTCCCAGCACCAGCAGGGGCTCAACCAGCGTGAATTTCAATGTGAATTTCCATTCTTCCCTGGAAGATAGAACTTGTGCAATTTGGGGCACAGTTGGTAACTTTTCCTTATCTACAGAGTTTTGCAGATGCACACGTGTTCCTTATGTTCTCTCCTGATTCCCTGGCCCTCAAAGGTAGTTGGTCACCAGACCTCGTTGATTTTGTGTCTTCAGTGGCCACTGGTTCAGTCTACCCTTCTTCATCCCACTGTCCCATCCCTAGTCAGGGCCCTGCCTTACCTTCAGCTCATGCTCACCTGCTTTCTTGGTGTCTTCCAGGTGGATCCTGAGCCTGGGTCTCCCCTCCTTGAAAGCCTTGGTGTGCACACTTGGTTCCTGCGCGCAGCCTGATGTCTCTCCCTGCTCCCTGAGCCGTCCTGTAACGTGGGCACCTGGCTTATTTCCCAGCCTCCCTTGCATTTAGCTGTGGCCATTGTGAGGTTCTAGACATGAGCTGAAATACTAGATGTGATCTCCGGTTTATTCCTTGAAAGGTGCACGCCTGCCCCTTTCTTTTCTTTCTGCCCCATCTATCGGCTGGAACGAGGACGCAGTGGCAAGAGCCGGAGCAGCCACTTTGGACCATGTGCCGGGAGCCACGTGCTCCAGGCTGCCAGGCGGTGAGAGGAGGACGCTGGCTGCCCACCCCCAGCCTCCATTTTGGTCATGGGTGTGTCTGCCTGAGGCCACAGCCTGCTGGGCAGCACCCCCACAGGGCAGCTCTCTCTGTCAGGCTGTCCGCTCCCCCCATGTGGCTGGTGCTGCATGGCACCTATCCTGTGGGCTCCCTTCATTACACTATCCTTGGATGGATGCACTGAGGGTGCCCTCGGTTTCCTTCAGCTGCCCTGCAAGTCCCAGTTCTGGAACCAACCTGAGCTCTCTCCGCCCCCAAGTCTTGCCTTGAGCCCTCTCGGCTGCGCACCCCACTCCTGCTATCTGCCCACTCTCCCTCAGGGCCACCTCTGGAGAGCCTGCTGGCCCACTGCGCGCTCCCATAGCCCCTCTTCCTGCCCCACCGCTGTTAGGCACTGTAGTGGCAAGTTTGTGTCACTCTTGGGCAGCCCCAAGGTCGGCATGGCGCCTGGCACATTATGGGCACTCAAGTAGGGAGCTTCTGATGGTCCGTGAACACTCACAGGAGGCAGGAAAGGCCAACAAAGGCAGGACGCTGCCCAGGTTTGACTCAGTTAGGCTCAGGGTAGACTTTGGTCGGCTGTAAGTAGAACACAGACCTGGGGGAGCAGACTGTCCTTCAGGTCTACGCACTGTCTGAGGGGCCTCTGCACAGAGGGCAGGGCCAGGGCAAGGCCAGCTCCACTCCACGTGCAGGGCCCCGTGCGGAATGGCTAGGTGGGGCCTTGTCCAAGTATGATTGAGGATTTCGACAGCAGCAGCAGTGCGCTAAACCAAATGGGGGCCCCTTTTAACGCGGGCCCCTGGGTGACTGCATGGGTTGCACGCCCACGAAGTTGACCGTGTCCATCACCCCAGTGTGAAGCTCAGGGTCTGGCTCAGAGAGAACATTTGTCCCCCTGTTCTGCTCCCAACCCTGTCCCTCCTTCATTCTCCAACTGGCTCTCTCTCTGTCTCTCCCTTCCACCCTGCCTCCATGGACAGATATGTCCTGGGGGCCCCCCGAAACCACACAGAGGTCTAACGCAGCACACAGGCTCTTGCAGCTCAGTTCCAGTGCGGGGACAGAGAGCTGCCCAGTGGTCAAGCAGAGCAGGGGTCGTGGCAGAGGGCAGTGAGTGTGCTGGAGGAAAGGCAGGCAGGGAAGGGGCCAGGGTGGGTGTGATGACTTTAGACAGGGTGGTGGGAAGGTGGCCAGTGGGGAGGCTGGCTTGTGGGGGCTGGCGGGCACAGGAGCAAGGGGGAGCAAAGGTGGGGAGGCACAGGCCCAGGGCCTGCCGGCTCGGGACACGTCTCACTATCTGAGTGAGACGGGAGCCACCGTCTGACTCATCTAACAGCCCCTCAGGCCGCTGTGTGGAGAAAGACTGAAGGGGGGACAGGGGAGACCCTAAAGATGCTGCTCTCACCACTCCTGGCTGTGCTTTGGAGGCAGAGCCGATAGGATCTACCTGCTGCTGGGTCAGGTGTGTTGGGAGACCGGGGAGTGGAGGAGGATGTCCAGACTTTTGGCCTGAGCAGCAGGGAAGCTGGGGTTCCCTATGCTGAGAAGGGCAAGGCCGAGGTGGAGCTGCTGTGGGGGTGAAGCTCAGAGCTTGTTTCTGGACGTGTCGGGCATCCGTGGGACTGTGGAGGAGACGGTTAGCAGTGGAGTCGGAGCTGGGCGGCCAGGGCTCCACTGGTACCCAGCGTGGTGGAGGCTGTGAGAAGAGTGTACGAGTGGAATCTGCTCCCCAGGCAGTCCCCAGGCGTGGAGGAGAGAATCACACCCACACACGTTGGTTTGTATTGGATGACCGGCTCAGCCCAGACTCTCAGCATTATCTTGCAAAAGGGCCTGCTGTTCTCTCTGCAGGGAACACTGTAGTCCTCGGTCAGACAGACAGACAGACAACACCATTCAGAAAACATCTGGTTTATTAGGATGAGCTGTGGCGCACATTGGTTCCTTTAACAGTTCTAAACTGATATGCCTGTCCCCACTCACAGTACACGTGTAGGGATGTGGCTGAGCGGCAGTGACAATAACAAACCGGTAAATTGCTCAGAAAATCATTGTGATCCTAATGGGTTTATGTTAGCAATCAGCAAGAGAAAGAAAAGGTAGCGAGCGTGGGGTCTTGCCTCGCGGTGCTGAGCAGAGCCAGGTGGGTTCTCACGGCATGCTTTACTGCTCTCACCATGAGCCCCAGTGCGCCCCAGAAGCTAAGGGTGAAGCTGGGGCGCCGCTGGACAGGAGGGAGGCTGCCCATCCCTGCAAAGGAACAGGGCCTGGTGGGGTTGGGACCCCCCACTGGCTGCAGGCGGCATCTTTTCATGAAACCCCTTTCTGTGCAGCCCGCATGACCTCTGAGTCATGGGGGAAGGTGCTGTGTCCACATCAGCGCTCAGGCCTAGTGTCCCAACTAGCCTGTCCCTGCCCCCAGGGGTTTGGCTCAGCAGCGTCTCCGGGAGCCCCTCCCTGGCCTTTGCCCTCCTCTCACTTCTCAAGGCCAGAGAGTGCATGACCTAGCTTCCCTTCCAAACCCAGCTCCTCTGCGTGGCGGCGATGGCACAAGTTTGAAGCTCCGAACATCAGCATGGAGCCGTCAACATTGAGGGTGAACTCAAGTCAAGATTCGCACAGCCTTCCAAGGACAGGAGGGGCGGGAAGCCCCGGAGTGGCTGTGTGGGAGACTCCAGACACAGCTCCTGTCTGCCTCCAGCGCCCGGTCCTGATTCAGCAGGCGAGCGTGGCATGGTGATGTCCCCTGTCCCCTCTCCCAGACTAGGAGACTGTCCCGGTTTCAAGTAACTATTTTCTTTTAATATAGGCGATTCTTTAACCAGATATGTAAATACGACTGTAAGAACTTTCATATAAATAAATTCATGCATCAGAAAGATTCCCGCTCAAAGCATGTGGCTGATATTTAATTTGGGAAATGGCATTGCCGTCACGTGCTTCTGGGAGAGGTGATGGGGCCGCGGGGTGGGGACTCTGTGTGACCTGTGCTATCACAGCTCCAGGCTCCAGCTTCCAGATCTGGGCTCAGGAGTGTCTGGCAGGTTTGGGGGTTTGTGGGTAGAGTTTCTGCTGTTCCTTAGCTGAGGAGCAGAAACATTCACACCCAGCTGCCCAGCTGAGCGGGCAGGGGCTCACCTGCTTTCTCAGCGCATTTTTTACATTTTTCTCCTCCAAAGAGAAGCCAGAGAAACAAGATGGGGTGACGGAAGCCGCTTTCTGTGGGGATCTGGGCCCTGTGCCCCCGGGTGGACGCCTGGGCACTTTGCCCCTCCCAAGGGGCAGGATCAGGAGAACATAAACCCTAGCCCCTGTGCAGGCATGACCTTCAGCTGCGGGCTGGGCCGCCCGCCCGAGGGGACCAGCTCTGGCTCCACCATGGTGCGGTCAGGGTCTCTGCAGGGAGGGCAGAGGGGCTCCCCTCCCTGGGAGAACAAGCCCCAGAAGAACAAGGCGTGGGTCAGGGGCAGAGTTCCCGCTGCTGGAGGAAGAGGGGTGGGAGCCCCAACTTCCCGCCTCCGTGTCAGGGGCCCGGCAGGGGGAGTGGCCGCCACGGCCTTCGGGTCCCTGACTGCACCTTCCATGGGGTTCAGGGCCCCTGGCGGCCTCCCTGCGGCTGGGCAGGTGTCCCCCAGTGGCTCCGCCCCCCCCACGGCCACATCTGCACTAAGGGGCCTCATGAGGTCACAGCGAGTCCACTTGAAGTGGAAGCGCTTCCGCGGTGGTGGTGTTCCCCGTTTATTGCTGCCGCTAAGTGAGGGCCCAGGGCGGGCGGGACTGGGGGTGGCACCGAGAAAGGTCAGGTGTGGCTGTGGCCTCGCTGGGAAAGGGTGGCTCATCGGCTGTGGCCTCAGCCAGCCGGCAGCTCTGGACAAGGCCACCGCGTTGGGACTCTCTTCTCCCGCCACCAGAGGTAGCTGTGCTGCCAGCACCGAGGCTCCCAGGGCGGCTGTGGCCCAGGTGGGTGGGGTCCAGGGACAGGCCTGCCGCTGCCCCTGCTGGCGCTGCCCACCTGCCTCCCAGGGGCTCCTGTGCCTTCAGGCCCCCCTTGTCGCACCCACCCAAATAGTCTCTGTTTTAGAATATACATTATATATTAGACATTTCATCGTCAATACAACTGTCCCCTCATCGTGTCAGGTAGAATTTGTCCCGGGCGGAAAGGCAGCCCCTGAACACACACAGCACTCGGGGCGGCTCCAGCTCCCCTGGCAGGAAGGCGGGGAGGGGGTCTCCTGCCTAGTCCCCCTTCTGGGCCAGGCCTCATCTTGCCCCAAAGCCCAGCTCCCAGCCCACAGGAACTGCCTTGGGTCACGGGTGGCTACTCATTTTGAGGATGTATTCGGCATTTTCTGGGTCTCAGAGGGCACAGGAGTCTGCCCGGGGGAGCTAACACTGGCCACCCCAACCCATGGCCAAAGAAGAGCCACTGAGCAAGGCCCACGGGGGAGGGGTACTGGGGGGGTGCTGGGGGGGGGCAAGAGGGGAGGCCCCCCCCAGTTATTGCAGTCAGGTGTTCCGGGAACGCCAGAACTCCTGGGAACCTGTGGGAGCTGGGAGAAGCAGGCAGAGGCTGTGCTGTGTTCTCAGGACATTTCGGCACATTCTGTCTCCAGAAGACTGCCTGTGACCCTTCTATGTATCTGCATAAAGCGTCTACTTCTTAAGGTAGATCCCGTGGCAGACAGCCTAACACAACAAGAATGTCTTTTTTTTTTTCTTTAAGTAAATTGCACTAGGGGTTCCTCCAATTTGTGTTTTGTTTTTTTTTTTTTTTTGGCAAGCCACATCTGAGAAGCTAGCTTCTGCCCTTCCTCTCCCTGCTTCCCTGACCGTGGATGGCTGCTGGGCCAGGGCACTCAGGGCGGGGACCCCCTCCCTGCCGCCACGGTCCTTTGAGAGACCCACATGTTTATTTCACGGAAGACGGAGTTGGTTACTTCAGGAAGCTCTTTGTGGAGAACGTGGTAGGCACCTTCGTAAATCTGCAATTAGGAGAGACAAGAAGTCAGGGCTACAGGATGTGACAGGTGAAGGGAGGGAGACCATGGGCAGCGGATGGAGCCCTCCAGACTCTCTCCCCACACCCCAGGACCCCCATCTTCATGGTACCAATGCCTGTTGATCAGATGATGGTTCAAATAAACGAAAATGTCCCAACATGTTCTAGCACTTCCTCTCTTACATCAAATGCACACCTTGCCGTGATTCCACTTCTCCCCCCAGCTGTGGATGTGGGCTGTGCCTCCATCTCAGAAGGGTGACTTCCATTTCCTGTCTCCATTTCCTTGCCTTCCGTTTGACCTCAGTTTATCCCAATCTGACTCTCACTCCCACCGATCACGGCAACTGTTTTTGGCACAGGCTCCAACGACCTTCAAGTTGCCACAGCCAGGGAACACTTTTGTTCTTGTATGATGTGGCTTCTCAGCATCATTCAAAAATTGACCAGTGTAACCTTCTAAAAACACTTTCCTCTTGTGGTTTCCACGGCTTTCTACTCTCCTGGTCTTCTTCCTACCTCGCTACCAGCTCCTTCTCAGTCTAGGCTGGACCACCTGATTGACTTCTATAGGCTGGTGTGGCCTAAGGGCGTGGTTGTGGCCCCATGCGCTCTCTCTCTCCCTAGTAATCTCGTCCAGTCCTGTGGCTTTAAAAACCATCCATGTGCTGATGACTTGGAATTTCTACCTCCAGCCAGACCTCTCTCTGAATGCTAGATGTGTATATCCAACTGTCATTCCCAGTTGAATTTCTAATAGGTATCTCCAAATTAAACCATTGTAAAAAACACACAAAATTTACCATCTTAACCATTTTTAAGTGTACATTTCAGTAGTGTTAAGAATATTCACATAGTTGTGCAACAGATCTCCAGAACTTTTTCATCTTGTAAAACTCAAACTCTGTATCCTTCAATTCTCCCTCCTCCTTCCCCTCTCCCCAGTCCTTGGCAACTACTATTCTGCTTTCTACCTCTATGATTTTTGACTACTTTAGATATTTCATATGAGTGGAATCATACAGTATTTGTCTTTCTGTTTCTGGCACATTTCATTTAGCATAATGTCCTCAAGGTTCATCCATGTTATAGCAGGTGTCAGGACTTCCTTCCTTTTCAAGGCTGAGTAACATTCCATTGTCTGGATAGACCACATTTTGTTTATCCATTCAACCTGTCGATGGACACTTGGGTTGCTTCCACCTCTTGGCTATTGTGAATAGTGCTGCAATGAACACTGGTGTTCACACCGTTCATTGCAAACGGGTGTTCGAGACCCTACTTTCAATTATTTTTCCAAATTTCCTTCATTTTTGAGGAAGATTGGCCTTGTGCTAACATCCGTTGTCAATCTTCCTCCTTGTCTTCCCCCTTTTCCTCCCCAAAGCCCCAGTACATAGTTGTATATCCTAGTCGTAGTCCTTCTAGTTCTTCTATGTGGGACGCCCCCTCAGCATGGCTTGATGAGTGGTGAGTAGGTCCGTGCCCAGCATCTGAACCCACGAAACCCAGGCCACCAAAGTGGGAACGCACAAACTTAACTGCTACATCACTTGGGCTGGCCTCCATTTTTCCAAATTTCTAATGGCACTCTCTAACAGGTATCTCAAAATGGAGCTCTCGATATTCCCCAGATCTGCTTCTCCCCCACTGCTACCCATCTCAGAATAGGGTGTCACGGTCTCCTCATTAGCACAAGCCCAGACCCCAGGGTTCATCCTTGATCACTTTGATTTCATGCTTTCTCCTGGTCTGCCAGGTCTCCCCCGCCTTTGTTGCCCCACCCCAGCCCAAGCCCTCCTCTTGGCCTGGGCGACAGCGCCATCGTCCACCCCATCTCCCTGCCTCCTCTCTTGTCTCCACATGGCAGCTGGAGGATGCTTTGAGAACTGACATCAGCGCATGTCACTCTTGGGCTCAAAGTGCTCTTGTGGCTTCTTCATCGCACTCAGAGAAAAAGTCCAGCTTTCTCCTGCTGCTGAGGCTCCCACCCTGCCACACGCCGCCTTGCCCTCGCTCCGCAAACTGCCACACGCTCTTTTGGTTGTTTGCATACACAGGAACTATCCAGTCTTGGGTCTTCACGCTTGCTCTTCCCTCGGTCTGGAATGTTCTTCCACCACTCCGGTCACTGTCAGATCTCAGGCTTGCCTGCTCCGTCTGAAGTAGGCGCTTCACCCTTCCTCTGGCCCCTACTCAACCCCCTGCTTCATTTCCCTCAGGGCACAGACCCCTCCCTCGTCATCTGTTCAGCTGTTTGTTTCCCACTCATCCCCTTAGGACATGGGCTGCATGGGAGGACAGGACTTGGCCTGTCTTGTTCTCTGGGCCTGGCACAAAGTAGGCGTCTACTGAATACTTGAATGAAAGAAGAAATGAATGAATGGTGAGTGAATGAATAAATGAGTGTCCTTCCTGGACTCCTTTCATAGGGTCAACAAGGTTCCATGCTGGCGAAGGGCATGATCCGTGTCACCTTCACCAAAACCGCAGTGTCCGTCGTGTTCACAGTCTCTAGCACTAATAAGATCCAGCTTTCCTTTTCCTTTTTCTCCATCATTCTGTTCATCCACGAGTCCGTATCTGGTAGCTGTGTGGGCCAGGGTCTGCAATTCATAATGGCATGAGGGAAGCACTTGATGGTTCGCAAAGAAATGAGAGTCTTTGTTACCACAGTGTGGAGCGAGCTAGACAGTGTACTCAGGTCAGAGGATCTGAGTTCAAATCCCAGCCTTGCCTCTCAGTAGGTGTGGGCTCTGCAATGACTGCCTGCTTTCTTTATAACTGAGTGGGAAGTGGCCCTGGACCCCGAGCCTCCACACAGCCATGGCACAGGCTGTGGCGGCACAGTCCGGAGACATGTCTCCTCATGAATGTGCCCTGGGGCTGTGCTCTGCCGGACTGACCAGAGAGAGCCACCTTCAGGGTCAGCTGTCACTGGATGGTACACAGCAGGCGCTCTGCTCCCCCCACCCCCCCATCCTTCCAGCTGGGGCTCTTCCCAGTTCAATCAGACAAACAAAACAGGAACTTCTTGACCCCAAAACAACATTTTCCATCTCAAAAGGCCCTCTGAGTTCGTCCACTGCGGTCTTTTGCATCTGACTTGCCACGTGGCTAAGCCGCAGTTCCTGCGCCCTCTGAGGGACTCGCTCTCACAGATTCCCTTGCAGATGAGACCCTGACAAGTCCCAGCAGCACCTGTGCGCCCTGAGCCCATGACAGCGGCGCAGGATGCCGACCCAGGGAGGCCGGGCACCACACACGCCCCCGGACCTGGGACACGACAAAGCGGAAGACACTCTCCGGGGGGACTTTTTGCTCAATGGCCAGTTGCAGCTTCTTTTCTTGACCATGACATCTTCTGAGTGTTCTCTCTTTCTTCCTTTCGAGCTCATTCATGTGGACAATCAGCTAAGGACTCGTGTACTCTCTTACAATTACAGATGCCTCGTATTCCTGGTACTTACTTCCCAGCGGCCCGGCTGGCCCCTATCCCGAGGTGCCTTGCCTGGGGGCGGCCTGGGGGCTCTGGGCAGACGTGCCCAAAGGGATGCCACCTCCCCTGGCCTTGGGGAAGGGGGCAGCTGCTCACCTTAAGTGTCTTGTCCTGGCTCTTAGAGGACTCCATGAGCAGATAGGCCCCTTTGCTGTCGCACAGGCGGTCAGCAGAGCCCTGGAGCAGCAGGAAGGGCAAGGTCAGCTTGGGGAGGGCCCGCTCTACCCGCGAGACGGCATTGAGGAGCTGGATGCCGAAGCACACTTTCAGTCCCGCCCGGCAGATGAGGGGGTCCGCGTTATAAATGTCAACCTGGAAGGAAAGGGAGAGAGGGATCCATCAGCTCAGGGGCGGGGGCTCCCCTCCGGAGGCCCAGATCTAGTTCTTGTACTTCCTTCTGCTCTGGCCGGAAGAGCCAATTCCATTCAAGTCAGCTCTGTCTGGGGAGCGGGTGCCGAGAGCCAGCAGCTCCGCGGCCAGCCCCTCAACAAACCCGACCCAGGCTGCTTTCTCTCCTTCCAGGCTTTGTTCTATGCATCCCACATTCATACATGTGCCCGTAGACAGGGTCAAATATTGTTTTTCTTTTTTAAATATGAGCAGCATCATGTTGTTTCCTCTGATGACGTCACTCAGGAGGAGCTCTGAAGATGTTTTGGCGTTAGTCTGAGTGGACGTTTTTTTCTCTGTCTCCCCTGACTTAACATCCGCCTTGTTGACGGGGGTAAGGGGCACACACAATGTGCGGGAGCAGTGGGGGCCATGCTGGCCCGTGGGGCCAGTGTGAGGAGCGGGCACTGCTCCACGGGCTTCAGGAGGTGCCCAGTTTCCGTGCCCTCTGGGCTGCAGAAGGCTGCCTGCCGTTCTGACAGGGAGGGCTGCTGCTGTCCTGCGCTGTGGCCATGTCTGCTCCTCTTCGGGACATGCCTGGAGGCTGGGGCCTCCCTCTGCAACCATCAGCCTGCCAGGGACCGGACTCTCACACTCTCCCTGCCTGTGGCTCAGAATCTGACCCAGCCTTTTGTGGGGCTACCCCAGCACCCTGTCCTTCGTTTCTGGCTTCATTCTTCTTGCCTCTAGGGGACAATGAGTTGCCTGCTTACTATGGCCGAGCTGGGGCATCTGCCCCACAGGATCTGGGTGAGAAGTTTCTAGAACTCTCTCAGGCCCATATGGGTGGGTGTGAGGCCATGACTCATCTTCACTCACTTCCCTCATCCTTGCCAGTGAGTTCTCAGCTGGTTGGAGAAGTACCACATGGTGTCGGGACTGGGTAAGGGAGCACAGGGGCCACGGGGACAAGGAGCGCAGAGACAGCTGCCCTGTGAGGCTGCCAGAGTGTCCACTGTGTTTCAACTCTGATTCTCCAAGGGTGGGGGGCTACATCTCCCCTTCTGTTGCCACCGCCTACAAGGCCTCGGCCAGAATTCTGGATGCGTGCTGAGAGGGGACAGGCTGTCCTTGGTCACTCCTGCCATCCCTGATTCTTCCCATGCTGGGGACCATGCACAGCAAACGAGACCATTTGTGAAAAGCCACATGAGACGGATTAGCCACTTCCTGCAGCTGAACTGGCACGAATCCTGCAGGGCCAGGCCATCTGTTTGGGGGGCTGAGAGGACAAGGTGCTGGCAGGGGCAGTGCAGGGGCAGTGCGTGGCTGCAGCAGGGGCTCACTCAGGGTCTGCAGGAAGCCCTGTTTGGAAAGAGGGCTGTGGGGCCCACGAGAGAGCCCTGAGCCTGGAGTCAGTGGAGAACTGACACTAACGACAAGGGCAATGGCACTGCGGCACCACTGACCGGCACAGACTTCATGCCCAGCATGGTGCCAGGGCATCACGTGCAGGATCTCATTTAGCAAAAAGAAATAAGCATAGCTAATATTTCTGAGCTCTCCTGACATGCCTGGCACTAAGTATTCAACACGTTTAGCCTTCATAAGCACGCTGTATGAGGGATGGCTCTCACTATCCCTGTTTTACAGAGGAGGAACCTGCCTGTTATTAGTTACCCCAGTTCCTGTTCTCCCCTATAGAACCCCGGATGTTTCCTTTGGAACACAATCACCTGAATAAAGACTACATTTCCCAGCCTTCCTGGCAGCCAGGCGTGGTCACGTGACCAGGTTCTGACCAATAGGAAGTAAGCAGCAGTGCCCTGTGTACCCTCGGTCAAGGGCTTGTCCTGCCTTCGCCGCTTTCCCTCCTCCCACTGGCCAAAACACTGGGCCGAGTAGGGAGAGAGTCGGGGCCACACGGAAGAGGGCTGCACCCCGGAAACAGTGAGCAAAAACATGGGTGTCATTGATGCTGAGACGTCACCATACAGAGAAATAAGCTTCTCTCCTGTTGAAGCCGCTGTTGTCCGGGGTCTACATCCCAAACGGACCCAGGCTCCAGAGCCCATTCGACGCTGGCTGTGGGGTACGTGTCCTGATGAGTGCACAGGGCCAGATCCCGTTAGACCACCTCCCTCCTGAAGCAGCCTCCACTTTGCCTTGCTGACCCGGCGTGTCCCAGGCATGTAAGGCCCCTCGGGGAGTCTGCTCCCGGGTTCAATTGCTCTGACGGCCCACGTGGCTTCCCCCTCTTGGCTTCATTTTCCCTGTCTTGATCACGTAGGCCCTGTTTACACAATGGCCTATTTTGGGCCTGGGGAAGGAGCTGCCAGATGTGTGGGGGAGAGGGCAGGCCCCCAGTGCAAGCCATAGCCGGGGCAGGAGGCGAGGAGCAGAGGGAAATGGACCAGGAGGGAAGAGGAGGGCCATACCACGTAGGGAAACTGAGGTTCAGAGGGCCCAAACCCTCCCCTCAAGTAACCATTCTGGCCCAATCATGGCGGCCTTTGTTTTTTCAAAGCTTAAGATCTAAATCCACCAAAAGTCCTCCTTGCCGGGAGGGTGTTTCCTGTCGCCCCCAGGAAGGACACAGTCAGGGCTCTCCCTCTAGACCAGGCCCCAGCCCAGAGCACCAGTCAGCAGAACAAGCCCATTCAAAACCAAAGACCAAAACGTCAGTCCCCAAAGACGACACAGTCTGACTCCACTTCTATGACATTCTTGAGACAACAGAATTAGAGAAACGGAAGACAGGTTAGTGGTTGTCAGGGCTAAGGAGGTGGGGGTGGGAAGGAAGTGGGTGTGGCTATAAAAGGGCAGCACAAGGGGTCTCTGTGGTGATGGGATGGACAGCATCCATGTCAGTGTCCTGGGTGTGATGTTGTCCTAGAGTTTTGCAGGATGTCACCACGGGGAGGAGCTGGATAAAGGGTACTTGGGATCCCTCTGTAGTATTTCCCATGACTGCATAAGAGTCACAATTGTCTCAAAATAAAAAGTTTAATTAAAAACCCCTGACAAAGACCCAGTCTTCGGCACTCTCTCTCACATCTCCACGCACCCTGCCCCCCTCATTTTTTGGACCACGACTGCTCCTGCCAGCTGAGAACAGTGTCTGCTGGGGGCGTACCAGCTGCAGGCTGTGGATCTGGGTCAAAGTGACCGCACCTTTGCTCCAGATGACCGACCTCTGGGGGTGCCTCCACTGGCTGAGACTTGGAGCCTTTTTTCTTGGGGGCTCCTCTGAACGATGTGACGAAGACTGGAGGAGTGAGGACCATCCAGCCCTGACATTTGTGTGAGGGGCTGTGTGATCCAGGCAAGGCTTTTCTCTCCAAGACTCAGTTTGCTGATCTGTGGAATGGGGCTGATGGTGGAAGCACCTCAGAGGACGTGGGGAGATCCAGTGAAAAGAAAGAGCCCCAGCGTCAGGCCCAGGGCCTGGCCCACAGCAGCGTCGAGGATGTGTGGGTTGCATCTGGATCTGATGCCGGGAGGCAAGGGGAGGAAAGACACTCTGCTTGAGGCCTTTCTACCCAGAGACCTCAAGCCACACGACCTTGGGTGAGCCCTACTCCTCCCTGGGCCTCAGTTTTCCCATTGAGGGGACCTGGAAGGTTCCTCTTGGGTTTGAAGTTTCAAAGCTGTGAATATTTTCCCGGCCTCCTGTGGGGTGTCAGTGATCCTCTAGTCCCTTCCCTGTTTCCTGGGGCTCTGAGAGCTGTCAGCAAGGTTGAACTTGACACCCAGGAATATGCCAACTGGGGCTTCTGACTTTTGAACACTGTCTCCCTGGGGGAAGAAACTTTGCACAGTAAATAGAGGTGCAATCCACAGCCAGAAGTTTTCTTAAACTTTTGGTTGAGCAAAATCCAGGCCCCACCCCTGCAGTCAAATCTCTTGACCTATTTTTAAAAAATCTGTTCCATGATGGATTGCAAAATTACATTTTTAATTAGAATAATATTAAAAGTAACTAACACAGTGAGCCCTTAACTCTGCGCCAGGTGCTGTGTTAAAGCACTTGTGCTTGCTCATCAAATCTTCGCAGCACCCCTATGTAGGGACTATCATTATCATCACCATTTGACGCATGAGGAGACGGAGGCTCAGTGAGGCTAGGCGACTCACCCAAGGTTACACAGCAAGTAAGGGGGAGAGCCAGGGTACGACCCTAGGCAGTCGGGCTCCCCCCTCAGCACTGTTAACCACCCACCATGCTATGCTACCTGCCTAGAGAAGAGAAAGTAAAGGTGGGGCCTGCGGACTCACGGGACAGCCAGGATGTGGAGGTGGCGCTCCTCAGAAAAGAAACTGGTGGGTCCCTGGTGAGGACGATAAATACCTGGGCCTGACGGAGAGTGAAGTGACTCAGTGGGTCCCAGAGGGCGCCCCCCTTCATCACAGAGTGCCACAGGGGATGGGGGCGCCCTTCTGGGCACAGACAGACGTGCCCACCCCAAATGACATTGCTTCCCACCTCACAGAGCAATACAGCCCAGCAGGCCTAATCTCCAGCAGTTCCCCTCAGGTACGCACAGATATGTCTACAGCTGGGTTTTCTTTACCCTCCTTCCCTCCAGCCCCCTCCCTTTTCCTGTGGAAGCCTCACCCTTCCACTTGTGCTTTAGAGCTTATCCCAGGATTCCCACCTCCTTCCTCTATTGTTTAGATCTCTCTTAATCCATCCATTTTCACCACAGGGAAATCAGATAGCCTTCTCTGGCATACTGGAGAGAAGGTGCACAGCAACTTGACCCAAGTGATCTCTGTGAAATCTAGAAACTTGTGGGAACCCTAAAATGAATTGGCAGGTCTTTGCGGAGACAATCTCTTCATTCCCACCCCCGCCCCCATCTTGAATGGCAGGAGACACGATTTGTTATAGAAAGAGTTGGAGAAAGAAAATCCTCTCCTGTGCACAGTGACTTCCATCTCCCACCTCACGTGGTTTTCTCAGCCCATCACTCTTAGGCTAATTAACATCCACTCCTCTTTCAGGCCTCGGCTCAGACATCCCCCCTCCAGGGAGGCCTTCGAGACCCCTCACAGGCTCTCATGGCTAGCGGTCCTTCTGTGGCCCCACACTCACGCCGCTCCTTGATCAGGGCTTTGTGCCCCTGTCAGTCCCCACTCGAGTGTCGCCCCTAGGGCAGGGTCTGCCTGTCCTGCTGGCCGTGTCCGGGCGCAGGAGGCCTTGGTCAGCATTGGCTGCAGGAGTGGACGAGCCAGCCTTGCTCTAACCCAGCCCGAGGAGGGCCCGGTGCAGACCCGACGGCAGCTGGGAACCCCGGGTCGCTAGCTCACAGCTGGCAAAGGGCTGTCACAGCTGGAAAGACACTCAGCGCCTCAGAGGAAAAGTCCCTCATCCCTGCACTCAACAGAGCACGAGTGGGCGCGAAGGAGGGAACCCCGGAGATCAGGTCTGTGGAGCTGCCGCCCTGCTTTCCCTGCGGCTCACGGGCTGTGTCCTCACCAATGCGAGGCTCGTGGAATATTCTAAGTGCAAATAAGTACTCACCATGGAACCTGGTCTCAATACAGAACGTACGGAGCGCAGGCATGTCCGTGGCCAGCACACGCTGCCTCTCTGCACACGTCCCCTCCCCTTGGGCCTGACCAGTCTCCTCCAGCGGGCTTACCGCACTCGACCGCCCACACGCTGTGCCCAGACTCCCCCAGGACCCCTGCCCCTGAGAACCCTGCCACGCTTCTCACCACGCAGGGCCAAGTCCAAACTCCTCCCGCGGCTTGGGAGGCCATGTGTGATGGGGCTCCAGCCACCCCTCCACCCCCGCCCTCAACCCTCTTGGCCCCCCTGCACCTCTGGGCCCTTGCATGGCTGTCCTCTCAGCTTTGGCTGCCTATAGAGTTCCTCTTCTCTTTCGACACTCAGTTCAGGTGCCCCTTCCTCCAGGAAGCGCCCCTCCCCAGGGGCACCATGTGCGCCCTCCCCATCTCCACTCCTTCCCAGGCTGTCTTCATGTGCTCATCTTCTGCACCTAAGACTGGGAGCTGCCCCTGATGTTTCCTGTTTCCAGATGGCCGCTTTCCCACGCCCTTCCTCCTGTCTGCCGGCAAACCCCTGTCCCCTCTTCCAGGCCCAATTCAAGTGTTTCCTCCCATCCATAGGTGCCCAGACACCATCGGTGAAACTGCGCTTCTCTCCCCTGGGCCACTGTATCTTCGCCGACACCTCTTTAAAAACAGCCATGATAACAAGAGCCCCTGTCTACCCGGGTGTCCATGCTGTGCCAGGCCGCTGTGCGGAACCCCAGGGGACCCGAGGATCAGCAACACAGAGTGTGGTTTCCAAGGTCACACTGTGGCGCAAAGAGCCGGAGCGGGAGAGCTGGGTCCAGCCTCGGGCCTTTCTGCTGGGGGGCTCATGCACATCGCATCCAGCCCTCCGCCCGCCTCTGTCCTCTGTAACAGAGCCAGTGATGCGCTTTCCCCCGACTGTGACTTATCAGAAGTCCTGGCCTCTAGCCCAGGGCCTGGCCCGAAGTGGGAGCTCCACCCGAGTTAGTGAACATGGTGTGCCGCCTGCACGATGCAGAGGGTAGATGAGGGCCCCGCCTGACTTGGCAGAAAGCCTCCTCGACCCACTGGACCAAAGCAAGCCCTGCTTACCAGGAGGCCCGAGTTTCCGCTAGGACCGCCGGAGCAGGCGCCCAACTCAGTGGCTGAAATTTCTGAGCCAGACAAGAACCACTGGAAATAAGGACGCCACAGTTCCATTTTGATGTGAAGAGGATTAACCAGGATTAGCCTACATGTATGAATTGCCCCTGAACCAAGGGTATGTGAATTACTGAATATTTTTTCCCAAGAATTACTTTTTGCTATTAAAGCTCGAACTCCTGGACATCCTGGTATCTGGTTTTTTGAGCAATGAGCTGGGCCGGCTAATCACGGCCCTGGGCACGTGGGCACAGGCAGTTTGCACAAACCCACCACAGGGCACTGGGGCCTCCTTCTGGAGGGCTGAGGGTCTTCACAGCCAGAAGTGATGCAGAAGGTCATCACTTGCTCCTTTGAAGTGGAGGTTCCTGAAGTGTGACCCTAGACCCAGACATAGCTCCTGAGTGGTCCCCAGGGGAAGGGAAAAAGCAGCCACCACATTCACCACCCAATCACACCATCCATGGCCACCTCTTCACAGGCCCAGGGATTGAATAAATCATAAGAGAAACAACAAAGAATCCCCGGGATCTTGCAGGACCACTTTCATAATTGCTGGTCACAAATCAGCAAGATCATGTAGTCTTAAGTCTTAAGATCAACAGTTGGTGACAACTAAGGAATCAGAATCCGGACCAGAGAGAAAAGGATGATAGGGAGCTATCGTTATTTTCCAAAGTGTGATATGGTATAGGGTTATGTGTAAATGTCTTTATTCTGGGTCCTTCGTTTAGGCAACACAGGCTGAAGTATTCAGGGGTTAGGATCATGGTGTCTGCAACTTACTTTCAAAAAGTTCAGCCAAAACAATGTATCCACTTCATGACATTGGATTTGGCAATGATTTCTTGAATATGACACCAAAAGCACAGGCAACAAAAGAAAAAAACAGATAAATTGAATTACATCAAAATGAAAACCTTTTGTGAATCAAAGAACTAGTGTGGCAACTCACAGAATGTGAGAAAATATTTGCAAAGGGGTTAATATCCTGAATATATAATGAACGCCCACAACTCAACAACAAAAAAACAACCTGAGTAAAAAATGGACAAAGTACTTGAAGAGACATTTCTCCAAAGAAGATATACAAATGGCTAATAAGCACATGAAAAGATGCTCAACATCATTAATCACTAGGGAAACACAAATCAAAATGATCTGGCAATCCCACTTCTGGGTATAAACCCAAAAGAATTGAAAGCAGGGTCTTGAAGAGATATTTGCACACCCATATTCACAGCAGTATTATTCACAATAACCAAGAGATGGAAGAATCCCAGCATCCAGTGACAGATGAATGGATAAACAAAATATGGTCTGTACATGCAATGGAATATTATACAGTCTTGAAAAGGAAGGAAATTCTGACACACGCTACAACATGGATGAACCTTGAGGACATTATATCAAGTGAAATAAGCCAGTCACAAAAGGATGAATACCGTGTGATTCCACTTATGTGAGGCACCTAGAGTAGTCATACTCCTAGAGACAGAAAGTAGAATGGGGATTGCCAGGGGCTGGGGGAGGGGAAATGGAGAGTAGTGTTTAATGGGACAGAGTTTGAGTCTGGGAAGATGAAAGAGTTCTGGAGATGGCTGCACAACAATGTGAATGTACTTAATGCCACTGAACAGGACACTTAAAAATTATTAAGATGGCAAATCTTATGTTCTGTATATCTTACCACAATAAATTTTAAAATATTTAATATATATATCCATACTCATATCTTCATATCTAAGCATAGATAAAGTATGGCAGAATATTTCCAATTGGTGAATCTTGGGGAGGTAGACATGGGTGTGCGTTGTACTCCCATGTCAACTTTTCTGTAGATTTGAAAATTTCCATAACTAAAATTGGAGAAAAAAGCTGGTAAGTGACTTTGACCTCTCCTTTCCCCACAAGCTCAGTTTTCACATTCTTTATTTTGATTCCCTTTGCCAGCAGGAGCCACCCGTCCCTTGGGCAGGCTTGGGGCAGGAAGACCCCTGTGGTCAGAGTCTCTATTTGGACTGGTGTCTGGCTCAGCCACCTCTCCCAAGCCTTGGCAAGTCAGTTGCATGCAATCCTCATGCAAAGGGAGGTTCAACCCTTGGCTCCCGGACTGCTGCAAGGTGACCGATGGTGTCTGGGAGAGCTTTGCCTACGCTGTGTTCCTGTGTGAGCCCAGCCGAGCGGGCCACTTTCTTCTTTGACCGCACGAAGGTACTGGCAGAGAAGCTTAGCTGGGCCTGAGGGGCCCAGGGAACATCTCATTTTGTCTTGGGTCTGGCTGGCAGCTGGGACTACCCCGACAGTCTCTAAGGAATGACTGGCTTTTCTGCTGCCATTAAGGCTGCTGACCTCAGGGACCTGCCTCTCAAGCACTCAGGTCTGCTTCTCCCAGAGTCAGTGGCGGGAGGAGGGTTGGGAGCAAGAACATCCAAGGGAGGGCAGGTAAATCAACAGACCTCACGTGTACAGGACACAAGAGCAGGTAGATCCATTCACATGTTCCCCCGCCAGCTGCCCCCATACAGAGCTATACACGCCAAGAGATGTTCTAATGGCTCATCATTTTTTCCGTAAGGTATTGCTAAATTATTAGCTGCCTCAAATAGACAAGTCTTCTGTGGGGACTATAAGATAAGAATGATGGAGAGTTACAAAATACACTCAGCTAACTAAACCTGGCGTACTGGAAAGTTAATAACCGGTTCTCGGAGGGGACTTGGGTGGGAGGCTGTGTCCTGGGGACAGAGTGGGAGGCCGTGGCCTATCTTTAGCTGTGGTTACAATTAGTCAAAAGCCTCAGTACAGCTGGGCTTTCCAAGACCTGGCAGGAGCCTTCCGAGGGCCGTGGGCAGACATGGCCTCCCAGCAGTGTGGGTAGAAGACACACCGGGAACGGGGGGGGGTGGGGGGCCTAATCCTTAATGCTGGGCACATCTGGAATGCTGGGAGGGGGTCTGAAGTGGTGGCCGCCCACAAACATGAAAGGAAGCAGAGCTGGCCACTCTGCACAGCTCTCCAGGCACCCAGAACTCACCATATGGCCTGCCAGCACGAATATAAACTAGCCAGGATGCGCCTGGAGGCATCCCAGTGTATTTATAGAGAACAGAGACTTGTTCTAGAAGACAAATTGCCCCAGTATATAAACAGTGCATGTCTCTAGTAGAAGGAGCACTCAGAATGGCAGCGTCTCTCCTCCCGGCTTCTGCCCAGTCCACAGGGCCGAACGATGGAGCACGGAGAGAGAGCAGCACACTCTGTGAGTAATCCGATGGTTGTTGTTGGTTGAGGGCCTGAGGAGACCCTCAGCAACCTCTCCTCCTCATGTCTTCCCCCTGTGTCCTTGGCCGGAGAACTATTTAGAATATTCAAGGCTTTTCAGAGTAGGAGGGATTCAAGGCTTTTCAGAGTAGGAGGGATTCATCGCATTCTGAACAACCCATTGTTGAGGGTGGAATGATGAATATGCCAGTACTCCAGTGTTCTGAGCAGGGACTCTAAAAGTGTGGACAAACATTAAAAAAACCTGAGTAGCAACTTCTTTGTTCCCGGGATTTTAGTGCCAAGAGCACTTGGCTCAGAGTAGAGAGATCTGGGCTCAAATCCTTACTTAATAGCCGTGTGTCCTTGGGTAGGTGACTTGCCCTGTCTGGGCCCAAGCTGCAACAACTGCAAATACTGGTAGTGAGACTGACTTCCCGGAGCTGTGGCGAGATGGAAGGGCTAGTGTGTCTGACAAAGAAGAGGGGCACGACAGTCGTGCGCTGGATGGTGCAGGAAACAAGGCACTCTCTGCCTTTACTCCTGGAGGCTCCACGCGTGCCGAGAGAACGTGCCTCTGTGGGCTGGCAGCTATGGAGTGATGCTGGTGAAGGGTGTCACGCTGACAGTCCTGGGTGGGTTGTGAGAACACTAGCCACAGCAAACACCAAACAAACATCCTGCTTTTGTCATGCGAACGACAAAGCCAGCCGGCTTCCCTAGAGCCAGACTTCCAAATCCCTGCAGGCTCCCTGACCCGCCCGCACCCTGCGGCCCCGCCCCCGGACCTGCTTTAGTGAACATGGTACGCAAACGTTTCTTTCTGAGGCTTTTACAGCTGCAGGGTTCTGTGGGAAATCTCTTAGCTAAAGATGTGCCTGGAGACACCCCGATGTGAGACCGGGCGGTCCTCTTCTGAACACATTTCCTCCCGGGCGCTGCTATTTTTAAAGCTCCCCAGAATGTTCAAAGGGAGACTCAGAGTGGCGACAGGTAAGGGGCTAATTCTCTCCGCTGAGGGATGGCAACTCTTGCTCCTTATTTATTCCAACGGGGGAGCAGCCACCTCCCTTCCTCCGAGTCTTCCCAGCAGGGAAATTTATTAGTGTTTCTAAAGAATCATCCCATTCACCCGACTAGTCAGAAACCCGGTCCATGACAGTGTGCAGCTGTGGGTGCGGCGGGGACGAGCAGAGAAGGGAGAGCCTGCATGCTGTGTGTCCACACCAGGCTCTTCCCTTTTTTATAAGGCCTTCAGTGGAATTTTCCATTTTTTCAAAAATGAGAATAAAGCTCTACAATTAGCTACTTTTAAACAAAGAGGGTTTGGAATCATTTCATTATCTCTTTTTTCCTTCCTCCTCGCCTACGTGTTTTCAGGTGGTAAGATAAACAACTCGGATTTACACCTGGATCTTTCCTCTCAAAGATCTCAAAGGGAAGTCCCCCCCCCCCCCGCCCCAGCCCATTGTCATCCTAGCACAGCTGCCACAAAGATAATTGGTGTCACCACACACTGCACATTTAAACCAGAACCATTCTTCAGGACGCTGGCAGGTGGGGGAGGCCCTGTACCGCACTGAGGTCTCCTCACAAAGTGAATCCTGCACACAGAGCAATGGCCCCCGCCACAGGCTTTGTGGACCAGTCACTGTACAACAGGAAAATGAGCTTAATGATTATAAAAGCCAGCTAGAAGGAGGCACCCAACCATGGACCTTTACTCCAGTGGGTTCAAATTCTAGCTCTGCCCCTGACTGGTTGTGCAAGCTTGGACAAATTATTTAACTTCTGAGCCTCAATTTCCTCATCTGTGAAATGGGGTTAACGTCGATCTCATTCACCTCAGGATTAAATCAAACAGCATATGTTGGGCCTTTCTGGGTCCTAGTGGGTCAAATTTGGCCCCAAGATGTGGGTTTGGGAGGCACTATGGGTTCTAAAAATTAAATTAAAGAATTTTAATTGAATGTGATGACTTGGATGGATCAGATACCCTCTGGCTCCCACAGGCCCCACCGCTCCCTAGAGTGTCTCACCAGCCTGGTTCATAAACAGCTGAGTCTGGGAGGCCTGGGAGTTTTGACCCCTGATCAAGGATGTCTCCTTCCTACACAATAGGGATGACTCTTGTTTAGCTGCCCACTCTCTGAGTGACTCAGAGGCCAGGAGGTCACATTTTATAATGAAGCTAGAATCCAACTGCTCAAGTCCCGGAAATCCGAGAAAGCCAGCAGAATGCCAGAGCACCCCACTCCATTGCCCAGGTCCTCAGGGAGCCAACAATTCCGTGATTCCAAATTCCTAAGGCAAGAGGGGAAACTGAGGCAGAAAAATGGCAAAATGATTTGCTTAATGCTGAAGCTAATCCAGTATCTTCCCAATGCCCAGGGTTGCCTCTCACCAGCTAGCCCCAAGCCTGCAGGAGGCTGCTGCCCCCACAGACAGAGCCGGGCTGGACCACACCCACTGAGTTCTCAGGTTAGCCCCGCCAGCGGGTGACCCTAGGCAAGTCCTCTCACCTTGCAGAGCCTCAGTCTGCTCATCCAAAATATGGGGCTGCTGTGCGTGGAGGAGCGTGCCGCGCCCGGCCTGGCACAGAGCATAAGGGCCCAGTCAAAGGGAGGGACGGTGCTGGCCTTTCAACAAATGGGAAGTGGGTGGGCTCGCTGAGCAGTCTCCAGGCTTGTGGACTCTGCTCAGGCCCAGTCCCAGGCACAGGAATTCACCCTGACCCTTTGTCCATGCTGCTCTTGGTGCCTGCTCCCAGAGGCCGTGACGCCAACTGGAGGGCACGACCTCCCAGCCTCTCTCCAGCGCCACCTTGCCTCTTTTTTCTGAGCTTCTTTCAGCTGGTTCTGCCTTTATAGAAGGCAGTACAGGCTGTGACATCTTCCTGGCAGGGCAGTGGCTCCTGGGAGACAGGGTTCACAGGGTGCCTTATGATCTGACCTCAGATCACCCCTCACCACTCACCTGCTGCCCTCTATATTGTGGTGGAACCAAACTACTGGCAGTTCTGCAAATAGGCTGTCCTCTCTTCATGCCAGGTCTGTACCAGTGCTGTTCCCCGGCAGGGAACCCTCTCCCTCTGACCCCCCTTCTGCTCCGGCACGGGCCCCCACCAACCCGTGGACATATGACTTTTGCCCTGGCCTGAATGCATTCTTCCGTCCTCTGCTACCACTATCCCAATTCCCAGCCCCCCTTCCTGGGGATTGCCCTTCTCTACTCTCAGTCTATGAGGTTGGGTGGGGTTGACACTGCCCCCTTTCCTGGAAGTCAGCCAATAAGATTCAGCCCTGAGGCTTTTGTTGGAAAGAGGTGCTATCTTTCCGCTGGAGCTGCTCAGGTAAAGCTGCTGGTGGCCAGCTTTGTCTCCACTTGGGGAAAGTTTGGCTGGGAATGAAGCTAAACCAGGGGATATGAGGGCTGGGGAGAGGAGATGGTGAACAAGACTTCTGAGCCCCTGGATCCAGCCATGCCTGAAACCTTTAGTTACATTCATCAATAAATCCCTCTTTTTGCTTATATCACTTTGAGTTGGGTTTCTGTCACTTGCAACCAAGAGACTTGGCTGATACACACACAACTTCATCTGGTTAGCTCCTTTGCATATTTAGGACACAGCTCAGGCATCACAACCACTCATCCCTTCCCACCCAATTCTGAAGCCGAGCGACGTCTCACACGTCTTCTTGTCCCCATCGCTTGCGCAGGGCCTTGGTGAAAGGGCAGCACAATGCCGTGGACAGAGCTAAAACGTGGATTTCCCACTAGGGCTGCTGCCCTCACTCTCTCACCTGCCCCCAGCGACCCCAGGTTTTCGGAAAGATTCTTACCTCTGTCTTATTCCGAGAGAGCATGCTGGTGTCAATCGGGCCCAGGGACATGTTTGGCAGGACAAAGTTGAGAACTTTCGCAGCAAAGACCTACCCGGGGAGGGAAAACAAAGGGTGTGAGTGCAGCGGGACCCACGCCCAGCTCTGCCCACGGGACAGTTTACAGTAAATTAAAGAAAGTGACACCCAAGCTGAACATCGGCCAGGTTTGTTTCCAAGGCTGAACACCCAGGACTCTGCCTGCTCTGATTCAGACAGCCTCCAGCTAGTCTGGCTCAGATCCGCCGTGGGTGAGCCGGGCCAGAGGCGGGCCGCTGCGGCGGGCGGCAGGGACGCCATGCCTATTTTTTGCCTGCTCCAGCTTCTGTGTGGTTGCCCTCCCCGAAATCACTCATCGGTTGTAATTTTGAATTACTTGCAAGAGCTGCCCACTTGAGCTCTTGTGCACAAGCCACTTCTCAGGGGACCCTAAAAATTCACAGCAGGAGCAGAATCACCCAGGTCAGCAGAGAGTGAAGTGGGATAGCTCAGCAGGCCCCAAAGGAGCAGCTCTGATCAGAAAGAATCTGTTGATTGTCTTGGTTTCTCTCAGAAGGAAACAGAAACAGCCACCAGCCCAACTAGCAGACGTGTGGCAGAGGAAAGGAGACTGGTTGACTCCTGGCTCTGCTGCCTCGTGCACTGAGACAGGACATCTGAGCATCACTGAGTCTCCGCTTCCTTAGCTGCCAACGGGGACCTTGGCACCCTCCAGAGGACCACTGTGTGCAGAAGTACCAGACACACAGTAAGTGCTCAGTCCACGCTCCTTGAACTTGAACCTGATGCAGGTACAAGCCTTCCTACCCCACCCCATCTCTCCTGCTGGATCCGGTGTTTACCCAGGAAAAGCATGACCCTGGACCGAACACTTCTGCCTGCAGACGGGGGCTGTTCTCATTTTTGCACTGTGCACAGACACTTGGGGATGAAAGATGCTATTTCAAAAGTGAGCTGTGAAATGCTGAAATTAGAATCACATGGAAGGTGGCGAGCAGTGAATTCTCGGTCCGTGTGGAGAGCGCACATCATAGAGCTAAGACATCACGTCCCCTCGGTCCCGCTGGTGGGAGGTGAGGGCACGAACGTCTGCCGAGTAGCAATCTTTCAGTGTGTCAGGCACAGTTGTAGGTGCCCCGTCTTTAATCCTGACAACAGTGCCATGAGGTAAGGGTTTATCCGGATTTAATGAGAAAACAGAGGCTCAGTGCCACCACACAGTCTGCTGGAAGGCGGCAAGGGTCTGGGGGAGGCCGTCCTTTCCCTTCATGCCACAGCCTTCCTTATTCTCCCTTTATATGAATCAACTGGAGGCCTAGCCTTTCCTGTGGATGCCACTGTTACTCTCCACGGTGGCACATCGCTGTCCTTCCCCAAATCTCTCGCTCACTCACAGCTATAAAGCGTCCTATTCCCCGGGCGGCAAAGATGTAACCTCACACCACAGCTGTTTCTCAGGCTGCCAGCCATCAGGCAGAGAACAGAAAAGGGCTTTGCTTCTAAAGGATCACATGTGCGTGAACCTATTCTGAGACCCACACTGTCACCTCTCCATTTTTCAGTGCAAGCACGGCAGCCCCTGCCTCTAAGACTGTCGTAGCTCATTGCACCCCAAGCTTGGTGTCCAACAAGCAAACCCCATTCATGCTGACTTGCTGTCATCGATGTGCCGGGCGCTACGAGCCCTGGGCTGACCTGCGACAGTCTAGCGCAGAAATAAAAGGAAATCCAACTTGGAGCACTACGTTAGCGCCTTGAGTCAGGCACACAATCCGAAGCCTCATGGGATGGACATGATCTGTTGGGTAGGTTCAAGACTCAAGGTGGGCTTGGGGGCCTGCTCCACAGACAAGCACAGGACTGGAAGGGCTCAGAATTCTGGGAGCTCTACGAAAGGAATTGATCGGAGTGTTTCCAAACACCGATCAAATGTCTGTGAACTCCAGGAATTGGGGGCTCCTCCGGGAACCCAAAGTCAGGAGTTGGGATCTATGCTTTCAAACGTTAACATTTTAAATGAAGAGAAAATACAGCAGATCAGAAGTGCATGGCTGGTGTGCAGAGAGGTGAGGGACTTCGGCCCTGTGGCCTTCCCTGGGCTCCAACTGTGTCCGGAGGGTGGACTTCAGGAGCTAGCTCCTCCAGCAAGAGGAGCTCAAGGACAACATTATTAGGAAAAGGACTGAATGTGCATCCCGGAGTTTGTGGAACTGACTTCTAGATATTCTGCTGTTCTTGATGACTCTTGCCACGGCTCCCTGAAAGGACACAGGGTCAGGCGTTGACTCCACGCGTGACCTGCCACGCCCAGGAATCACCAGGAGGCTGTGTGTGATAGGAGCTTGCACAATGCCAGTCTCCAGACACTGCTGCCCACTGTGGTCTGTCTGCCTGCCTGTCTGGCACTGCCTTCTCAAGGACACGGCTGTTTTTCTGCAATCCAGCTTCCTACCCATTCCCAGGTTAGATGGCTGGGAGCCAGGAAAAGTCCCAGGGAGAGTACCACCTTGGCACCTGCCTGCACAGAAGTGAAGGAGAGAGACTACGAAGCTCCATTCCATCTCTCCTGAGCCCACCACCAGACTTCTCGTCTGCCAACAATTTATGTTTTCTTGCCCATCACCTGATTCTGTGTGGACCTGGGCACACCGGTGCTGGCCACTGGTGAAGAGACAAACTTACCTTGGTCTTGGAATCTATGCCCCTGCCACTGGCACTTCTTAAACCAAAATATTTATACCTCAAAGTGCGAAGGCCTCTACTTTCCAGAGAAGACGCTAGCAGTGTAGGCTTGACCAGGATTGGAGAAGGCAGCGCTGTGGCTCAAATACCCTCTAGTTTCACAGGAGGTGGGGAGGGGGACTAGAGAGCCAGGGAGGACTCTATCTCCAGGAGAGAATTACAGGAAAACTTGCTCTGTGCTCTCTCTGAGTGAACAGTCTTTTCTTCCTCTTAACAGGGGAACTTTCTGCAGCTAAAAGAAGCTTTTAGGAAAAGAGCTTCACAAGAAAAATAAGAGGAGGGCCAATTCTGGAGAAGTATTTGCTTTACAGAAGGAACAGCGCAAGGGTTTGGTCCCTGGAGGGAACTAAATAATGGTAGTTCAGTTGACCACCTACTTCCCCCCTTCCCAAGACAATAAGCCAAGTCCTGGTGAGGACTCTCCCTCCTGCCACTGCCAATGACCCATTGCCAGGGCACACAGGAGGAGGCGTGGCCAGGACGCATCATGGGGAGGCCTGGGTGTGGCAGTGGCTGGGCAGCTGTACGCTTCCCACCACAGGGATCCATGGGCAGCTGCTGTTCTTGCTCCTCTAAGGGAGCTGGTGCTGACGGGTTCAGGATGGAGGAATGCGCCTAAGAGGACCAGCTCACAACAATAAACTCAAGTGGCTGCCCACGTCCTGGAAGATCCTGGTGTCCGAACACCAAGAGCTGGTGGTTCTCCCACAGACACAGATGAGGCTCAGACCTCCAGGAATGCAGGTACAGAGACTGCAGATGTTTCTCCGCTCTGCACCACTGTGTCCTGGCACCAAACCTGCAGGATGTCACCCCGAGAACACAAGGGTCTCCGTGTGTAGACAGTTGCTAAAGCCCTGGGTGTGAGTTAACGCCAGAGGGAGGCCATGGAGAGGCCCCAGGCAGACACACTGTTCACGGGACAGGTACAGGGAGAGACTTCCTGAAGTGACCTGTGGCTCCCTGTCTTCCCAGAAAGACAGCAGCTCGTTTGAGTGCTCTCTTCCTCCACCCGGTTAGCATATCGGTAGGGAGGCGGCACGCCCGTCCGGCCCATCCCTTCCTGATGTGCTGTGGCTTTCCTTCTCGTGTGTGGCCCTCAGACCAGCAGCACGAGCAGCTCCTGGGGATGCCCCCATCGGAACAGGACCCCCAGGGCAGTCGTGGCGCTGTGAAGGCTGAGGGGCTGGCAGCCTGTGTGGCTCAGAGAAGTGTCACAAACGCCTCTTCCCAGGTCCCCCCGAGAGATTCCGATTGAGCTGGTCTAAGGTGGGGCTCCGGCATCGGGGTGGTGTTTAAAGCTCCAGAGGCGATTGCGACGTGCAGCTAGCACAGAATGTATGCTTAGGGCCCGGCCACGGTGTCCCTGAAGGGCAAGCCACCCTTTTGAAGGGGCCACCATAAGAGATGTTGGGATGGCCCTGACCCTCAGCTCTCCTTCTAAACCTGCACAGCAAATCCCAAACCACGTTTCCAACAGACCCAGTTGGGTAGAGGTAAATCTTTCAATGACAATAACATCATGGCTTAAAAAAAACGAGGTGCTTGGCCCCTTCTGAGAAGCAGAAGAAGGTATCATGCAGTGGCAGGACGCTCTGAACGGCTGCAAAAGATATTCCCTTCCCCTGGTCTTCTGGGGTTTACTTCACACGCCTGACGGCTAATGGAGGAGGAAAGGGTGGGATGGGGGAGAAAGAGCCAGCAGAGGCAGTGGGTTCACTGGAGCCATGGAGGAAGACAGAAGGCTTGAGAAGGGGGTCTTGAGGTCACATGAGGAGGAGGACAGAGAGAGCCTGGCAGACCCCACACCCAGAAAGATCAGTTTTGTCCAGGTTGCCCAAGAGGCTGCTGCTGTTTCCCGTCATAACTTACCTCAGCCTCCACCAGCAACGGTGAGAGCCCCTCTACCCATTTCCAAGGGAAGACCAAGGAAGCCGGCAGAGGTGTGAGGGAAGGAGGCGGCTCACCCATAAAGGAAGCGGAATTGAAGAGATTACAATTCTTGTTGCCATTTTCACCAAACTCTTCGGATAATCCTGCAGGAGTGTGGAGAGAGCCTCGGATCCAGCTCAGGAGGGGGAGACCCCAGATGGGCCTCCCTTGAGGTAAGACCCTCACCCTCATCAGGACCCCGACAGGCTAAGTCAGGCTGGTGCAACCAGAGAGCTCCCAGCGATGCCGACTCAACAGGATCCAAGGTCTCAAGGCCTGAGGATAATCTGGGGAGCTGAGACCCATGATGAATGGACTCCTGGTTGCTGGACCCCAGCCCAGGAAGAGGTAGGCCGTGAAGTGGAGGAATCGGACCCAGAGCCTCAGAGCCAGGCAAATGTGGATTCAAACTCTGCTTCTGAATCCCCGAGAAAGTCTGTGATCCTCAGTTCCCTCATCTCTAAAGTGGAGATAATAAAATGATACTCGCAGGGTAGCTGTGAAGGTTACGTGAGACCTGATTCCCACAGAGCTCCTCCCTGTCTGCCTTTCTGGCTTCTGGCCCCAAGAAGCCACTCAACAAATAAGGGTCCGCTGACCAAATGAGTGAGCACAGGCTGACGATACTCAGAGTGGAGGCTTCAGGAAAAGGGTGTGACCTGCGGCTGTGCAACAAGTGTCATGGTCACACGTAGAACCCCCAGTTACTTCACTCACGAAAGGGGACAACTCTCTCAGGAGTGAGCTCCAGCTCCCGAAGAGCAAGAGACCAGAATGTGTCCCTCAGCCTCGACGTGCCCTTGGGGCATTGCTGGGTTCGCTGCAGGCCCATCACTTTAAATACTGGCGACTTGCACAAATGCCTTTATTGATCCAAAAGGTTTTAATGGGTCCTTAAGATCATTTTTAAGCTTCCGCCAGTGAAAGACTTGACACGAGGGAGGGAATTACAACTGCTATCTTCTAAAGTGGCTCCAGCGAGTTGGCCTGTCAGGAGGAGGCTAGAACTGCACGCCTTCTATAGTGGCGGCATCTCACGAGGTCACAGGATGCCAGGGTCTCCTCTCGGGATGGAAAGTGCACCCTCAGGCAGACAACAAGAGAAAGCGCCCTGAGCCTTTCCTGGTAAGCAGGCTGGAAAGGACGGGACACTTGTGTAACCGCGGGCTCTCCAGGACAGTTCAACTGACCCCATCTCTTATCAACAGAGTGATTAAGAATTGCTTTTCAGAAAATGTGCAGTCATGCAGCCAGAGCATGGGCAGAAGAAGAAATCTTGACCTGAAATGACCGCAGAACCAAAGATCCTTCTTCCCACGGAACTCAAGGCCCAGGACATGACCAGAACTTGAAAGCTGGACTTTCATCAGAAGAGAGGGCTCCCTCATTCAGGAAGCTCTCATGTTAAAATTCCTTCCTCACCTCATCAAAAATGTTTAGAACCCTATCATAAAAGTTTAGAATCTCATCTTAAATGTATAGAACCCTGTCATAAATGTTTAAAACCTTACCATAAATACTTGAAGCCCACCATTGAAACCTGTCCCACCAGCGTTTCCACGTGCCAGCCTGTTCTCCCTAATGTCTTTTTTTTTTTTTTTTTGTGAGGAAGATCAGCCCTGAGCTAATCCTCCTCTTTTTGCTGAGGAAGACCAGCTCTGAGCTAACATCTATTGCCAGTCCTCCTCCTTTTTTTTTCCCCCAAGCCCCAGTAGATAGTTGTATGTCACAGCTGCACATCCTTCTAGTTGCTGTATGTGGGACGCGGCCTCAGCATGGCCGGAGAAGCGGTGCGTCGGTGCGTGCCCGGGATCCGAACCCGGGCCGCCAGCAGCGGAGCGCGTGCACTTAACCGCTAAGCCACGGGGCCGGCCCCTAATGTCTTAAATTTCACCCCAAATCCTGAATCGGTGAGACAGATCTGAGAGCACACGCCCCGTGCAGATTGTCTTGCAGAATAAAGCTGATTTCTCCCTCAAAAGCAGACGCCGTAATCAATTTTTCTGCGCGTCGGGCAAGAGTACCCCACTTTCATGCGGTAATGCTTGCTGCTGCACGCCTAGTGCCAGACACATAGCAGGAGACCCCCGCAGATGTGTGTGGGGTGACTTAGTCCGAACCCTCAGCTATTAGAGAGCTAGAACCTGCAGGACAGGGGTGAAGCTGGGTCCCTGAGGCATAGTGTAGATAGTGAACCAATTCGATGTCTTCCCGTGTGACTTGAGGGGTGACTTAGGGGTCTTGAGGATTTGTGAGCTTGTTTGCTAGAGGATTTGTGAGCTTGTTTTGCAAGAGAAAGAGAATGCCTTTGGGGAGGCTGTGATCACGGATGGCCGGCCCCCAGCAGCAGACAAAGCCCAGAAGTCAGATTGCCCAGGGGCTTATCGGGAGTGACCCCTTTGTCTCCCCGAAGCTCATCCTGCCAAGCCCCTTAGCTCTATAAACTCCTCTGCTTTCTATTGTTGGGAAGGTGGATCTGAGTGAACCCAGGCTGCCGCCTACTCCTTTTGGCCAATTCGAAGTAAGCTTTCTCCATCTCCAAGCACCGATGTCTCAGTGTTTGGCTTGCTGGGCGTCAGGCACGTGAACTTGAGATTAAGAGGTTTGGTATCAGAGGTACCCACTCCTCACAGCACATTGCTGCTGCCAAATGGGCCAGTTCATGATCACAGCTAAGTCCCAGAATCCTGGGTCTAACTTTACCTGAAGTTTGAAAGAGTGGTAACTCCCCACACTCCCACCCATCTCCCCCAAACCCCCCCGCCCCCACTGCCCCAAGGGCCTTCTGGATTCTGGTGACTGAAAATAGAGGAGTAACATTCAGATGAGAAGTAGGCTAAAGTCCAGGGAAGCTGATCTTGGGCACATTTCAGGGTGAAAGGGAGCATCCTGCCACATTTGCTGCCCGAGCTGGTGCTCAGGCTGACCTTGAGTGAGATAATTGGCCTCATTTCCTTGTCTGTAAGTTGGGAATAATTTTCCCTCCTTACAGGGTGGTGATGGAGAGGAAATGAGACGATGCATGTCACGCACAGAGGGCTAGGTTCATAAGTGGCCACTCGCTTCTCCCTACATGGCAGGTGCCCTTGTTGACCAGCAGTGGAAGCATCTGGAAGCACTGGGCTGGCTCCTGCATCTCTGACCCTGGACCCCAGGGGACAACCTCCAGGCAACAGGCAGAGAAGGTCATTTAGAAGATTACCCTCCTGGCAGGCTGAGCACCCACCCTGACCACAGGCTCTGCTCAGGGGGATTTCCGGTTTTGCTCCCCTCCCCCCGCAGCACGTTCCTGAGTATTATCCCAGAACAAGTCCAGGTGAGGAGGCCTGAGTCCAGGGCAGAGTCTGACACCCTACTACCTGGGCAGCAAGTGTTCCCCACTGTACTGGGGAATTACTCCAGCCCTGCCTTCCCCAAGTGCATGGGACAGAGAAAATCTCCACGAAATGGCCTCATAAGCAGCTGAGACTTGTTCTGATGCACTGGATTTTTGTTTCTAAATTTCTCCTGCTGTCACGTCCCTTGTGCAACCACATTCTTAGCACAGACAGTGTTTGGGGCCAGAAGCCCCTGTTCTCCTGTCTCTTCTCCAGGCTAAATATACCCCAGCTTGTTGAAAATGGAGCATCAAGGTAAGAAGCAGATGTACTCGAGATTTAGGGGGATCTGGTGTCCTCATGTTTCCGGGAGGGGCTGTCATCTTCCACATGCCTGTCTGTGCTCAAAGGCTTAGGTAGCTCATGCTGCCTGCTTTGATGATTGCGGGAATTTCTCTAGCAGGAACTCGGTGCCATGAAACAAACGGTTGAACCGTTGATGAGCTGAGCTGTGGCCAAGGAGTCACGAGGCCAGGCCTCGGCTCTGCTCTGCTCTCTGCGGCCCCCTGACAGTGCGACTCCACCCAGGAGAGGCCCCCTCCTTAGTCTCAGCTTTCTCAGCCAGAGGTCGTCGCTAGGAATCTGTCCATCCTTGGGGTCTGTAAGAGCAACCAACTGGAAATGACCCAAAAGTTGGCCAGCAACTAATCCAGAACCCATCCCGACAGTGGGACCCTTGTTAGTCCTGATGGGGAAGGAGCGCCAGGAGGTATCGCTAAGCAAAATGACCAAATTAAACCCCACAAAAACAAACAAGCCAACTAGAACAAAACAAACAAAAAAGTGCAGAGAGCATGTTCCCGTTTGTGTAAAACACAGGAACAAATGGAGTGCGTGGGCACCCACAGCAGATGCAGAAACTCTCTGCTAACCGGCTGCCCACCTCCACCCGGGAGGGAGACTTGTCACCGTATGCCCTCTTTTTATCGTTCAGATTTTGAACTGTATAAATGTATCATTCTAAAAATGTTTACATTCAATTTTAAACAAAGATTCTGTGAGACTCTTCAGGAAGGTTTTCAGACAAGACCAGATGCATGGAGGGTAATCTAGTCGTGAGGGGGCAGGTAGACAAATGAATCCTAGACTGTCAGTCAAAATTGCCCAAGACCCAGGGCCAGCAACAGATTTCATGGTGGGGAGGACGTGTCCTCAGGTCTGGGGACAACAGGAGATCTAATTTGTCTTGGTTAATAAACGAAGACATGCATCCCCCAGGGACAGCTGGCTCCTGATATGACGAGGTGATCTATTAGCACAAGGCTCTGAAAGGTCACGTTGGTGGCCTTGCCCAGAAGTCCCACCTCCACCAGCGACTCTGGGAGGAAATCTGGCTGGCTCCACCCCAAGCCCGGCTGCCCTGCCCTCCCTCACGCACTTTATCTGAAAAGCCCCACGGTTCCTGCCTTTTCTCTAGGGGAAAGCGTCCACTTTCTTCTTTGGGGAAGCAACTCTGGATTCACATGCATCACACAAGTTGTGTGATCCTGGCGAGTCACTCATCCTGCTGAAGCCTCAGTGTTCCTGTCCATAAAACACAGGTCGTGACCTCTGCCTAGGGGGATGATGGGAGCTGAGCGCGATATTGCACATGAAAGCATGGTGTGTGCTGGGCGCTCACTGACCGGAGTGAATCATGAATCCAAGTCCCCTCCGCTCCGTGATCCTGGTCTTGCTGATTCTATTTGGACAAGAACTCTTCACTGATTTGACCTCACAGGGTATAAGCCCAGTCATGATGGGAGCTGTTCAGGAGGTCCTGCCTCCTCTTGCACGTTTAAATGACCAAGAAGTAGCCCGTCTGCGCGTTACCTGATTCTGTGAATGACCCTTATCTTTCCGCAGCAGAGGCAGGACAGCTCCGCCTCCACTGTTGTCCCATACAGCACTGAAATTTACTAAGGATAGTTGATTTCAATGAGTCAGTGGTGATTTCCTCAAAATGGAGTAAAATCAAAAAGAGCTAGCCATCTCCCTTCTTCAGTGGATTAAATAAATCATTGTTCTCTGATTAAACCATTGGAGAGTTCCAGGTTTCTCTTTTGCTCAGCCTGGCCCCCGTTCAGATTGGTTAGACTGTCTATATCTAACTGGAAACCCACACACAGGACCTGCCTGCCAGCTCTAGGGCCAGGGTTAAGTCTGTGGCTGTGGCTGGAGGAAACGTTTTGAGGACATTTTTATAAGGTGCCACCCCCTGTCCTGTGTTCCATTTTTTGGGTCCTCATAAGAAGCCAAAGGCAGCAGAGCCCAGGCAATTATTTAAACGGGCCCACTGTCATTTGACGGTGAGGCCAGGGAAAGTAGGGTAAGCTGATGGCTGCCCAGTGCCCCACGGCCCTGTGACCCATCACCTCACCCCTCATGCTCCTTTGAGAGTCCTGAGAACTGGCTCGGGAGGCAGCAGACCCACCGAGCACTGGGGAGAGATTGAACATTCCTTGGGGATACGCAGGGTTGGGATTCTCTTTCTCTGGGTTACGTATCTCTCTTAAACCTCATGCCCCTCAAGTTCAGGTCCCTAATATGTCAACCCACACCCACAATTAAGCAGCCTGCAGAGCCCACCGGTTTCATCTCCTTTCTCAGGGAGGTGGTATTTGTTGGCTCATTTGCCTTGTCAAAATAGCTCAAAGCCTCAGCTCAAAGTATGCACCACTCAGTGTGCCATTGTGTAACATTATAGTCAGAAAAACAAAACGATGGGTCCCTTAGAATCAGGGATGGAGGAGAGCTACAGTGAGTACCACTCTGTGTTGCAATTACAAATTGCCTACAATTCCACTGACTATGCTCTTCTGGCTGAACTTGGCAAATAGTCAGCGAAAAATCAGCTCGAGCCTTGCATGTGACTTGTTAACAAAGGTTACTTTGCTGGATTCCTAATTCGTGTAACCTTTTCTCCCTTTAACATTCACCAATAAAATATGCACAAACAGGAAGTCATTTTTGTTTTGTCTTTGGGAAAAAATGTACCTGACTTTAGAAATTATGGAACGCTGGTGGCAACAATGTTTGATATTTGTCCAAACCTTCACACAATAGTGCATGAAGTCCGAGAACAGACGTTGGCCCTTTTATCCAGACTCTAGCTGTAAGTGGACGCTTCGGGTCCCGGGGAAGCTGCAGGAGTTGCACAGAACCCGAAGTCTGTTTACCTTGAAAGTTGTTGCAGACTCAGGACTGGCAAGAACCAAAGGCGAAATCAGAACCATGCCAGCGAAGTGGCCTGGCCTCTCTGCTGCTGTGAGGATGGCGATGGCACCTCCCTGCAATGCAAAATGAGCAGAGTTGCTGCGTGCTGGCTACCAGGAGGACGTGTATTTCTAATGAGCATCATCAATGAACTCCTCCTAAGCTGGAGGACTGGCCCAGAGCCCTCAGGAGGCCTACCGTGGAATAGACCCCATCAAATGTTGGATAAACCGGATCTGCAATTATTTTATTATGCATGTTGTTTCTCTGGGTTCTCTAAGAGCAAACATTTCAAGAGAGATATAAATAAGGTTCCTGCCTGTGGGCTGCAAGTTAAACAATAACACATTCCTACTTCCTTTCAAGCCCAAAGCTGGCAGACCCCCAATTCATCCATTCCGTCAGGCTTAATACGCGATTTTTTTTTTTTTTTTTTGGTAATCTGGTGATAATAAGAGATTGCTACACTTTTTTCCCTGGTTCAGTAAAGGTCCCAGAAATTTAGTTTCCAAGAAAAGTACTTAATGAAGGTGGATGGTGCTGAAGGCAGGAGGCATGGGCTGCTGAAGCTGAAGGTGATGTGAACCCAGGGTTGAAATCCCTAATGCTTACAGGTCAGGCAGGTGAGAGGTGTGTAGGAACAGAGCCAGGCTGTGATGAAGGGGGCGAAGACCCTGGCCCCCTGGCATTCAAATTTAAGCAGTTCACAATTCTCTGCCAGCCAACCTGTCAGGTGGTCTGGAGGTAGAGTTGGCCTGGGCACTGCCAGTTGGAAGACCCCGATTTAAAGATTATACTTGGTTTATTCTTAAAGAATTTTATAAATTTAAAAGGTGAAAAGGATTCTGAATGATCTTTAAGGAACCGTCTCCACGGGGAGCCTTTGTCCCTGGTTCCCACGAGCACGGCACGACTCCGAAACAGGCAGGCAGTGTTTTGGCACATCCCGTGTGCTTCTCACCTACTGCAGAGCCATCCCTGCTCCGACAAGGGGCTCTGCAGGGAGGAGAGGTGCCCTTGGGAGCCTCCCTATGAAATGGTACCGAAGGGCCAACGGAGTTTGAAGAAAAGATCTGTTTCCCAAGAGGCCCCACACCTGAGCTCCTCCGTAAGGCCTGGCGGGCACCTGCGGGCGCCTTGGGCCCTGAGGGGAAGGATGGGCCCCTGCGAGCCCCTCTGGGGCTGTCTCCACAACTCGGAGCCTGGGAACTCCAAGTGCGGGGCATGCAGAAGGGGACGTGCCAGCAGGCAGGATGCGGGTGGGCAGGGAGGCAGGGCCGCCCTTTCTCCATCGCTGGGTACTCACACCTCCCATCCAGTGTGAGGCTGGAGACCCGGCTTGATTGGGACCGGGTCCTCTGTGGTCTACTTACCATGGAGTGGCCCAGAAGGAAGACAGGAAGCTCCGGGTAGTCTTTCTGCACCATATCCACGTGCTGTAGCACGTCCCTGACGAAAACGTGGAAGTCAGACACTACCATCCTCTCCCCTTCGCTCTGTCCGTGGCCAACTGGAAGGGAACGGGAGACGGGAGAACTGCAGTTACCAGGAGGTTGACCCCTGCCCAAGCTCAGCGGTTTCCTCACCAAAATTACCAGGCACTCCTTATCAAGGACCTGAACGTATCATCTCCTTGAACCCTTTCCAACCACTCTTGAACGTGGGAGTTCTTCTCCCCCCATTTCACAGATTAGGAACCTGAAGCATAGAGTGGTTAAGCAACTTGCCCAAGATCACACAGCCAGAAAGTGACGAATCGGGATGTAAATATCGCAAAGCCTGTCCACGCAGCCAGGATGCCTTCCTTGTGGCCGTTTCCACGGAAGAAAGAAAGGACAGGCACACAGAGAGTGTCCAAGAGCCTGGTTTTCTGCCCAGCGGGCAGGAGTAAGACAGGTGTGGAATCCTCCCGGGTTTTCCCTGTTCCTTAACCCTCACGGTTGTGTTTCAATGTCAGCCTTTCACCAGGTAAAGTGTTGCATCCTGTCACCTCACTTTACAGCTTTTGGTGACAATAATAAGACAAACATCAAATAAAATTAAATAGTCACATGTGCTCGCCAGAAATCTCAACGAAGCAGCAATAAAACTAGGTCAGGGTCTGCCCGTCCTGGATTTTATTATCTGTCACGTATCCGTGCTTCCATTTCCCTTATTCTTTTCTTGGGGTCTCTGCACGTCTTCTCTCTCTGAAGGACATCGGTCACTGTAGAAACAACGATCTGGCTTCCTTATTCAGGCCGAGAGCAGCTGATAGTTTGAAAACTGCAAAGAAGAAAGAGCGCCCAGAAAGCAGGGACCACACAGCGAGAGTAGCTGCCCGGACCCTGCCTGCCGCCTCTGCAGGGAAACTGTGACGGTAGCAACAACAGTGACTCATTTCACAGATGGAAAGGGTGAGGACTTGTCAGCGCCTCGAACTGACTGGCTGCCCAGACCTCAAACTTGGAAACCCTCATCATGGTCACCCCACAAGCTCCTGTTTCCTCCTGTCCTGTCCCCCTTGCGTCCCCACTCTCCCACTGCCCAGCCCCACCCGCCTCTCTGGCCATCACACGAAGCCCACAGCCCACAGTCCCGGCGCCCTCTCAGCAGCACCCTCGTTTCCCTTCCCCAGTGAGGATGTTTTCCCTTCTTAAATTTATTTTTATTTTTTATTGTGGCAAAATATACATAACACAAATTTGACCATCTTAACCATTTTTTAGTGTACAGTTCAGAAGTATTAAATAGATTCACACTGTTCTACAACCATTACCACCACCCGTCTCCAGAACTTTTTCATGTGTCCAAACTGAAACTCCAAACTCGTTGTTAAGGCTCAATTGTGTCCCACGCCCCTCCAAATTCACAAGTGTCGAAGTCCTAAACCCCTGTAGCTCAGAATGTGACTGTATTTGGAGATAGGGTCTTTAAAGAGATAATTAAGTAAAAATGAGGTCATAGGGGCGGGCGCTATCCAATCTGACTGGTGTCCTTCTAAGAATAAGACATAGACACGCACAGAGGGACAACCGTGTGAGGATACAGAGGGAAGACAGCTGTCTACCAGACAAGCAGAGAGGCTTCAGAAGAAACCAACCCTGCCGACACCTTGATCTCGGACTTCCAGCCTCCAGAACTGGGAGACAATAAATTTCTGTTGTTTAAGCCCATGGTACTTTGTTATGGCTGCCTAAGCAGACTCTTAACACCCATTCAACAATGACCCCCCATTCCCCTCTCCCCTAGTCCTAGAATATAGTTCAATAATGATATGGCCAGAGTACTGTGTTCAAAGGTCAAATTATTACAAGTATGTAATAATTATTTTCTCTACATGCTATGTTACTAATTTAATATACTGTTAGGTTCATTAATTTAAAATTAAATTTGTTTCAATTATAGGTTTAGCTTTTTTGCTTTTTAATTTAATTTTCTATTCTGAAAATGTGAACATTTACCTGGTACCACAGTCAGAAATTTGTAAAAGGTTCGTCCAGTGAAGTCTTGCTTCTCTTCCTAGTTCCTCCCCCCATCCCTCTTCTTCCCTGTGGTTAACCATTTTAATTATTTTCTGGTTTTTTCCTTGAAGCATTTTTTTTTCTTGCAAAAATGAGAAAATTACCTATCTATCTATTCTTATTTTCCCTACTTTCCTACATAAAAGGTAGCACGACACATATCTATCCTACTCTACACCAGGTTTTCTTCACTTTTAACCTATTCTGGAGACCGATCACTTTGTATCACAAACAGGCCAGGCCACAGAGTGCCTCTCCATTCGGTTTTACTACTGCATAGTGCTTCTTTGCGTGGGTGAACTAGTTATTCAAGCAGTCTCTTACTGAAAAACATTTGTTCTACATCCAATCTCTTATTAAACATGTGGGTGTAATGAATAACCAGGGAATATTTCATTCCATCCTTGTGAAGGTGTATCTTCAGGGTACATGCCTAGATGCAGGGTTACTGGGTTGAAAGGTATGTATGTGCATACGTCATTTCGGTAGATGTTGCTCAATCCCCTTCATGTGGGACATACAGTCTCCTCCAGCAAGGCCTGGGGGATGACCTGTTTCCCTCAGCTTATCAATAGCATGTGCTGGTTGATGTTTGGATTTTTGCCCATATGACAGGAGAGAAAGCGTAGGTTGAGCATCTTCTCATATTTTAAGAGTCATTTGCATTTCGTTTTTGGTAAACTGAAATTTCATGTCTTTGCTTATTTTTCCCATCAGGGTTTTATGTTTCTTCTTGATATTTAAGAACTCTTTGTACATTAGTTGGTCGTTTGCCTTTTGACTTTGTTTATGTTGTGTTTAGCTATGCAGAGGATTTTTATTTTTAAATAGTCAAATTATCAATCTTTTCTCTTTATGGCTTCTGAATTTTGATTCTTAGTTACAAAGGCCTTCTCCACTCCAGGGTTATAAAGAAAGTCAGTCCTATTTTCTGTGAGTTCTTTTATGGTTTCATTTCTTTTTGTGTGGTGACATACACATAACATAAAATTTACCTTCTCAACCATTTGTAAGTGTCCAGTTCAGTGGCATTAAGTACCTTCACATTGTTGTGCAGCCATCACCACCATCCATCGCCAGATAAGATCTCATTTTTTACATTTTAATCTGATCCATTTGCAGTTTATCTTGGTATATGGTGTGACACAGGGATCTCTTTCCCGATGGTTCTCTTTTTTTTTTTAATTGAGGTGAAAGTCACATAACGTAAAATTAACCATTGTAAAATACCAATTCAGTGGCATTTAGTACATTCACAATGATCAGCTACCTCCTCCATCAAGTTCCAAAATGCAGATGAGTCTTAGAAGAGAATTTATGAAAAAGTCCTTCATTAGTTCACTGAATTGTGATGTCATCCTTATCATATAGGCAAGTTCCTTTTTCAGTTGAGTCTAGTCTATTTTTGGATTTCCGCTCACTTCTGCTGGTCTGCTTATTCATGAATCAGCCCCTATTACTAAGGCTTGGTAGCATCTGCCTCTCTTGTCTATGTATCATGCGCAGGAGGCCCCTGGTCCTGCAAGCTCTCCCTTGTTCATGCCCATTGCTCCCATGCGATGACTCTCCCCTTTTTTTTTTTTTGTGAGGAAGATCAGCCCTGTGCTAACATCTGCCAATCCTCTTCTTTTTTTGCTGAGGAAGACCGGCCCTGGGCTAACATCCATGCCCATCTTCCTCTACTTTATATGGGACACCGCCACAGCATGGCTTGCCAAGCGGTGCATCCGTGCGTGCCCGGGATCCGAACCGGTGAACCCCGGGCCGCCGCAGCGGAGCACGCGCCCTTAACCGCTTGTGCCACCGGGCTGGCCTGCGATGACTCTCCTCTTGATGTAGTGTCCCCTAGCTACACTGTCTCTGGCTCTGCAGATCCACGTCGCCAACTCCTAGTGAGAAAGATTCCCCTGGCTGTCCCATGGCTCCTCAAACTGCTTCCAAACTGGCTCTCCTCCTGGGTTCCACACGGTGGTCATCATCCTCCTGGATCATCCAGGCTCAAAACAGGGCTGTTGTCTTTGACGTTAATTGTATTCTTCCATCCAGCTGGTCCCCAAATCCTTCTAGATTTCTAGATCCACAGCCTCCTGAATCAGTCACCTTCTTTGCACTCCTATGTCACTCACAGGGGGTGAGATGCTTGTTGCCATTTAACTGGCGATAGCTCCCTAACCAGTCTCCCTGCCCGCCCCAAGCTCTCCCTGCTCTGACCCACTCTGCACTGTCCCGCCTCCTCTTCCAGAAGCTGCTCTGATCTTGTAGTGGTCAGACTCCCCCCACTGTTTCAGAACGCAGTCCAGCCCAGCACTGGGGCCCCCACAAAAAGGTCCTCCTGGTCCTTCTGCCTCGCGAGAAAGCACGTTCAAGCCACATCCACACCCATCTGCCCACTGTTCCTCCAGCACGTCCACACTCTCCTGCCTGTGCCTCTCACTGAACTGCCCCTCTGCTGTGGTGCCCTCACCCCTGCAGCAGGCCAGGAGTTAAGTCCCCTAAGGCGGGTCTCAAATCCTGTTACTCCCATGGAGTCACTTCCCTCAACACAGGTGTGACTTTTTCCCCTTCCACACCCACACAGCACCTCTTGTCTCTATCACACTTGAGTTGATGAGAGTTCCCTCTCTCTCTCCTCCAGCACCACCCCTCCCCCATGGACTGAGGGTCCCTAGAGCCAGGGCGACAAACAGCTCTGATTGGTGGTTGGAGGCCCCCGGCTGCCCTGTGCCGTGGAGGATTCTATGGCGAGTCTGGCTGGACTGGGCAGAAGAGAGAGCTGTGAGCAACCAGTGATGTCTGTCATGCGGTTAGTGATGTCTGCCACGTGATCAGTGATGTCTACCACGCAATTAGTAATGTCTGCCAGGGACTGGGGGAGGAGGGTGGGCATGTGTGTGCCTCATATTTGCCAGGGCTGTCCTTGAGAGCAAGGATTGTACTTTATTCACCTGCATGTTCCTCAGGGTCTTGCACAGGCCTGGCAGAGGGTAGACACTTGATACACATCTCTTGAAATGCATTGTAGGTGGGATTTCCAAAATGGCCACTCACCAAAGAGAGTCAGCTCCGTTACTCCAACAATGGCTGATATGATACATTTCTCTTCCCACCATGGAAACTGAGTCTACTGAGCAGCAGTTCTGCATATGAAATTAAAATTCTTCTTTTCCTTGTATTTTTTTAAAAGAAAGAATCCTGTGCCACAGACCTTAATCCCACGTAGTTTTAGTTTTGTTTACCCTGATTCTGCTATGTACTAACTATATTTTTTATTTTCTGTACTTTGATCCTTTAACATCTAGGTAAAGCTGACCCTGGAGGGACTATCCCTCCCCCGGTTAGCTAATTTCTAGAGATGGGAAAGGACTTGCCTGTGAGCTAGCCTTTCATATGCAAACCAACCAATCCAGTGTCCACACCCTCAACCACCTCCTCCACTGAGCTCTCACACTCAGGGCCACTGCCCTAATCACCCAGGGCAGGTACCAGACAACTTGGGACAGCTTGACATTCCAGAGTCCTGAAATTATTCGAACCAGCCAGTCCTGAGCCTTTCCTGCCCACATCACCCCCACCTCGTCCCCCTCCTGACCACTCGGTGCTTCCCCATGTGGCCCTGGTGTGGCCATGTTTCCTGTTTCCAGGGACCTGTGAGTATAATAAAGTCTTCCTCCATGACAGTCATTTCTGTGTCTGTGTTTCTTACCATACCTGATTAAAACAAATCCCAGGTACCCTTAAAACCCACTAGCACTATACTCGATGCAAAATAAACACTCAATAATTCTTTGTTGAATGATTACATAATCCTAGTCTCTGTCTCATATTAAATGTTTCTACCTGAAAATAATTTTCCATGCTACTGCTGTGTGCAAAAGAGAGATCACTGGGAAGTATCCAGAAGCTGATGATCCTATTAATGCTAGAACAGGAAGAAATGAACATTCCACTTCCCTTTTCTTAGGGAACCAGTTCTACTTAGTATCCCTCTTCTTACAAAAGAAAAAGCTGGTCAAATACAGCCTGGAGTAAGGAAAGAGAGATTAAGCATTCAAAAAGCAGTAAATAACAACACCTGATATTTGCACAGCAGTTTACAATTTACAAAGTCCTTTTCCCAGAGTTTATTTCGTTTGATCCTCACACTCTGAGTTAGGGATTCTTTTTTTTTTTTATAATTTTATTTATTTTCCCCCCCAAAGCCCCAGTAGATAGTTGTGTGTCATAGCTGCACATCCTTCTACTCGCTGCATGTGGGACACAGCCTCAGCATGGCCGGAGAAGTGGTGCGTCGGTGCGAGCCCGGGACCGGAACCCGGGGCCGCCAGCAGCGGAGGCGCGCACTTAACCGCTAAGCCACGGGGCCGGCCCTGAGTTAGGGATTCTTTCCCCCATTTTCTAGCTGAGAAAACTGAGCCTCAGGTAAACTGGCTGGCGCTCAGCCTCCCAGTGCATCAGAGGTTGGGCAGGGCTCGAGTGCAGGTTTCGGACTCCAAATCCAGTGCTTTTACTGTCACAGCTCAGTGCAAAACGTGAGCAGGAAACAGGAGGTTGAGGGACGGATGGAATGAAAAGAAAAGCCCTTTCCAATAGGATAAAGAACCCGCTGTGAACACACACAGCTGGCACCTTCTCTCCCAGCTTGTGTCAGGAGCTGCTCACACCCGAGGCGAGTCCTGTGAGTGATCCGGCGGCCGTCTCATGTGGAGATGGGTCACCCTTGCCACGTGGCTGTGCTCTTTAGCGTCTGCAGATGTGCAAACGCGGAGGCCACCGGGAAGCGTTCTTTTGGAGGCTTCACAAATACTTAAGGGCAGGGTACGGCGGGAGCATAAGGGCTGGGCAGAGAACGACACTGGAATTAACCACAGCAAATAACAGCAGACGTTCACTGAAGACCTCACGTCTATGAGCTCCCGTGATCAAAGATGTTCCCTGCGGCACACTCCATGGGCACACGTGTGAGCTTACGGATAAGAAGCCTGGCCCCTGGGAGGTTCAGCAGCTTCCCAGGCCCAGGGCTTCCTTGAGGAAGTGCCGTCTGAGCCGCGCTGGGAAGAGTGGCCAGGTCCACAGAGGGGTGAGGCGAGCATGCCTCAGACCTGGGGACACAGTGGACAAAGATCCCAGGTGGGAGAAAGTGTGGTGCCTTGGGTCCAGGGCCACAGTCTGAGTGTGGCCTCTACTCAGAAAGTTGGGGGACAGAGGAGGAGTTTAGGCACAAGAGTGAAATTTGCATTTTTAAAAAATTGGCCTCATTTTATCACTTTTGCCACAAGATCATCACGGAAAGGCTTGTCCAAAGCTTTGTCTATCAACTATATCTACATCTCCCTGGGTATAAGGACCCCAAAGCGGCCTTTGCTCTGGCTACCAGGAGTTAGGAGGGGAAGCTTTGCCTCTGAGTGGAGGGAGGGAGTTTAGGAGTGTGGAGCTGCCCCCTGGGGTGAGGCGGGGTGAACACACAGCACGTCACAGAAGATTCTAGATGCAGAAGGACGCGGTGGCTGAGGAAACCCTCTCTCCTCTCGCCTCCAATGAGTGAGCCACACAGAGGAGTACAGCCATCAACTCAAAGGAGGGCCTGCAGCATTGTCTACTTTCCTTGCAGACAAGGGGACTGAGGCGCAAATAAGTTGAAAACCCCACCTCCAGTGGTGGAGCGGTAAGCCATGCCTGACTTGTATAATCAGGGGAAAGATGTGGCATGAATTAGTTAAAATGCAGGAAAATGAACACAGGTGTAACATCAGACCAGAACTTTCCCTCATCAGCTCCTCTATCTTCTGAAAGACGCAAGTCAGCGAGGCAAGCCTAGACTGTTGAGATGGGTTCCACAAGACGCCAGGGCGCCTGGCTCCCAATTTCGGCATCTTCACTGTGAAAGCATGGCCATCAGCTCTCTGGTGATGGGTCTGCAGCAGGGGCCCACAGTTTCAGTTTTCCTTACTCCTAACCCACATGCTCTCCACTGGGGGTTTCTGTACAAACAGAAATCTCTTCTCATTTCTCCTGTGCTCCTTTGGAGGTGTCAACCAGACAGTGCTTCCAGACCTTCCAAGGTGGCCACCCTCCCTCAGGCCACACAGGTGACCCTGAAAGATCTGCTCAGCCTGCCAAAGAAACCAACTCTGTTAAAAGACGAAAGAACTAATTTAGAAAAAGGGCACTGGTCGTGGCTTTGTCCCAACTCCATGACACCGACACCCCAGTAGAGAGATCCAAGGGCAATCAGCTCGTTAGCAGGCTGCTGTATTTATTCACAGCAGCCCAGCCAGTTCCTCCTTCTTGATTTTCCAGGGGATCTTTCCTGCCGTGAGTAAGGCAGCCACGGGAGGTGCACGGGGCTTTGGTTTCCTGGGGACATCTGACAGGTGAGAGGACAGTTAGGGTATCGGGCCTGCACTCCTGGCCAGCCCACAGGAGGTCAGCTAGTACCAGGAGGGGTACTCTTACAGGACGTGTGGTTCAGGCCGAGACAGACAGTCACTGTGGAGTCTCTGGCTTCTAGAACCACAGGACTGGCAGGAGCCAGATGTGGGAGTCACGGCTACTCAAACCCAAAGGGAGAATGACAGCCACTTGTGGATGAGCACCAGAGTGGAACACAGAGCAGGCAGGGGGACCTGATTAAGCCTTCACTTCTCAATTTAAAGGGAGCCACAACTCATATATGTTGCAGGAGAGAGACACTGGTACAACCACTTTGGAAAACAGTTTGGCATCTTGTAAGGTTGAAATTCCCTACTTTACAACCCAGCAGTTCCACTCCCAGGCACACCTACGACCGAGAGAAGTTCCTGGTGCGCACACATGCACCAGGAAAAAGGCATGAGTGTCCATGGCAGCCTGTGTCACAGCTAGAGAATGGACACACTGTAGCAAAAGGGGTTATTCTACAGTAGGGAAAAATGGATCAACTGAAGCTACCTGCAGCGACATGGATGAAGCTTAGAAACAAAATATAAAGCAAGTCATGGAAGACCGTGAGTAGGCAGTTTAGCCATTTTACGTAAAGCTGGAAAACAAGCAAAGCAGGGAGCAGCCCCGTGGCCTAGTGGTTAAGTCTGGCGCGCTCTGCTTCGGCGGCCCGGGTTCAGTTCCAGGGCGTGGACCTACACCCGTCGGTGGCCATGCTGTAGCGGCGACCCACATTCAAAATGGAGAAAGACTGGCAACAGATGTTAGCTCAGGGCAAATTTTCCTCAGCAAAAACAAAAAACAAGCAAAAGCAAACAATATATTTTTTAAAGAGCCATACCGATGTGATAAAAGCATAAAATAAAAAAGCTAGGGAATGAAACACAATTTGAAGACAGCAGTTACCTCTGGTCATTGCCTGTCTGTGGCATCTACTCATCTCATAAAGTTGGTGGGAGGGGAAATGAAATCACATAACTTACCCAGCATGTCATGGGTCTTCAACCAGCGCTAACTACCACCCCCTTTTCAGAGGAGAAATTCATTAGTTATCTTGGTGTTCAGCATTCTTCCCTGTCAGAGATTCTTCTATATGTCTAACCTGTATTTCTCACTCATAAAAGGATTTCCTCGTGTTCGGCTCTCCAAAGAGACAGAGGACAGTTGGTCTGCATCCTCAGTGCAATCATGGCTTTCTTGTACTTGAAGCATTAGATTACCTTTCAGCTCAGTTTCCTTCAAACTAACAATTCCCAGGTTTAACATGTGACAGGCCTTTTTTTCCTCTTCAAAAACATTAAGTTAGATCTGCTGTGTCCTCCATAGATTATAGAAGCTCCCAGGTAGAGCTGTTACAGTTGTTTGGAGCTTGGGGTTGATAAAACTGGATGAAAACACAGAAACTCTGCCACCCAAGTTTAACTTCTGCTGAAACTGTAACAATGCTACTTTTAAAAAACAAAGGAGCTTGCAAGTGGTAAAATGAATTTCTTTAAAAAGAAGTGCAGATTCATTTCTCTAGGATGTGAGACTGTTATATTTTTAATATTTAAGGAGTGGAACTTTCTGAAAACCTTGGCGACACAAGCAACTAAAAGCAGCTGGAGTCAGGATCCCCAAGAGGTCAGGAAGGGCAGCGGGTGGGCCAGCATCTCCTCGACCACAGCGAGTCAATGGACATGACCGCAGAGCGAACCGGGCATGAGAAACGCTGCTCTGCCCTCGAGAGTTCAAACTTCCCTCCAAGGAAGGCACGGCTCCTGCATTTGTGCCCGGGCAGGGTGGCGGGGTGAGCGCCCTTACACATTCACTCCATGAACGGACGAGTGAACAAACACTGCTGCAAATTCAGACTCGCCTACAAGGTGCCGAGGTGAAAGAAGAGACTCACTGGTTGAGCACTTGCCGCATGGGCCAGCCCCTGGGCCTGCCACTCCTCTTGCTTGATAACAACCACCCAAACCTGGATGGAGGAGTCACCATCCGGTTTCAAGATAGGAGACGAAAGCCAGAGAACGGTGGGAAAGACAGGACCGGGGTTAGGAGGAGGTCTGCAGTCTCAGCTCTACGTCTGAGCAACCCTGGGCAGGTGACTTCACCTCTGGAAGGCTCAACTTCCTCACGGGCAGGAAGGGGCACTCACGAAGCCCACTCCACAGGTGCTGTGAGAACTGACTGTGCGTGTGAGTGTCAGGTGGTCGGCACCGTGTGTAGCGCTGGGTAAGCGCTCAGTGAACGCTCACTGCTGTTATTAGCTTATTACGGGACCAGAGCAGCCTGCATTCTTTGCACCGGAACATCTGCCAGATCCTTTTCAATTCCAGGACATCACTGACGACCTCCAGGAAACAGGGCGATCATCTACTGCTCCTTGAAACTGGCATCACTACTCACTAACACACGGCACATGGTAATATCATGTTAGTACGTGAGAATAATGTCAGAAGGGCTCGCGATTCCTGGAAGTTTGGAAATGGTGATCTAGATCTTTCCTGTTGATTCCTCAAGCAAATGCAGGAGCAAGCTATACCCCAGGATGTCTTGTTTCCTGAATCAAATGTCTACTTCATAAGGAGTTGTGTGGGGGTCCCAGCATGATGATGGTGGAGGGGTGGAGGCTGGGGGCCTGGAATGAGGCCTCAGGCATTCTACACCCACTCAGTCTTGTCAGAATAACAGACAAGGCAAAGAGAGGCCTTTGGCAGAAGCCATCTGCCAGGGCCGTGGGCGTCCTGCTAGCTTGAGCCCCGACCCCTCCCAGCCCTGCCTGAGAAGAGGTTAGAGACGGGCCATCTGGCCCTCTCTGCCTACCCTCGCCATCTGGGCATGCTGCTCCTCTCCCAGCACAGAGGGACAGAGCACGGTCCTGCAGCTACCAGCCCCGTCCCCTGGGGGAGGGAGCACTCCCAAGTAGACCGAGCAGACCGGGTGGTGGCCTGGCTTCTGCTAGCAGGGCACCGAGTCCTTCATGCCATCAGGCAGTGTGACTGAGGAAGGTGCGGCACCAAACTGCACTGTCCAGTATGGTAGCCACCAGCCACGTGGGTCAGTTAAACTTAAATTTAAATTAACTAAAATGAAAACTTCATTGCTCATTCTCCCCAGCCACATTTCAAGCGTTCAACAGCCACACACGAGGGGTGGCTGCCATATTGGGCAGGGCAGATATAGAACATGTCCATCATCACAGAACATCCTACTAGCAGCGTTGAAAATGCTTTCTACTCAGGAGGTACCATGTGGACTGAAGAAAAACACCTGTATCCATTTGCCTGTGTTTTAAATAATACACCCTGCGTTCTTGCTCTGCTTGTAGAAGTAACACATGTTCAAGGTGGATACTCGGGTGAAAACAGAAAGCATGGAAGCACCACTGAGCTAGATGGGTTAGGCGGGGCTCTGGAGTTAGACCTCCTCAGATCCAGTCTGGCTCCATCATGGTGAGGCCCCAGGCAAGCTTTTCACCTTCTTTGGGCCACAGTCTCCTCATCTGCAAAGTGGGGATGACAGTAGTCCCTCCTGGGACATAGTCACTAGAACATGGCAGAAGCCGAGACACACATAGGGAGAAAGGAATTAGTGTAAGTCAAAAGGCAATAGTTGCTTTGAATGGGAAAGGAAAAGCAGAGAAGGCAGACAGAGAGGGGAGGGAGATTCTTCAGAGAAGCCAGGATGGAGGAGCTGAGTCACCGGGGAAGTGCACTGGAAAAAAAAGAGTCCCTTGTTCCTTGGATTGTTGGTAAGATTAACTGAGATAATCTACGCAAAGTGCTCCATCAGCGCTGGGCACAGAGGAAGTGGTCAGTAAATATTAGTTGTAGAAATGAAAAATTAAACAACAACAACAAAACAAACCACTCCTGCCCTTGCCAACCAGAAATAAGTATTATTAAAGTTTGGTCTCATTTCAATGGTTTGCCAACATGAGCTACATGAGCAGACCTGGGAAGACCTCTAAGACACATGGTTGAGAGAAGAAACTCAAATTGCGGAATGATGCCTACATAGCTCACCACTTAGGTTTTCAAAAACCACAACATCATCCGTGGCCATCTCAGGCCCTTCTCAGCCAGCCAAGCTCCCCCAGAGAAGACGAAGCTGCCTGGTGTGCGTTTACTCTGCCTTTGTCAGGCACGAGGCTCATGCTGGGACACCATGACATGTGGGCAGGCGACGAAGGGGCAGAAGGTTTAGATAGAGGTGGCCACGAATGTGCCTTCCAGCAAGAACAGCTAGAGAGTGTAATTTGACTCCTTGCTCCTCAACACCCATTATCTCATGGTGGTCCTGAGGGTTATGTGCAAGGGCATGGGGTGGGGAGAAAGTCAGTCCTCCAACTGGACAAGGACTTTCTCTCTCAGGGCTGCTGCAGGAAGATGGGGAAAGCAGGTCATTTTCACCGGAACAAACATCTCCTACATACCTGTTGTGTGTCAGGTCTTGGCTAGGTGCTGGGGACCCACAGTTGATTTTGAACTTAAAATGTATGATATATGAATATTTCCCTACATTGTTACAGAATTTGTACTTGTGATTTATAGCGACTGCATGATATCTCATCAGGGGGATAAATCAAGACTCACTTTACTTCTAATGGCAAGCACTGAGATTGCCCTCAATCTTTGCTACTATAAATAACACTGAGATGAACATCTTTTTACAGATGTTTACAGAATTGTTAGGATAAACTTGCCACAATGGGATTTCTCGATCAAAACATAGGAATATTTTTGTGAGTCTTAATTCACTGAACCAAAAATAGTTTCCAACTTAACAACTTTCATTGTCCCCAGCAAAATTTGAATTTCATCACATCCTTGTCAGCACAGGGAGTTAAGTCTCTGTTTATTATACAGGACGTGGCAAACCCACCTGCTTTCCATTATGGTGCTTGGTTTCCAGATGAACACCCAATAGAAAGCTATTGTTTTGGTCTGAAGAACATGTAGCTTAAGTCCTATGTTTTTCTCTCCTTTTTGTAAGGTAACGCCTTTCTCCACCTTTGGTAGAGAGAGAGCCATAGAATGTACACATGCGACCCAAACAATGGGTCATAAAGCAGTCCAGGCTTTGGGCTGACTGATTTGGAAATCCTGATTGCAGGCAGAAGCTGTGTGACTGCTTGAGCCATGTCAAATGCACCCAAAAGGGATGTGACAGAAAACTCACTGAGTGGCCGCATCAGACCGCGGTCTCCCGGTTCCAGCAGACTTCTCCGTGATTGTTTTGTATGTTCTGATTCCAGCCTTTGACCTCCATGCTTTATTGGAAGGAGGATGCCAGCATCCCCATATTTCCTTCCTGCCTTTAGGCTACAACGTGATTATGCTACTTAAAATTTAGATATCACAGTTTCAAACTCTGTTTTCTAACAAAGGTCTGGTTTGTTTTCTGTGCTTCTGTGACAACCAATAGCAGAAATCCCATTAGCAAGGGCATTCTATACCAAAGTGTAAGGACATTAGACAAATAACAAATTAAAAGTAAGGGAATTGCATCCTTAAGATAAAAGGTCATATGTCCACTTGCTGCCACCAAAAAAATATGTTGGGCCATCAGCCGACATATTCCACTAACGCTAAAAATGTCCTTGTTAGGTTCCAAGAGCAGAGAGTGTGGGGACAAAGGGAGACTCACAGGCCCAGGCCGAAGGCACTACAGCAGCGATTTGATCCAGGTTAGACGAGGACGGCGTGCTGCCACGCGGGCAAGGAATATCGGATGATGAGGGAGGCTCTGCTTCTGTCTCTCTCTTTTAAAAAAACATGCATATGGCAAAAAGTCCAAGATCACAGCTTGTTGGCCTGGAAAACAGTTTGTTTCCCTCAACAAAAGCCATTTCCCCTCTTCTGTTTGCTGATGGTCCAAACCTCCATCCGTGGACACTGGAACAACACGTTTTCGTCTCCCCAGCCACCGCTGCACTCGGGTGCCTCCGGCCGCAGGAACGTGTCTCCCTTCGTAGCTCTCCGCAGCACCTGAGCAGGAGCCCAGTTTTACAAAGGACGTAAAGACAGAAATTAATTTCTTTACTAATTGACAACAGATTGAAAAAGGTATAAAGATGCCAGAAACCAGCATATGGGCTATGGAAACACATTTAGGCTCAGATTTTTTTTTTAAAGCTGTTACAACATGCTTTATAATGTAACCAGCTAAAAGGCTGTTAACGGTGCGGCGTTTTAGAAATAATGCATGCTCAGGATTTCATATTTAGAGGGTTTATTTGAAAACATCCCACTCTCCACTGTATAAATAAAAGGAAACAGCATGACAGAAAGTGTCATAACTATGGTTCTTGGCATCTCACAAGATGATCTTCCTTTTGTATCCCGCTGCAGCATGACGATCTGGTTTTGGAGGACGGAGTAGGGCTGGTGCCCGCTGCAGGATTATTGATCATGTTCCCACGTGTCATGGCTGTGGGGCCATTCTGTCTCATGAACTGGTGGGGGTCGGGGTGATTCTGAGTTAGCCAGAAACATCCAGAAATGCCAGACCTTTCACACAGATCTTTCCAATAAAAGTTGAATATACAGAAAGTGCCTCTGGCTTATAAACAGGCAACAGCTGTGGGGTGGGGCGAGGCGTTCACTACCAGAAACTTCCAGGAAGCAAGGAAATCAAGGAATAAAAAGTCTGTAACAAAAATAACAGGATGCTCTGCAAATTCCAAATAAGGCCTGAGGCAAATTACAGAACTCCACGAGATCAGCAATCCTCAGGGTTTGAAACTTCAGAAAAATATTTAATATAAAAAAAGTCCTCATGTACTTAGAACCAAATAAAGGGGAAACGTCAAACAGATGGGCAACAACATGCAAAATTAGGCAAATTCCTGACCTGACCCGGATTTTACAGAATACTTCATTTTTAAACTACTTTCTCCTGTCCTTTAGATTATCTTCATTTTTGTTAGAAAATAGGCTCCATTTGGACATGTATTTGCCTCCACACCACAAACCCACTCACTGGCAGAGTTTCTGGAAGACGGAACACGGGCTTTGGCATCAGGTCCGGGTTCAAACCCTGCCTGCTGCTTTTCAGCTGTGTGACCTGGGCGGGCTCCCTCCCTGCTATGATCCTGGTTCTCCCATCGGTTAAAATCGCCATCGGGACAACTGCATTTAGCTCGCATGCTGCTGAAAGGATTGAATGAGACAGCAGGTGAAGGCAGCTGTCACACAGTCTATGCCCCGCAAACGCTCCTCTTCCTTCTTCCACCCTTGGCGTTTCCTTCCCGCGGGCAGTACTCCAGGAAGGGAAAGCCTGTTTTAGGACGCTGGAGTGCGTGGCAAGGTGTCTGTTCACCCTCCTTTCCCTGTCAGGCCAACAAGGCTCTGCAGTGGCTGCGCCCAGAGCAAGTGCCCCCTTCCCGACTGTCGTCACGAGCTGTCCCTGTGGTGGGGCAGATGGCCCTGGAGGATGGGAGGAGAAGGCTGACCCCACCAACCCCTACCAGACCGGCAGGGAAATGTCCTATTTCTGCCCACTGTGTTAACAAAAGTGATTTTGACTTTTCCGAAGCAAACGAAAGAACCGAGTTTGGATGGAATGGAGACCCAGCAGCCAGGAGGCTGGGAGAGGGGTGGCCCGATGGAAACAAGGGGGGAGGAAGTGAAAGAGACAGTCCCGCCAGCAGCTTGGAGGACAGCGGGGTCTCTCAGGGCTGCAGAAATGGAGCAGAGCCGGCTGAGACGGGAAAGCACGTCGTCTCAACTCTCCGTCAGGGAAGAAAGCAAAGCAAGAAAGCACAGCCGCTTCCATCGAGTTTTCTAACATGGCGGCTGCACACATGGCTGTTCCTACATTTCTCCAAGTCTCTCCAAGCCACTCACATCCCTGTGCAGTCGGTGCCACCTCCTTCCACTCATGAAACTCTCCTCTCTCCTGGCCCCTCTCCCGGCCCCTCCATCATCCATCCTGCCCTCCCTTTTCTCTCTACCTGCCCTGGGGGCCCCACCACACTGAGCACCTGAGCTGCCCCGAGGGATGCCTGGGCTGTTTTCCTGTCTTGTTTGGCTTCCAGGTCCCATCCCCATGTTTTCCACCTGCTTAAAACTAGTCCCTTCATGTGCCCTCCCAGCCTGGCCCTGGCACTGCTGTGTTCCTTATCTTTGCTGGTGGTGGAACCACAGGATCGTTCTCCACTCTTCCTTTGCCCTCCTGCCCCCACGCTCTGCAGCCCGGCAGTCTCCACAAAACCCCCCGTCTGGGGGCCTGGGGAGGACATGCTCCTGCCCCTCTCTCCTCTCTCCTCATTTTCCACAGGGAAGGGGGTCTACTAATCTGCTTGGCCCTATCCTAGGTAGTGGGATCACCATGTGTTAGAAAGTTCTCTCTCTCATGCTGTCTGTCCCGCCTACTCAGTGGGAACGGGAAGCTCCTTGGGCACGTCTTCAGCTCCTGCCCTTCGATGGCCTGGGGCTTGGAGGAAGGAACAGCACCCAAGGCCACCGTCCCAGGCTTCTGCCATCTGTCCTCCCCAGGCACCAGGGGCCACACGCTGAGCTGCCACACTCGCACATCCCTGGGCCTTGCACAGGCTCTTGCTCCATCAGGAACGCTTTCCTCACTGCTTGTGGAGATCTGCTCATCTTGTCTCTCCCCCAGGAGGCCTCCCCTAACTTCTCCCTGTACACCCGGGGTCCCCAACTCTAGGGCTGGCACACACAGTGTAATCACACTCTACACTGTAGAACACACTCCCGAGACTATGTGCTCCTCGGGCTGGATGCCTTATCTTTCTATCTCCAGCATCTAGAAAGTGCCAGGCCTACAGCAAATTCTCAAGAATGACCAAACCAACGAGAACCAGAGGTTGTGGTTTATTGGGTCACAAACAAGAGGTTCGCTCCAGGTCAACCAATAGGCTCACCGGGAATTGACTGCAGGGTCTCAGGTCCAGCCAGCCCCGACTGGGGAGAGTCACAGAGTTTCCATCAAGTGGCTGTCCAAACACTTTGAAATAAGATCTCAGGATCCCTCAGGATGCGGGCTTCTGCCGGCACACCTACCTGAGCTCCCCAAAGACTGTCGGGAAGGAACTACTTAGAAACCGTGGTTGGAGCTGGAACCGCGTTCCGCACCCGTGGGACGGCGTACAGACTCCCGAGCTTTCACCAGCAAGTGGCAGTCACAGCACAGGAAGGGAGGCCCCCCCACAGGAGCAGGGTTCGGCCGCAGCCCTGGCACTCTGGGACCTGACATCGAAAACCGGCCAGACAGGACCAGATGCTCTCTCTTCTCGAGTCCACTTAGGATTTCACGAGGGAAGGGGCCCCAGAGGTGTTACATAGAGTAAAAAGTAATTAGCAAGAAGGTTCAGAGTTTTCTGCGAAATCACAAGTGTCAAAAGCAATTGTAAACGGGGCCGGCCCAGTGGTGCAAGCGGTTAAGTGCTCGCGCTCCGCTGCGGCGGCCCAGGGTTCGCCGGCCCAGACCCTGGGCGCGCATCGACGCACCGCTTGTCAAGCCGTGCTGTGGCGGCGTCCCATATAAAGTGGAGGAGGGTGGGTACGGATGTTAGCCCAGGGCCAGTCTTCCTCAGCAAAAAGAGGAGGATTGGCAGATGCTAGCTCAGGGCCGATCTTCCTCACACACACACACACAAAAGCAATTGTAAACAAATATCAAACAACTTTTGACAATACTTTGTGGATTCCACCAGTACAGTATACGGAGGGTGGTTTTAGGTTTTTCCATAAAAGCATGTCCACCTACCATGGCCACAGAGGGTTTCCCTCTATACCAAAGAAGAGGCAACTGGCACTCAAAGCAACATCCGAGCTAAATCCGAGTTCTTCTGAATTCAGGGCTGTACGTCACACTCTGTCGACATTGTTCCTTCCTCGATAACTCCTGGCCACAGCACTCAGAGCCTTCCACGCCTCACCCGATTCATTTCCTATCACGGTGCTAGGGGCTGCGTTGTGTTCCCCCAAGTTCATATGTTGAAGCTCTAACCTCCAGTACCTCAGAATGTTACTGTATTTGAAGACAGGCCTTTCAAGAGGTAGTTAAGTTAAAACGAGGTCATACGGGTGGGTCCTAGTCCAATAGGGCTAGTGTCCTTATAAGAAGAGGAGATCAGGACACAGACACACACACAGCAAGGACCCTGTGAGGACACAGGGAGAAGACGGCATCTACAAGCAAAGGAGAGAGGCCTCAGAGGGAACCAGCCCTGCCGACACCTTGATCTCCGACTCCCAGACTGCAGAGCTGTGAGGAACACGTCTGCTGTGTAAGCCGCCCCTGTGGTCTCTGCCACAGCGGCCAGAACAGACTGATGCGCACGGCGTCCTTTCCTTTACGCTCCAACCGCAAGAGGTCTGCGGTTCTCTCCATCCATCTCACTGTTCTGGGACTCTGTTCTTTTGCAAATGCAGTTCTCTTTGCTTGGAAGGCACCCTCCTCTGCCCACCTCACAAATTCTACTCACCCATCAAATTGCTCTGTAGACGTCACCTCCTCCACGCAGCTTGCCTCACCCTCTGCCCCCTCCGCAGGGAGCTGCTCCCTCATCTCTATGTCTACAGCCCCCATTATGCTTTGCAGCCTGCAAACGGCAATCTGTTGAGATGCCTGTTATCTGGTGTCAAGTCTGAGCCCCCGACACCAGGCTCACGACCATTCCCTAATTGAACAGGACCGAAGCAAACGTTTCAAAGAGCTCTCCTGCTATGATGCCTTCAGAATGCATCGATTCAGATAACGTCCACTGTAAAAAGAACAGCGCAGGGTGGCCTCCTACAGTCCTTTCTCTCCGGCCCTCCTTCATTTCAAAGTCCACTCCCTTTTTATTCATCGGGATGTTTACTGAGCACTTGCTGTGTGCTGGGGGGAGGGGTCCAGCAGTCAGCAGTGGACAAGACCTGCAAAGAGCACCCCCACGCCCCCGCCCCATACAGACCTTTGTCACTCCAGCAGAATCAGAGCAGGTCTGCAGAAAACAGAGCAAGGCGGTGAACAGGGAGTTCACGTGTGTGTGTGTGCGCGTTTGTGTATGTTGGGGGGCTGAAGTGTTAGAGAAGGCTTCATGAGAAGGTGATGTCTCAGTAAGGATGAGAAGCAGGTGACAGAAGAAGCCATTCAGACATCTGGGGACACATGTTCCCATGGCAGAGGGAACAGCAAGTGTGGCGGCTCCACACGGGGGCCCGGTGGGTGCGGAGCCGAGAGGAGGCCAGTGATCTGGAGCCTGGGGGTCGGGAGGGGACAGGGCCAGATCATGCAGGGGGAGGAGGGATTCCTCGTGGGGAATAGACTGTGGGGCAAGGGTTGGGGTGGGGACTGAGGCTCCCTGCTGAGGAGCTACCACCCTGTCCAGTTGGCTTCCTGGTGGAATTCAGGGCCCTTTTTACCTCTGGGTTTGCTGTAGAAAAGGCATCTGAGTGACAAGGAGGCCACATAAGGCGGTCGGGACAATGGGCTAGGAATCAAGAGTCCCCATTTTGCCCCCCACCCGCTGGGTGGCCCTGAGCAAGACACTTGCCCTCTCTGGGCCTTCACTTCTTCAACTGTGCAGTTAAGTAGATGGTCTCCATATCAGATCCCACCAAGCGTCAAAGTGCTGTGCTTTCATTTTCCAATTTCAGAAGCAATTTAAAAAAAAGTGGAGGGGAGTACAAAAAATGAGAAAGACAGTACCAGGTGAAGGAAACAGAGATGCCCCAAACAGCAAGAGGAGGCTGGACCCCAGGTGACTCATAAGGGAACATCTGTGGATTCTGCTGGCAAAGCCACTGGTGTCAGTCATTTACACACACACACACAGACACACATACGACAGACACATGCACACACACATAGAGACACACAGACACACACACACATAAACACACACAGACACACACGTACACACACATAGACAGATACACACACACAGCTGAAAGGCTACACCACAAAACAGGTACTGGTTGTCTTTCGGTAATGGGATTAAGGTTATTTTAATTTTTTTATCCTTTTTTTGTATTTTCCAAAATTTCCATAATGAATTGGTATTTTGTCATAAGGGGAAAAAAATAAAGGTTGTTTTATTTTTTTTAATCACATATGTACAGATACATAAAGCACAAAAATAAAATCACCCAGCTCTGCAATCAGCCTACAAATCATCTGCTCTTGAGAATGACTGTAATTGGAGTCAGGGCATTCATACATTAAACCAAGGTGCCAGGGACGCGGCCAGGTGCTGAGAACACGAAAATAAACGAGCTGAGTGTGGAGTGGGTGGGAACAATGACAATCCGTCTGAAGAGCCCTTTAATAGGGCAATGATGCTTCGGCTAGCCTGGATCAGAGCCATCAAGAAAATTCCCTAACCGCCGCCATGACACCCTGGGATAGGAAAAAGCAATTATCAGAAATAGCTCCAAGAAACACTTTTCATTCTTTTCTGCCATCTTTGCCTTCTTGGAAACACCTGGAAGCTTATCTTGATCACTTGGTCAGCTGACTGCAAAATGGCTGCAGTCCTTCCCCCTCTCATGAGCCCCCGCTGCTCCTCCCGCCAGGCCTGAAGCCACGCTCGGGGCTCTCTCTCACTGAAGCCAGGCAGCAAAGGTGACATTTGGCCAGGTCTGAGCCTAGGCTTGAAAGATCTCGCAGCTTCTGGAAACCCTGCTGACCTGCTAGATGACAGAGACCAGCCCAGTCACCTCCACAACCTCCGTCACCCCAGCCAACTGCCAGCTGATCCCCAGACCGGGGCTGCCTTGCCAACCTGCAGCTGAGCCCTGACTAACTCACTGGCTCGCAGGATTGTGAGCTACCTAAACAGCTGTTGTCTTAAGTCACTCTGTTTGGGGTGGTTTGTTACACAGCTAACATAGCTGATTAACTGATTACTGTCACAAATGTCCCTGGGTGAGAAAACCTTGGCTCAACTTAAACTGGCCCTCAGAGAATTGTTTTAGACCAAAAGGCTCTGGCCGAGAGAATCCTTCTCCTGTGATGGACATCTGGGGTCTCCCAGTACACAGGGGGGCCTTTCAGAGATCAAGCTCTATGGCAGGGGAAGAGCCACAAATCATAACTTGGTCAACAAGCACTGCATCTATTGATTTTAAAATTGCATTTATTTTAAATTACAAAAAACATGACTGTAATCTCCGATTTGCCAAGCCTATCACTTTGGCGTGTCTTCTTCTAGAACTTTTTCTACACATTCACTCATATGTCTGTACCTCCCTACAATTTTGGTTATGATCTTTTTCTTTCCATAAACAGTACTCTATTTTTTCCCTTCATGATATGTCTTGGAGATCTTTCCAGAGCTACAATCAGCTCTCGTTCCTTCTTTTTAACCACAAGGTATGAGTGGGCCCTCCCCAGTCTGTGTAACTGCTCTCTGCTGGGGGCACGTGGGCTGCTCCTGACTTGTCACTAGAACAAAGTTGTTCTCTCTGTGCACACCTGCCAGGTCCCTCAAGGGTGGAAACCAAAATGTGGAATCACTGGTCAAATGAGCATTTTAAAGGGAAGACAGTGGCAGATGGAGACTTTCCAAAATCCATGGACCAATGAACCAACCCTTTCTGAAAAACCAGCCAAGCATCCCCTGCCCTGCTCTTTCTGGTTTCTGTCACCCCCTCCTCTCCCGGGCTCCCTCCCTTTCCTCTCCTCCCACAGCCTTCAGTGTACAGATCACGGGACTCTCCTCAAACACAGTTTTCTCTTTCCAGCCTTAATCTAAAAAGCATGTGCACTGAAGTTGCTGTATTTGTCTAAGAGGGGAAAACACTGCCCTCCATTTACTCACCCTGTGCCCTTGATTGATTTGTTTTCTTAGTCAATGGTCTTGCATAAAAAAGAAAGATTTTCTCCTGTTGCATTATAAAATAAACACTCGATTCTTAAGGGAAGAAGACTATCAAAGGAATCACTATGAAAATGGGAGACACAATACTCACAGGAGTAAGTAGAAAAGAAACCCGAAAAGAAAAGAAGAAGAGAGGTAACAGAGCAGTGAGGAGGTGCAGAGCATCCTGGCCCTGGTCTCCAGGAGCCTGTCCCACAACAGCTCCTGCTGCCAAGGGAGGCGGCAAGGAATCAGGAAGGTGAGGGCTGCGGGCTGTGCGGGTGGAGCCCCGCCCACACCCGGAGCTGATGATGCTAAAGGTCATGTACCTCTGCCCTGGTGACATTCTCGGGGTTAGGTGTGAGGCTATTTGCCCCCACATAAAATGGCCCTAGACCACGGGTTTTCCAGGTTGGCAGGGCTCTTTGTTCCCCGCAGTCACATTCCACTGATTCTCCCAGCGTCAGCTACGGGGCTGGGTGCGTCTGCAGCGCTGCTTCACTGAATCAGCGCCAGACATTTCTGGGCCTGAGTTTTGCCTCTGCCATCGGACAGCTGTGCGCAAATGCCGTAACCTCTTTGACCATCACTTTCCTCGTTGAAAGTGGCAACAATAATGAGAGCAGCATAGAGTCTGCGAAGATGGAAGTTCCTTCTCCAAATAAGAGGAGCCTCAGAAGCAGCCCGAGGACTTCATCAAGGCCACAGGTTACAAGATGGCAAAGGCACCTGGTCTACAGGGACACGCGGGGCTCACCACCCCCAGCAGGGGCCCCTGACACCTTGTCCGTGGTGCTGGGTCTCCATTTCCACCCCTGCTGCATCTCGGCCTCTGACTTGGCATGCTAAGGTGGACCAGCCTGGACTGGCCGGTATCTCATGAGCCCTGTCTTCCCTTGGGCGGCACTTCTTGCCACCAGCTGCATCACAGCCTTCATGAATCTGGGCACCCCAGCACTCCTCAGCTACCGTCCTTGTTTCTGCAGGCCCCACTTCCACGTACACGTGGTTCTGTTGGGTCACTTCTGGCCACTGGCTGTTGCAGCGCGTGGGGGCCGACGGTGCACCGTGGAGAGCAGACCACACTCTCCTGCCTACCCAGGCCCTGGTGTCACTCTGCTTTTCTGAGCTTCCTTCTCCTGCGTGAGCTTCCTTCTGTGAACTCAGCCCACAGCCTGCGAGAGGCCCCCAGGCTGACCTCTGATCCCATGACCGGCAGGCCCGGCCGCTCACATTCCCACCACTTCACTCCAGCTCCCCAGACCCCCATGAAAGAAGGAGGTTCCTAGACTGAGCAAGAAAAGGAGGTTCCTAGACTGGCTGGCTCTGCTCCGACCACCTTAGGCTCTTAGTCCTAGTAGGTGCCTAGCAGGCCACCCTGCAGGCCAGGAAGCAAGGGTCCTGGAGGCCCGGGAGGGGGAGGCATGGCCTTCTCTGAGGACCGGAGCACAGGCCTGGCCTTGGCTTAGGAGGCGAGGGAAGGCTGTGCTTTGTCGCCCAGCCTCCCTGCAGAGGCTCCCAGCCGCCTCCTCATGCCCCCTCCCACTCAGCAGCCGAGGAAACCAACCACGGGGAGAAGGGATTGTCAAAGTGAAAGGGGGGTTTTGGGTAGGCATCCTGTAAGATGCATTTTTACATGTGTGTACTCACATTGGCATACCCCACGCCCTTTAGACGATAACATTCCCTCCACTGTGTGCATTCTGTTTTAAAAACTCACGTTGAGCCCAAGTGAAGGGATTGTGTAGGAGGAATGCAATGACTGACAAGCCGGTGGGGTGTTTGTGTTGGTTTTTATGAGTATTTTTTGGCATCCTCAGACTTTTGGGCAATGGCACTTGGCTTGGGTCATCACCCAGCTGTGGCTTCTGGGAGGGTCTGTGCTAGAGACAGGGCCCCGACAGCAGGGCTGCCCTTCCAGCCTGCACGGCCTCATCTGCATGCCGATGCCCCAGACATTGCTCAACCTCACAAGGAAAAGCAGAACAAAAACCTTAATTCAAACAATTTCACTTCTCATGAGCCACTGTGACCTGGGAACAAGGGAAAAACCAAAGTTAAAACTGTGTTCACGTTAGCTATACTCTGCTCTTTGTGAAAGAGGGAAGAGGTTGTTTAAAAAACTTTAAAAGGTTTAAGTGTTTGCTCTCAACTGTGTAAAGGATAAGGTGCCTCTCCCACACAGCCCATCTTCCTGTGTCTCAGCCCCCTTCCCACCACCCCCATGACAGTCTCCCCACATGGGACTAACACTGAATGCCAGGTGTACATCAAAGGATATTTAATGACAAGTGCAAACAGAAGCCTGCTTCTGAATGCGTGTGGGTGGGGAGGGCAGCCACCAGACGGCAGTGTGACTTGGTGCCGCTGGACACTGGTGGATTTGAATGGACATGTGTCACTGGTGCTCTGAACCCAGAGCAAGGGGGATCCACTGTGGGCCTCAGAGAAGGCATCAAACCTTCTGTGCCCCCAAACCTCTCCCATAGGAGTCAGAGTCACCCAATCTCCATCCCAGGGTACCACGTTCACAATTTTGTCCTGGCCACACACTGACTCTATTACTATTTACCTAATGTATTTCTTTATTACATGTATTCATTTTTTTATATCAATGTCTTTATCAAAGACACTTTCTATCATTACTGTTAATGGAAAACCAAAGTCACTTCCCATAGACAGAGAGTAGCTAGCAGAGATTGCTATTTGCTCATCCAATATCCATTCTCTCCCTTCTTCTTAGAAACTTTAACCTGATTTATTCAGATTGGCAATGTTCCCAGCTAATGTACTCTCTCTCCCAGCCTCCCTGGCAATCAGGTGTGGCCATGTGACTAAGTTCTAGTCATTAAGATATAAGAGAAAGTTGTTAGATGGAACTTCCAGAAAGCCTTCCTCATAAAAAGATAGGTGTCATTTCTGATGTCTGAAATATAAATGTGAAATGATGGCTGGAACTCTAGCAGCCCTCTCAGACTAAGAGGGAAACTTGAGGCTGGATGCTCTAAGGGTGGCAGAGCAGACAGAAGAAAGCTAGTTTCTTGCTAATACAACCGAGCCATCATCCCAGGGTATATTACGTACGTCTTTTCATTCTGACATTTTGACATCTGGGGCCTTACTGACCCTGGGGAAACTGCCCCCCCAGGGTTAGCCAATTCCTAGAGAAACCAAACAACTGGCCTTGGAGGGCACCTTTCATATGCAAGCTAACCAATCCAGAGCCCACGTGCTCCCCATCTTCTCTGTCAGGCTCTCACACTCCAGGCCAATAGCCCCCTGCCCTAAGCACCCTAGGGTTAGGTACCAACAACTAGGAACAGTCCCTATGCCCCAGAGTCTGCTGAAATTATCCAAACTAGCCAATCCTAAACCTGCTTACCCTGCCTCACCCATCCTTCCCACGGAGACCACCACAAAGGCTCCTGTCCACAGTCCCTCTGCCTCCTGAACGCCCCTGGCGGTGTGGCCGTGTGGTCCTGCATGGTGGGGTGTACTATCTTTTCAGTGGCAGGCATCTCCTGATCTGTTGGCCTCACCATACCTGAGTAATAATAAAACCTACATTTTAAAACACAGGCCCAGAATATCTCCAGACTTCTTTTCAGGGAGAGAGAAGTTAACTTTTTCTTGTTTAATCTACGGCTATGACCAATCTCTGTTCCAGCAGCCAAACTTAATTCCTAACTGATATAGAAATCACAAAATAAATACATATCTTCTAACACAAAAAGTGATTCCTATGTACTATTTAGAATCACCTTGGGTCCCACCCTTGATGGCCGAGGCCTAGGTCAGTGGCGGGATGGGCCTTAGGTCTTTTCCAGGGTGATCTCCTCCACCCATGCTCTTTGCCACATGTCACTGTGGGCCCTCCCGCCAGGTGAGGAACATATGTTCCCAAACTGTGAATGCTGGGCTTGGCCATGTGACTTGCTCTTGCCAGTGGAATATGGGCGGAAGTGATGATGGGGCAGTCTGAGCCTAGATTTAAAAAGCATCACAAGATTCTACCTTCCTCTTGTGCTTCTGACATCACTCAGGAAAGAACATGACTCAGCTACTCACTGGCCCAAGGAGGATGAGAGACACGAGGAGAGGACTGGACCCAGTCTGAGGCTTAGAACTAAGCCCAGCCCAGCCCAGCCTGAATCAGCTGACCTGCAGATACACGAGAAAAACAAAGGGAGTGTTGTCTTAAGCTAATGAGTTTTGGGGGACGTTGTTATGCAGCATGATTGTGGCAACTGCTGACTGATGCAGTCAGAAAAGAGCAATCTACAAATATTTATTGATTTCCTACTGTTTGTTAGAAACTGTACTAGGCATATCCCAATGCGTATATAAATACATATATAAAATATGTAATACATAATGCACAATACACACACACACAAAATTAGTGACATGGTTCCTAGCCTCAAGGATTTTATGTCTTAGCTTTGGAACTCTCCACTTTCAAAGACCATCGAGCTTGGCTTGATGCCCAGTTGCAAGCTCCAGCAGGAACTGTATCATCGGTCCCCAGATGAATTGACTCCACCACAGAAAGAAACTCTTCACTGAACTCCCTAAAAGACAGAGTCCCTGCGGAGCCTTGGGGACAACTAAGGAAGCTGTGACAGTATCGTAAAGCTGGGGGGACCTGCTAATGAGAGAGCGCTCCTTGATGCCCATCGGGGTGGCTCTGACCCCAAGCCCACCCTGCGCAGCTGCCTTCCACCACGTCTCACTGACTGCTGGGAGTGGAGTGTTGATCACCTGCAAGGGTGAAGTGGGAAGGCACGCACATTTGGCTTACCATCGTGGAGCGCCTGCCGTAGGTGCAGGCAGTTTTGGTACACGATATCCCATCAAATCTCTGTGACAGCTGCGTGAGGGCCTTTATTTCTAGTTTACGGATGAGAAAACCGAGGTTCACTGTGCCCTACACGGCCTGCTCCCTGTCACGTCTGTCTCATCCGCCACTCTCTTGTCTCTCCCTGCACCTCGCCTCCTGGTGTCCTGACTGCTCCGCTCCTGAGCCAGGCGCCCTCCAACTTAGGACCTTTGCACTGGCTGTTCCTTCTCCCCCCAATTACTGCCTGGCTCCCCCTCCTCCAGGTCTTGGCTCCTTTGCCACTTTCTCAGAGGCTATTTAGAATGGCACCCGCCCCCACTGCCCTGCCCTGCCCTCCCCTCCCCCCATTTTATTTTCCTCCATGACACTTATCTCCAACTTCTGTTCTCTGAAGTCATTCATTCCTGCTCACGGTCTGACCAGGGCACAGATTTCTGTCTGCCTCGTTCACAGCTGTACTTCCTGTGCTTAGGACCAGGCCCCGCCCATGGCAGATGCTCGAGAAACTAGAGAGCAAACGAAGGAAGGAAGGGAGGAAGGAAGGACTGAGGGAGGCTCAGAGATGTGAAGGAAATGCAAAATGTCAATAGGAAGAAGCTTTCTGAGCAAGCTGAAGCCAGATCTGCCCTGCCCTCACACGGCCCAGGCCACCTCATGGAAGTAACCGGCGGCCGCACGGCTCTGCGGCCTGCTCCACTGTTGGCTCTGAAAGACCAAGGCTCAACGTCTTAACACTTCTGTTGTGTGGAGGGAGGAGAACAGGGAGTCACTTACAATTTTCTTTTCTCTCTTGCTCTCTCTTTTTGAAGAAAAAGGCCTTTAAAAATTAGATATATTTCATAGGAAAGCCAGTCGATTTATCATGTCAATGAGAAGCTATTGCTAAAGGGGAAATGTCATTGTTGAAGATGTGCAGAAATACACTAGCTGTAAGTTGTAAACGGTATCCTTGCAGGTGAGGACGATCCAGGAGGTTCCCGACAGCTAGTTCAAACAGTCCCCTTGGTTATAACCAGCTCCCCTCTTCTGCGACTGCAGCCGCTGGAACGCACGGGGTCAGGCGGGTCTGCACCTGCCGCTCTGCCACTGGGTGACTGGCCAATGTTTCGAACCTTTCCAACCTGTTCTCACCCCCCTCTTTGTCCCTGTGCCACACATGGATGTGGGACAAAGCTCTCAGCGTGGTGCCTGGCACACAGTAGGTGTTCAGTGAAGGTCAGTTCACCTCCCTTTTGGGTGTCTGTGTCCACCTGCAATTGTTTAGAAATCTTAGCCACAGGCGTGTTCTCATTTCTCACTGCACCTTCTGCTTGGACAGGCTTTAGTTTATAGACATGGTGCCATTTTATCGAGATACTTGGAGTCATGCGGGGAGCCTGATGACCTCAGGGACTGTTGGTTCGTGGGCCAGCTGGGAGGAAGGAGAGGCCTGACCTGCCTCAGATCAGCCCGGCTCCGCCTCCCTCACTCCACCCAGGGGCCTTGGAATCTGTCCCTTTGGCCTTCAGATGAAGTACCGCAGACGATTCCTCTCCTTTTTCGGTAAAAGAGAAAGTTTCCACTGAACAAACTCTCTAAGCGACTTTTCCAATCTGGTCACATCTGCACAATAACCGGGGAAAGAAAGAATTATCCTTGTGGTGCCTGAGTGACCCAGCCCTCGTCCTCGACTCTGGGGAGAGAGACAGCTGGCCCCTGCCTCTCAGGCTGACAGTCTGGCTGGCAGGCCCTGCCTGGCCGGCTTGGTTTTCTGCGTTGAAGAAAGGAAGCTAGTGGCACGGTGGAGAGGGCTGTCCCATGTGAGTGCAGCCTTTCACATGAATGCAGAGAGAAGGAAAGGGATAGAATCATAAGGGCAAAGGAGCCAACATTTATTGTGCGCGGACATTGTGCTGGGTTCTATCATTTAAGGTTTTCAGGGGAAGCCTCAGGCCACCATGCAGGTGGGAAAACTGAGGCTCAGAGAGGTAAACTGACTAGTCCCAGCCACACAGCCAGAAACAGTGGCCCTGGCCCTGCGCCCGAGTCCCTCTGCCTCCATCCAGGAGAGTCACATAAGAAAATGTCCTGGGCTGAGCTCAAGCTGAAGACAGGGACCCGACCCCTGTGTGTTGCTCACAGAATGTAGTTAGCGCGGGGCACGCAGCGCTGGCTCTGCCAGGGTGGGAGCTGAGGAATTGGGGTGAAAGGATCATGTTTCCACTCCTGGATTTGACCGCTGACACTGTGTCCATCCCTCGGCTGGGCTTGGGTGCCACCTTAGGGAGTCAGAGCATCTCTGTGCAGAGACTTGGCAGAAGGCGCATGCTGGGGAGCTGGCACTGCACCCCCAACAGACTGCACGTCACAAGCTCTTCCTGGAGCCACCCCGACACTTCTGTCGGATGGTGCAGAAACCCCAGGGCCACTTGCTGGGGGACTGCACTCCAGGCCAGCTCCTCAGAGGCACAGCACCAAGAGAGGCATCGCTGGTCGGACAGAGGCTGCAGCCCCCCAACCCCACTGCAGTTTTCTAAAAGTTAAAATCCTAGCAAGGTGAAAGAGTGGGGGATTTGAATCCACCTTTACCACCTGATGGCTGCGTAACCTTGGGCAAATTACTCTACACCTCTGAGCTTGCTTCCTTAATGGGCACATTGCCTGCCTCGCCACATTGCTGCAAGGATTAAATGGGCTGACCCATGGAAAAAATCACTAGCACAGAACTGAGGGATCTTCCCAGGCAGGAAAGCGCTATTTGATTTTCTTTAAACAGGGCCCATCCTCCAGTCCAAATTCATGCACACACATGATTCATGAGTCTGAACTTGGGCAAACCCAGAAAAACCATCCTTTTTAATCAAATGCCTTGTAATTCAGTAGACCTCCACCGAGCAGCTATCATGTGCTAGGTACCAGGTGGAATGCGGAGATGAGCAAGCCTCAGTCGCTATTCTCAGAGCACTTACAGTTGGGGGGTGTTTTGTAGAGATCATGCTGAGAGAGGGACCTGCAGTGTGGGAGGGAGCACCGGGGAGGCAATGACCAGACTGCCCTGCTTCTGGACTCCCCAGGCACACGGGCTCTTCCCTGTGCTGCGTCTCATTAGAGCCTCTGTGTTGGGGTTGCTGGCTTGGTTCAGGGTGTGGGTGAGATGGTGTGAGGGAGGGGGATGTCTTTTCAGGGCTCCTCCTTCTCCAGCAGCCAGTGCCACCTGCTGCCCAATTACTGCTTCCAGAATCATGGAGGAGACCACAGACACCCATCTGCAGCCTCAGCTACGGGGAATGGCCTGGAGCAGAAACTGCACACTGCTTTTCAAGCTCCATTGCAAGTGCTTTCGTGTGTACACGTGTTCTAATAAGTCACTCGGCTACAACAGTCCACGTCGGAGGTATCGTTGGTCTCATCTTTTGCAGATGAGGAAACAGAGGCTCAGAGAGGTCAGGCATACAACACAGCCTGCCTTGGGCAGAGCCGGGCTCAGCTCCAGAACTCACAACACAGCCACTCCAGCCGCCTCGGTCCCCGCATGTCCTGCCCATTCACTTCACCGGCCTGGCCCTTGGGAGCCCAGCTCTCCAGGCTCGGACTTGCCCAGCCTTCATATGCAGAGTCTTCATTCTTGAGTGTCCAGTTGAGCACTGAGTACGCACAGCACCCCAGGGGCCTTGCCAATGAGATGCGACTGCGTCTGAGTGTCCCAGGCAAGGCTGGGGTCCTCGGGTGGCCTTTCAATTTTTCCTTTTACCACTAATAGGAGAGAAATCAAGGCACTGAGAGTGCGACCTCACAGAGCTGTGAGTAGGAATTCTGATCCCAGCCCTCCCGCTCCTGGCCCGTTCCCTCATCTGTGAAACAAAGGCAACAATCGCTCTGCCTGCCTTGGAAGCGACTTGTAGAAATGAAATTAAGCAAAGTCGATGAAGACCCTCGGGAAGGGTGCCATGGAAGGCAGCCAGTTATTTATTACGTCCAAGTTGGTAACATGCGCATTTTAAAATTGCCACCAAAGGCTTATGAAGCCCCTCGCCTGCCATAGTGAGGTTCTTTCTCCGGTTTGAGGAGGACCCTGGGCTGCTCCCCTAGCCTGTGTTCTCCCGGCGTGCCCTGGCAGTTGGCACCGTCTCAGCCATTTATTTTTAGTTCTCGGTGGGCCGGCCGTTTCCCAGTCACATGCTGTTTGAGCTCCCACTTCAGAAAGGCTCCAGCTCACAAAACAGAGACAATGCCCCCTCCCCCAGGCAGCCCCCATGGCGGCCTGAGGCACTCAGCGTGGGCCCGACAGAGCCATGTGGCCTCCCCCAGGGACATGTTTAAATGCAGCCAGCCCTGGCCCTACTTGTTTTAAAATTTCTCGGAGTAGCTCCTTTTTCTGGTCCTTCTACAGCCAGCGTTACTTTGAATGTTAATTTACAGACGGGCGGCAGCGGCAATTTCCAAGCCTGGGAGACACACAAGGACCTGGTCCCGGGAACCTGGAGTCCTAGCCCAAACCCGCCGTTTGCTGGCGGGAACTTGAAGCCCGCCCCTCCCGCGCCCCTAGAAGAGAAGACAGGCCTTTCTTGCAGGTTCACTGTGGCCTGCCGCTTTGTCGGTGACCCATAAATGACTGTAATTATGATCATGATTTTAGCTTCAGTTATGAGTATGCATGTAATAGGCACCATTTGCCGACATGCTCCTCTGGGCCAGTCCAGCTCTGAGGGCTCTAAAGACGGTAACTCTCAGGAGCTCTACGTGTAGGTACATTGCCACCATCTGCACCTCACAGGTGAGGAAATGGGGCCCCGGGGTTGGGTCCTCGCCCATGCCTTGAGGCTGGGGAGTGGAGGAGCTGGGATCCGAACCCAGGCGGTCTCTCCAGAATCGGCCTCTCACCCTGGGCAGCAATGTTAGGTCGCTCTCCTGCCCTTGGCCTCATCGTGAGCTGGAAGAGTCTGTGTGTCCCTAATACTGACTGGGGACAGATGCCTGATCCACCCGACTTGAATGTCTTTGGGAAAATACTCAGTATTTGCAGACAGGAAAAAAATAATCCAGGTGATTGTTACCTAAGCCGTGTGCAGGCTGTTTAAATTCAGAAGGTGTCTGGCGCGTGGCGGGGAGGAGCCGGCCTCACGGAGCGCGCTGCAGGGCACGTGCTCAGTGCGTGGCGGGCTGCTAGACTTGCCTGCGCGGACACAGCAGCCAGGAACAGGCGTGCCGGGAAGAAAAGGCTCCAGAGGGCCAGCGTCTCCACGGCGGGCTTGTCAGACACAGCGAGGGCACCTGCTGGAACACCGGCCGAGCATGCTACAGAATGACGGCCGAAAGCATCAGCCCTCCCGATGCCACGAGGCCGTGCTGGAAACTAAAAACGCCTGGCCAGCACCCAGTCACTGTGGGAGCGTGGGCAACTCAAGCTCAAGGCCAGCTCCGACTCGGCCCGCACAGGAGACTCCAGGACACGCTGAAGGCCTCCAGGTGCCCGGCAGCGTGCCCTCGGCTTCCCAAGGGGCCTGCCTCGGCCAGGGCGGCCTGATCGGGGCCCCTGCCTGACCCCCGGGGGGACCTCTGCTGCCCAAGCACCAGGCCTGCCTGCTGCTGAGCCTGTCCAGACCCCGGCTGGTGTGGGCTTCCTCCTCTGCTCTGAGCTCTGCCATCATGCCCCGCCCTCTGTGGAGGCTCTTCCAGCTTCCCTCCTGCTGCCTCCCTACCCCTCTCTCCTTCCTAGTGCTCCCCCATCCTGCAACTCTCTCGAGATGGAACCCCTACTGGAGGCGGAAGATGGACATTGTCGTCAGGGAGCTACTAAGCTTGTTTATTTTACAGTCATCACACCTCCTTCTCAGGGAGTGACCAGAATCTCAGCTGTGCTAGGGATACAGGAAAAAAAAAAAAAAAGACACAGTTCCAGTGCTGGAGCAGCTGAAAGTCCAGCAGGGGAAGCAAACATGTGAACAGACGACTAAAAATACACAGTGGGAGAAGCGCCACGCTCAAGTCAGGGAAAGATGCTCCAGGAGCACGGAGGACTAGGAGGGAAGGAAAAGCTGCCGGAAGGTGTGAGCTGGGGCCGCACGCTGCGGTTGGCCAGCATCGGCAGGCCCCTGTGCCATGGATCTGGGCAGCCCAGCCGCGGGCACAGCCATCGGTCCAGCGTCTGCACAAAGCTGCATGTTGGGAGATGGCTGATGCTCCCAGGGCCACTGTGGGCAATACTAAGATGTGTGAAGATGGTGATAGGAATGAATCCAGGAGCTGATTAACTCAACAGCAGCTAAGCCCTGCCTTGCAGCCCTGGTCTGGGCTGTCTGCACGGCTCTCTGCAGCAGCACATTGCTCCTCCTCCCCGAGTGGCTGGACGGTCATCTCCAAACTCCCGCCCACACTTGGTTACTAAGTCCCAGGCTTTGGCCACTCTGACCAGATTGTGGCTCCTCAACCACCCATGTCGTGGACAGTGCAGGGAATCCATTGTGGCCTTCCCCCCATGTGACCCGGCCTTCCGCTTCTACAAAGCTCAGTATTCTCATCTTTAACATGGGAGGACACCCCTATGGTGCTTGGCCTGGGACATGGAAGCTCATTCCCCTGTCCTGCCCTAGCCTCTGCACCTTTGCCCGGGCCGTTCCCGGGGCCCAGGATGCCCTCTCTTCCACCCCGCTGTGTCTGGGACATCCCAGTTGTAGTTCAAGGCTCAGCTCACATGGGGCCTTCTCTGTAAGGACTTCTGGCACCCTCCCCTCTCTCCAATTTTCCTCCCTCCTGGCCATCTTGAATGCCACCCAGCTTCTCCTGGAGTTTGTAGTGTCACCCAGCCCCACCCTGATGACCTGTGCCTCGAGCAGGGGGAGGGCCCATCTGGGTTTAGACCTCCAGTCCTTGCACAGGGCCTCCCAGGTGGCCCCCACGCCTGTTTGCTGAGGTAACTGAATACTGCTCCCCCAGGCCAGATGTCCTCCCCTCTCTTCCCAGATGCAAGAACCCAGCTCCGACATGATGAGGGAGGGACTGGGGAGAACACACGTTCCCTTACGAACAGCTGGCCACGCAGCAGACTCCTTGGACTCAACGAAGCCCAAGGAGAAAGAGCAGCTCCGTGGCATTCGTGGGGGAAGCTGCCTGTGGGGGGCAGAGAAGAGGGAGACTGGGCTGCAGGCCTGGAGTAGAAGGAAGGCCAGACAGCCTCCTGTCCCCTGTGTGCCCCTCCTCCGCCTCCCTGTCTGCAGAATGGGCATACGAATGTCTAGGCTCCAGATCTGCTGTGCGGCCAGGCGAGATGAAGGGTGGGGACTGCCCGGGAGAGTCCTGGCCCAGAGTGAGGGCTCAGAATGGTAACTGCGGAGGTGACTACTGGTGCGCAAGGGGAGGCGTGCATGTAGGGGTGCACATGAGCCCTCCTCCTCTGTATAATAACTGTACCGACTTCAAGGGGGTCATGGGGTCAAACAAGGCAACGTTTGAAAAGCTGTTTTCGTGGACAGTCAGGGGTACAATTTTGTCGTTGTTAGTGCTGTCGAGTCAATTCTGACTCCTAGCAACCCTGTGTACAGCAGAGTGGAACACTGCCTGGTCTTTTTGTGCCCTCCTCTCACCTTCCGGCGCTGTATCACACTATGCTCCACTGCTGTTCATAGGGTTTTCATGGCCCATTTCTTCGGAAGTGGGGGGCCGGGTCCTTCTTCCTCGTCTGTCTAGTCTGGAAGCTCCACTGAAACCTGTCCACCGTGGGTCACCCTGCTGGTGTTTGAAATCCCGGTGGCACAGCTTTCAGCATCCCAGCAACACGCAGCCGCCACAGTGTAACCGACAGGTGGGTGGTGGGGTCCCCTGACTGGGAAGTGAACCTGGGCCGTGGTGGCGAGAGCGCCTAATCTTAACCACTAGACCACCGGGGCTGGCCCAGGAGTACAATAAATATTAATAAATATTCATTAAATATAAATATCATCTCACCCTGTGAGAACTCATAAATACTCCATGAGATAAGTAATATTAACATCTACTTTTCGAATTTGGAAACCACACTAGTATGAATCTGCAACTGGTGTCAAACTCAGGTTTTTCCAAGGCCAATAAGTAGTCACCCCATCATAGCCAATATTTATGGGGTATTTACTGTGAGCCAGGCACTCTACATGGATTACCTCATTTAATCCTCCCACTAACTCTATGGAGTAGGTAGAGATTTTAATTCTTCTCTTGCCGTAGATGAGAAAACTGAGGTTCAGAGAGGTTAGGTTAAGTTACCCAGGGTCACACAGGAAGTGAGTGGTTGAACTGACTCAAACCTGGGTCTTTCAGACGCCAAGTTCTATCTTTTTGCTCTACTTCCAAATATACCCTATGTATACGTTATAACTAGGTACATCTTTTATCAGTTTCTGAACCATGGCAAAGAGCATCCACGATGCCAAGAATTTCCTTTCCTAGAATCACTTGGCCTTTCTTTTTAACACAGCATCACATGTAAGTAATTTGACTTTTTTTCTCCTCCAACAAGTGACTCATTTGAACACTTCAGAAACTGCTCCTTTCACAGAAGTAGAGTGATGTCTGTTTTCTCCTTACCAGAAAACCTTAAATATTTCCATCTCGGGGACCATATGAATAATCTCGAATGGATGAACACTCCCTTGGGGTAAATTCCTTTTGAAAGATAACCAGGTGGCAAATTATCAGGCAAGTCAAGCACCGAAACGAGAAAAGATGGCACTGGATTTCCGGAAGCATCCATGTGGTTCTCAAAGCCCCTTACACTAACTGGTGACTCAAGATTCAATTACACACTTGCCTATGGTCCTCAGAGGGACGGCCTGTTCTGTCACTTCAACACGGCCAAGTGAACGACATGCCTGGTCCACATGTGGATGACTCAGTGCTCTGTGTGTCTTCCACAGCAATCACATTCTAAATTTCTCTTCAATGAAATCACCAGTGGGTGAAAGACCAGAGATGACTCCAGCAGACACCACCAAGGGGAAACCCCCGGAAGCTGATGAAGAGGCTGCTTCTGCGACAGTGATGCCCTGCAACAGCGGTCCCATCGTGGCTGAATCGCTTTCGGATTAAATAAAACGAGAAGTGTGAGCAACTTGCTGCAGAAAAGATGGAAAGTCCACTTAATCAGAGGGAACTGAACATAAAAGTTTTTCTTCTTAAGGACTGTCTAACGTGTGGTGAAGAGAGAGGGGTCTGTGCGGGGGAGGTCAGCACGGCAGTTATTGAGCGCCTAGGTCATGCCAGCAGCTACCACATTCATGTGGTCCTCACCACGTGGGTCCTCAACTCAGTCACAGGTGGGGAAACTGAGGCTCAGTGAGGTTCAGTGACTTGTCCAAGGTCACGAGTGTCATGTCCTGGGAAGATTGTCGCCATGAACACTCCCCAAGGTCGACTCCCTTTATCCCCAGGCACACTCTCGCCAGAGCCCGTAATACAGCCTCCACTCACGTTCTCCTAGAGCATGTCTGTCTCCCTCGTTGCACTGGGGTTCTTGGAGGCAGTAACCGGGTCTGTGCACTTCCACATCCCCACACCCAGGACAGACCCAGCACACAGGAGGTCCTCACACAATATCTGTTATATGAGATACTGAATCTGTTTGTTGCAAATAGTATGTTTCCAATTTAACTACATCTACACTGCACTTTATTTAAAGTAAATCCCACACAACAAACACCTGTGGGGACCCTGGCCCCCTTCTCCGTGGAATGTGCCCAATTGAATCTGAAAATCTGGGGTGGGGCCCAGCCCTCTGGGTTTCCACAGCCTTTCCGGACACGGATGCTGCTGGGGTTTGAGAACCCTGCTTTCTCTCATTTTATCCACAACCACAATGTAACCTCGTTATTATTATTACTATCCTCATTTTACAGATGAGCAAACTGGGGCTCATGGAAGTCTTTGTTTTATTCAAGGAAGAGGCAAGTGACCAAATAAACTCATGCCAGAGATTTGTATCCAAGAGGGAAGGTTTGGGTACACTAAATTACTGTGAATAAAGAAGGAGGAGGAGGAACGGACTGCAAGATCTCCGAGGGCTACGGGGGCAGCACTCCGACAGCCGGTGCCTTTGCAGGGAGTCCATGACTGAACACCCACGCTCACGCTCAATGGGGGGGCCGTGGACTCTCCAAGCCTCAAAAGGCAACTCACTCTATTATTTTCACTCTCATACTTACTAAGGCAAGAAAAACTAACACATTTTTCAAACATTTCAAACAAAAATATATTCCTGTAACTGATAGCAGTCTATTTTAGAATAGATACAGCAAGAGACCTTAACTCAAATCTGTCTCCTGTGTGGAAAACACACAGGTATCATCTTTTTTCCCCTGAGTTTCCTAAATACCCTTCTTCCGACTGAGCAGGCCCTGCCCCCAAGAGAAGCAGCATAACTGCCACCCACAAACCTTCCCTCAGAACTTCCTCTTCGCACATAGCCCAGCTCAGTGAAAAAAACTCCCTTCAACACTTTCCCTCAAATATTTGCAGATAATTAATGCACTGTTAATCAGTTGAGAGTAGTTCTCGTATACTTTGTAAATAAAGAGGGAGCATCCCCGGCCCCAGCAAATGTATTTTTCAACGTGTCATGACACAGAGTTAGGAGGCTGCTTATGGGAAGGGCGGCCTTGCTCGCAGCCTTGTCACCCACTGTGGCGATGCCGCCTTCCAGGATGCAGCCAGCTTCACCCTCCCACGGCCACCACCGGCGGCACCTCCAGGTGCGTCTGGGGCGCCCGCCCTGCCTCCTCGCCCCTCTCGTGGTCACACCGCTGCTTCTGCCTGAGTAGAAGGCCAAGGGGTTTCCAGTGAGTCACCGCAAGCAGCTGGTGACCGAGGGACCGCCTGAACGGGAGCCCCGGCTTTCTCCGTGCTATGTTTGGAACGGCACAGAAAAGCCCGTCCTCCGGGGTTGCCACCCACTCAGACGTCCCGGCAGCTCCCCCGCTTCTGCCGGCTGCACCTCCCCCTCGCTGGGTCCTGCCGGGGCCCTGTCTTCTGACAGCTCCCAGAGTCTCCAGGTGGCCCTCCCTGCTTCCAACAACCACCCTATCACTCCTGCTTAAATTCCTCTGTGAGCTCCAAGTCCCCCGAGGGGCTCCCTACAGAGCCCTGAGCTTCGCAGCCAGAGGGTCGTCTGCTCCGTTCCTGCTGCTAAGCTTCAAGGTCCAGCTAAACCCTTGGGCCGGGATTTCTACCAGAACAGGACATAAGCATGTGGCAGCGTGTATCTGTTTTTTGCCTGTATGGTCTCCTCTGCCTGGGACGGTGGTTCTCAACCTGGCTGCACATTGGAATCACTCAGGGTGATTTTAAAAGTCTCAATGCCCTGGGCAGACCGAAGACTCCAAGTCTCCAGGGAGAGAGGACCCAGGCATCAGTATTTTTCAAGGCTCCCCGGTGATTTCAACCGGCAGCCAGGGCAAGAACCTCGGCTCTCAATGATCAGTGCCTCTCTCCCCTCCCTTTCTTCTCCTGGCACGCTCCTACTCACCCAAGACTCAGCCACCTTGCCAGCCCTCCAAGCACTAGGGAGGCCCGCGTACCTCTGAGGGGCTGTGCCCCACCTTGGCACACGCGAGTTATAAGCCTTGTGGCTCCTCTGCTCCGGCCTCATCCACATCACTTTCAGGTTCCACTGGACAGCTGCCCTGCCCCAACCTTGGCCACCAGACTCAGAGGTCCAGCGGCCACTCTGTTGGGTCCTCTCCACAAGGATGAGACTCAGCAGTGCCCTGCCAATGTGGACACTTTCATGTGGCTGTTCTACTGTTGAAATTGAAGACACTTCTGGTCTGATCTATGCTGGATCATAACTCCTTCATTCATTCAACAAACACTGGAGATGCCTCTACTCTCTCCTCAGTCCTGGGCTCCACAGAGCAGGTGAGGAGGTTGTGGGGGCAGAGCGAGGAGCTAGCACAGGACACAATAAGACACAGTCTCTGTCTGCCAGGAGCTTGCCGCCTCCATCACAGAAGAATAGTTGCCACACAGGAGAATAAATATTATCACGAAGCTGAGCACTTAAGGTGGGCTGCTTAGCTTTTCTGGGGAGGACAGCACCCTACTGTTAGGACGACAGTCACCGTGTCCACATTTCTCCTTGTACAACACCTAATTCAGGCTGGTGCACAATTAGGCACTTTAACCACTACTTATTGATGATGCTAGTAATAACTTTCACATCAAAACTTTATGAAAGAATATAGGGATGGTGAGACAGAAGGTGACACTCTTACACCCAGAAAATATATAAAGTAGGAATGGTTGAGAAGTGCTGTCTCAAATAATAAACCTGGAGTACGGTGTGGCACAGGATGAGAGGCTACTGGCAATGTCCATTCTCTGCTTCTTTCTTACTCATAGAACCCTGTTCTGTTTGGATAGTTAAATTATACTCCCTGCCCCCCCGCAGCTGGGGGTAGCCATGTGATGCAGAGCTGGCCAACAAGACGCAGCTGGAATCCGCCAGGGAGCCCTAAGGTTTGCTTTCCTGATATGAGCCCAGCCCCTTCGTCTGTGCTGCTTCCTGCACCCCCTTCCTGCCGCAGGCTCTGTGTGGCATGGGAGAAAAATGAACTTTTATTTGTGAAGCTCCGATGGTCAGGTTCTGTCACGTGCAGTCAAACCGGCCTCCGACTGGTGCGTGTGCTCTGGTGCAATGAGAATGGGCTCCCTTAGCTATACATCCTCAGAATCCTCCCCTCTAAAATGGGGCAATAACATTAATCATCATGAGGAATTACAGATGGTATACAAAAAGTGCCTACTCCAGGGCCTGGCATGCAGTCGGCACTCAATAAATGGCAGAATCATAATTCTCATTGCTGGCAAGCTGTTCATACCTAGGAGGTCATCCTGTAAAATTCTAAGGTTAAACCAGAAAACAAAGTTAAATGAGATACTGATTGAGCACTGCTCTGTGCAGGCCAGTCCCCCGGCGTGCTGAGGGACACGGCCAGACCGCCACAACCACGTATCTTGAGATCTCTGTCTAAACTACGAAATCCTGTATCACGGTGGAACAACGACATTTAACTTCAAATCGAGGTAGCATCAGATGTATAGAAAGCCGTGTCTCTATAAACTGTGCTAATGGCACCACGTCGGGAGCTCTGTTCCTTTGTGAAGCACTTTCACGTCTATGGTTTCATTCTGTCTCCACAGCAGCTCTGCAGGCCCCACCCACCACCCCACCCGGGCAGCAAGGCCCACTCGAGAGCCCAGCTCCCCTGACTCCCGGCCTCGGCTTCACTGGTCCCACTCAGAGCCTTGCAGTCCCTTGATCGGGTACTCAGCACACCAGCTGGTCTGCATCGTGGCCGGAGGGCGTCTGGGAAGGGCCGAGGGAAAGGGAAGAAGGCCCCCACTCTGCTGGGCCCTCTGTATGCATTATCTCACCACAATCCTCACTACATCACAGCATTTGGGAGATGACAGCCCATTTGGCAGACAAAAAAACTAGCGCTTGGAATGGTTACACTGGGTCCCCGAGATTGCACAGCTCAGAACTACAGTCGAGTGGGGCCTTGGACCCAGGTGTGTTTGTACCTGAGCCCTTTTGCTGTCTGAGATGAAGGTTCCAGCAGCAGGCCTCTGACCACACACACGAGTGCAGGATGACAACATGACTGAGATGGGGGAGGTTTGGGCCAGGACAGCACTGGAGGGGCTATAGGCCCTTGAGCAGGTGTTTTTAGCCCTGTGTTTGTGTGTGTGTGTGTGTGTGTGTGTGTGTGTGTGTGTGAGGAAGATCAGCCCTGAGCTAACATCTGTTGCCAATCCTCCTCTACTTTATATGGGACACCACCACAGCATGGCTTGATGAGCGGTGCGTAGGTCTGTGCCGGGATCCAAACCCTCGAACCTGTGAACCCTGGGCCACCGAAGTGGAGCCTGTGAACTTAATCGCTATGTCACCGTTAGCCCTGTGTTTTTAATCCTATGTGTACCTCCAACTGGCCCAATAAACACCCTGACATTCTCCCATCTATGCTTTATTTAAATTTGAAGCTATGTTGGAAAGAATGATGTCTGCCTATGTCTCTGTGTGTGTTCACGCCTGGTATGAATACGGAATCATCAGTGATAAAGGAGGCCAGGCTTTAGAACCAGCAGTCCTGGGTTCAAATCCCTCCTTCTCCACTCACTCTCGCATTTCTCAGCAAGAAGGAAATAAAGCACAGATCATCACCAATATCTGCCTCTCCACCCTGCACAAGACCCCGCAACACAGCCACTCACCCACTTTTTCCTACTAAGTAAGGCACGGTCAGCTTTACCTATAGACAACGAAAGTCACACACATTGAACTGGGTTCGTTTCTGGAATAAAATACGCCCCTTAGGCACCTGCCAGAGAGATTACCGGTGAGTCACTGGAAGAAACCAATAGATGAAGTAACTTAACAGACAACGGGCTTCCAACTGCACTGAGAAGATCACGGAGCTGCACCTCTGCTTTAGATGTGATTCCGGAAACGTCAAAAGGGGGCTGCCTCTTTTCTCCCTTTCCTCTAAAAAAGAAGCCTTTTAAAATTGTTTTCCAAATTTCCACAGTCAGACAAAATGAATAAGGCAACAGGTACTTGCTCCCACAGATCTGGCCAAGGATATCTGATAAGAAGGTAATTGACGCCAAGATTCAAATCAGAGACTTCTCTCAGGATGTCCCTATATCTCTCAGTTCAAAGATGGAGTGCAACACATTTTAATGGAGACGAACGCAACAGAAGAAAAATCATTCCTATCTTGGGCCTTCACATAAAATGAAAAGTGCCAAAGTTAATAATGACACAGTCCTCACAGAGAAAATCAGGATAATCCTCGAATGTTATTTCTCACGCAGTCTCACAATTATTACTGGCACCCTTTGCAAATCAGTAAAGAACATTACAACCATAAGAAGAAAGAATTTAGTCAATACTCTCAATTACAAGGATGCTTGCACATATCCGGCTTAAAAAGGGCTCTTGGTAAACCAGATTTTAGTGCTTTATGTAGAAAATGCCCCAGCAAGCTTTTTCTGCCCCGCATTAGCATCTCTCTGTACCCATACAGCTTTCCCTTCCTGTTACAAGGACTCCCAGGCCCCATCACTGCTCCCCGCTCCCTCTTTTCACAACATCACTTAATTACCTATTTTAAAATCAGATAAAACAGAAGCAACATTTCTGGATCTGGGCCAGGATAATAGATTTCTGCACTGAAGCTGTGGTGATCACCATGTTCAGTCACAGAGAACTCTTCTTTTAAAGACTGTTAGGCAAAAAAAGGTCTAAGTTGGGAGCCTGCCCAGCCATGGAGAAAGTCCCAGAAACAAGGAACCTCACATTGACTTAGGCAACGAACACTGCATTTTGATAGTTATTGTGGATTTTATTACACAACAAAGAATCAAAGACTGGGCCTGGGGACATGTGTGCATGCATGTATATGTGTGTATGCGTGTGCATGTGTGAGGTGTCTGTGTTGGGGGTTCTCTTGTGAGCAAGGGCCTCCTGAGATGTTTACCATTCTCCTGGTCTGAAATGTTTTGTAAACTCCTCGTGGTCGTCCTGGGGTTTCAACTGTATTGAGGACGCCACATCCCTCTGGAGTCCCTTGGGAGAAAACCAGGGCCCATTTTGTACAGAAAGCGCTTTGTAAATGGAAGAGAAGATTACTCGGCCTGGGGCAAATTTTTATGTAAACAGATTCCAACTGGATTTTTCAGTTGAGGTTTCTAATCAGCCTGTATTCAATCCCAGACACAACAGAAAGTGCTGGTCAGACATATTTTTTGTTTATATAACTACATTTTTTTTACTTAGAAACATCCCGTGGAGAAAGTCTTTTCCCAGTTTCACTGCAGGAATCAGAAGAGAATAGGAGGAAGAAGGATGGCGGTGAAAGGGACTAGAAAGAGGGCTCCCCAAATTGTCAGGCACTGGCCAGCAGCCTGGCCCCTGCCCTCCGGCAGCCCTGGGGGTACTCACCGTGGTCGTGGGCGAACACCAGCAGCTGCAGCCCCACCAGCATCTGAGCCAGCTCATCATAGCGGCCGCAGTGTTCCCCGGCTCCGTGGGACACAAAGACAAGGGCCCTGCAGGGACGAGAGGAGAGCCTGGTCAGGAAGGCGGCAGACCACGGAGGCTGCAGCTGGAGCAGTACGGGGCCTCATGGCATCAGCACCAAGTCAGAGACTAAGTCATGATCTAATGCCTTAGTGAGAGGGCTGGGCTTCAGGGTCGCACAAGATGGAGCCCAAATCCTGGCTCTCCTGTGAGCTGTCAGGCAAAGCACCCATCCCACGAAGCTTCATTCCTTCACCTGTAAAATAGTAGTAACAGTTAACTCCAGGGGAGTGGTGAGGGTCCCAGGCACTAATTTATGCCCAGGCACCAGGCACAGTGCTGGCACGTCCTCCATGGGTGATGGTTTCTGCCTAACGAGGCTACCCAGGGGGCCCAGACCTAGCCAATTAGGGCACTCTGTGGTCGAGGCCACAGTGATTGGCTCAGGGACAGGCATGCGACTCAAGCCAAACTGACCAGGTCCAATCAGAGGTGACCCCAGAGCTTTGGTCAAAGTAGCCAGAAGACATTTTCATTTTCCCGCCAGATGGGAGGTGCGGAAGCTGTTGGGCTAGAGTGGCCCCAGCCGTCCGGCCAAAACTGTGGATGAGTTTTCTCCAACAGAGGAGAGCCACGTGAAGGAGGGACACCAAGTCCTAAGTGTATTGTTTGAGCCCTGAATCCAGCTGGACCTGAATCCTGCTGCACCTGAAGCCCCCACCCTCGCCTTTTGTTGTATTGTTGAGGTCATTGGGCTTTCTGTCACTGGCAACAAGAAGAACCCTAACTGACATGCAGGTCTTCCCGTTTCTGAGAGCAATAATTGTACTTCTGTATCATTCTTCCACAGGCTACTGGCATTTGTATTATGTGTGCGCCTTTTATTCTGTTCCCCTCTTTCTCCATCTGGCAAACTCCTCCCCGTCCTTCAAGATCCAGCCTTAAGGTTCTCCTCCTTTGAGAAAGATGTTACAGCTTCCAAAAGGCTCTGCTAGGTCTCCTCTCTCCTCTGGGCTTCGGTAGCCCTTTTTAATCTCGCTGTCACTGCAGGGGCAACAGCTGCTTTCTGCCCACCTGCACCACTCGTTATAACCTTCTTGAGGACACACAGACTTCTCCCTCACTTTTTCTTCGGTGGCCAGCACCGTTTTGAACTCATGGTGGGCACTCCGCAAATGCTGTTTGAATGAATGAATGAATGAATGAAGACGAAGGTTGTAACGTTTGAAAATAAACAGCTATATTTCGCACCTAAGATCTGTGGAGAAGAAGCCTCAGGGGCTGGAAGCAGAGCTTGGCCAGGCGCTTAGTCACCAGGAGACCCTTCCATGTGGCCCGGCCACTCTGGGACGCCAACAGCACCCATGCACCAGGGCGCACACCGCCTCCACACGAGCCAGTCAGCCCAGCAGTGCGGGCTCCTGAGAGGGCCCTGAGATTCTTAAATGTACAATAGTCAAGATTCATATTCTTAGCATAAGACCCGTGGGGGCTGGAGTCCCCTTCAGGCAAGCAGCGACTGCTGTGAGCCACACTCACCCCACTTCTGCCAATAATGAGAAGGAGGGCAGTGACACAGCTGCCACTTCACTGAGCATTTACTATGCGACGGTTCCTCTGTTAACTCCACATTCAAGAGCTCTAGTCCTCATAATCATCGTACACTTTATCTTCCTTACAGCTGAGAGTGAAGATCAAAGACGTTAATTGCCTGTCACAGAGCAAGTCAGTAAAATGTAGATAAGAGCATGTCACCACTGGCTTTCAAGTCCCCAACGGGCCACCAGTGGGCTCTGAATACAAGCCATCCCGTCTCTTGCCTGCCTCGCCACTCCTGGCCACCTCCCCAGCGCACCTCCCCGGCCCCACGAGGGGCTTCCCGCCATTCTCCAGCAGCACCTGGTCCTTCCCACTGCGGGGCCTCTGGCCTTGCCAACCCTTCTCCCTGGAACTCTCTTCCCTAGATCCTCCACGGCTGCTCCTCGTGAACAGGTCTCAGGACAGACGTCACCGCGGAAAGGCCTCTCCTCCATCCCACCTAGGGTGGCCTCCCTCCCTCGGGCCTTTCTGACCTGCACTGGCCCCTCACCGCACATCAGAGTTTGCTGTTGTTTTGCTCATTCCCTTGCTTGCTTGGTTCCTGGCTCTCTCCTCCACTTCCAGGAAGAGGCCAGGAGCCTCGTCCACTTTGCTGCCGGCAGAACCCCAGACCTTCGCCCCAGGCTAGTGGCACTGAGCAGGGACCGGCAAACATGTGCTGCACGAATAAACGCCTTGTTCAAAAGCCTGTGTGCTTTCTACAGCTCCTCTCTGCCGGGCTGTAGGGGCAGAGTGGCATCAGTATGTTTTGCCATGCCACACACTTTATTCTTTGAGCAGAATAGCACAAAGTACCAGCATTAACCTCTTTTTCCTTTGGCATCTGTCCTCCCCGCCTGCTTCCTAAAATTACAAGAGAAACATTTCATACCCTCTTCATTGCTCCGTGGAATGCCCAGCCACCTCTGCTTGATCAGAGGTCAATTTGGGCAGATTACACTTGCCCACCTGACACTTCTGGGTTGGCTGATGGGATTTCTCTCAGCTACTGAGGAGCATGGCTGGAACCTCTGCATGGTCATCGTCTCTCATCTGCAGAGGGGGCTGCGCTTCCAGAAGGGCGGCTCAAGCACTTGAACACCCTTTGGGAATGTGGCAGCTGCTGTACTAATGCAGCCCACAGCTGATGCAGACAGGCAAGTGATCAGGCCGGGTCAGCCTCTCACTGTGGTCAGGGTCCAACTAACTCGGCCAAGGAGGAGGACTTCAGGGCGTCACTTAGCCTCCAAAGGAGTGGCACAAGGCACTGTCACTGTGCCTGGAATTGCCTGTTAATAGATTCCAACCCTGAGGCAATATGTAGAGAAATACTTGGCTGCTCCTCTGCAGAAATCTCTTCTAATCCAATTCTGCCAGTTTTCAACTTTGGCTACACCTTGAAATCACCTGGAGAGCTCTCAAAAACGCTGAGGCTGGGCCCCAGCCCTCGAGGAACCTCAGGGTTTAATGGGTCTGGGGTGGGAAGAGCCCCTCAGTGGTTCTGATGTGCCGCCGAGGTGGAGAAGCACCTGCTCTCCTCACAGTGTGCAGCCTGGGCAACGACGCTGCTCAGAGGCCACACAGAACTCACCACCGGCGAGAGGGCAGCCATTGCGGCGGGGAGACTTACAGCCACTTTGGGGCCACTCTTCTCCCTGAGGGACATGCTGGGGAAACCACGGGCTACATCTGTGGAGATGCTGAGGCTCCCGGAGCTTGCTGCTGCCATCCCTTTGGAAACAAAGCAGACTGACGTGCCGCCCTTCCCCGCACAGGAGGGGCAGCAGCTGCAGACTCAGCCCCTCTCCGCCCAGACCCAGGTCGGGCATCTCAGCAGACACACACTCTGACAACTGGCCTCACTCTGGTCTTAAGCCGGTTGCTGCCATGAGTGGGGCTCTCCTTAGTGCCTGGACTCGGCTATCGCCTGGACCCCAATTCTGATCATCAGTTTCCCTCCCCTTCCCTATACTTACTAGCCCCCTGGACCTGAGTGTTTTGTGGAATCGTCTGGCAAAGTGAAAATCAAATCGTGTTACCTCTGCGTTAAACCCTTCGAGACTTCCCGCTGCAACAGGACAAAGCCTGCCGCCTCTGTGGTGATCTCCTGCCTCCTCCTCCCCAGGGCCGTGGCCTCCTCCCCGATGCTCAGATGTGCCAGTCGGAGTGTGCTGGTAAATGCTGAACAACTGCTGGGGGGAGGGGGTGATCCTGATTTGTAGCGTTTGCCAGTTTCCCGAGTGTAAATGTTCTCAGCATGGCTGATTGCAAGTTATTAACGTGACGTCACGGAGCACGGAGTTGAGAAAAGGTGTGCAGATCAGCTCTGTGAGCCAGTCCCAGCCAGCTCAGCACATGCCTGACCAGCCTGTTCCCACCTCGGGGCCTCTGTCCCTGCTAAGGCCTTTGCTGGGGACCCCCTCACTTTGCGTGCTGGCTTTGACTGTCGTTCGGCTTTCAGGCTTTTTCTGGCCACTTAGCTGAAGCGTCTCCGCAGCAGTGGTCACTGTCTGAAATTTGTATCCGTCTCTATATTTTCTTGCCTCCTCTCGAATGCACTCCACGAGGGCAGAGGTCTCACCTGCCTCACTTACTACTATATTCACCGCTGAGAAAAAGGCTGGTGCATAGTGGGAGCTTAGTAAGGATTTGTTGATGGACTATATGGCCCCTGGGGCCTGGATCCCTCTGCCCACTGCAGGCCCCAGGCTCGGCGCTCAGGGCCAGAGGCAGAGGCCTCAAGAAGCCGCTGGCATTGGGGTTTTCCATTGCTTTGTCCCCCTACCTCGCCTTGTCAGACCTTCCTCCCTCCCTCCCTCCCCACACACTTGCTGTAGGCGAAGCCACAGTCTAAACCTGAAGCCGGGCTGTCCCCAGCTCCCTCTGCTCCTCGGTCGCTGGGCCCACCGCCAGGTTCCCACCCTCCACCTCCCCCACCCTGTTGCCATGAATACATGCAGCATGTCCCTAGCTGTGTGTGTTTACGGTGTCTCTCTGGGGAAGGGGAAACCCCCAGCACGGGGCTTCCTGATGGGACTTCCACATTCACCGCTGGACCTGGTCACCACTTGGAACTTCTCCTTTGGGGTTTCCCAAGACACTGTGATTACATTTCTGCCCTGAAAACCCACAGCACTAAGGAACCACAACATTGAGAACACAAACACCGCCATTGCTGGGAGGCTGTGAACAGAGAGCAAACTCTGAAGCCAGACAACTTGGTTTGATTCCCAGTGTCACCATGCGTGACCCTGGGCAAGTCACCTGGCTACTCTGAGCCTGCACTCACAGGATGGCGGCAGGGTGGTCCTTCGACTCTGCTTGTCCAGAAATATTGACTCCAGGCTTAGCACGTGCCAGGCCCCCGGAACACAGAGATGGACAAACAGCATTGTCCCAGCCCTCACACGGCTGACAGTCTAGCAGGAAAGACAGACACTCAGCAGAGAACACACCTGTACGTGTGTATTGTGAGAACGGCCATGAACACCAAGAGAGGGGACGGCCCGGAGCCTTATTTGGATGGGAGGGAGTGGCCAGGGAAGGCCTCTCAGTGTGTTTACGCCGAGAACCGCAGGCTGAGAAAGACATGAGTCATGGGCACAGATGACAGCTGTCCGGGTGCAGGGTCCCGCCCAGGCCAACACAGGTGTGCCTGTCCTAGGCACAGACGGAAGGCCTTGGAGGTGAGGCAGCCAGAGCCTGCAGGGCCTGGGGGTGGCAGGGGCTGGGGATTTCTCTGCACAGACGATGGTACTGAGGAGAGCAGTGACCTGCTCAGACTGTTCGAAGCTTGCCTGGCCGCTGTCGACAACGGAGTGGGGAGACAGGAGATGATGTTTGTCAAAGAACCTGCACAGGCAAGCGCTTCGCAGGTAGCAAGGGAAGCGGCTCCCTCCCTCCCTCGGCATTCTACAACCTCAACAAAGAACAGCAGTAGAAAATTAGCAGGGCCATTTATGCAGACAAGGCAGTACCCACAGGGGCAGAAATTAGGTTGCAGAGGAGGCTGGTGAAGATCTTTTTCCTGGAATTTCTTCAACGGCTGCAGCCAGTAGGGAGCCAGTCATTCCGGGAGAAGGCGCTGACTGTCAGGGGGAGGCCCAGCCCAGGAGCAGATGGCCTGCCTGGCATCCAGCCCCGGGAGGTGGGGCAGCTCCCAATAAAGCATATGCAACCCTTGAGATGAACACACTGCAGAACTTCTCAGAATTTATAAGCCTGGCTGGCATATCCATGCCCAGGTTTGACGAAGTAGAATTTCCCCTCCACCAAAAAATTAATTCTCCCTTCACATCCTTTGCTTATTTGTTGTTTAAGTGATTAACCTCTCTGGGTCTCGGTTTGCTCACCTGTAAAATAGGGATAATCCTAACACCACCAGCCTCCGAGGGCATTGTGAGTGACTGAGAAAATGCGTTTGGAACACTCTGGGTCTTGCCCCACAGAGAAAGCACTCTGTGACTGTCCACTGTGGGGCGGTTTTCTCTGATGCACAGACAGATGGTCCACTGCAGTCTGGAGGCCTGGGTTTATGCTCTGGTCCTCCCGTGAGCTGGTTCTTGGATCTGAACAGTCCCCAGTGTTCCTGAGACACTGGCACCTCCTCACCGGGGTTTTAGATGAAATGAGAGAATATACAAGAAAGTGTGCTGAAGGGCCCTGCAGCTCAGGACTGAGGCCTCTGCCTTTCCAGTCATCCACTCTGCCTCGCTCACTGCCCAGACGGCAAGGCCCACTCGTGGATCCACACTGTGCAGGGTCCTCTGGAAGGATGGGCGGGAAATAGGCCGGCATCCACCAGTGCCTTGAAAGACAGAGACCAGTGCTGGGATGAAAAGAATTCACTCCTCCAAAGAGGCCCTCACTGTTTCCTAGAGGACTTGGGACTTGGCTGGGACCTGCTCCCACCTCTACCCGCACATCTGTAGAGCAGAGATCACAAGGCCGTCGGGAAAATTAAATGAGCACGGCCTGGCACCAAGCAGGAAACAGTGGTCTCCTTCCTGCCTGCCCTTTTCCCAGCAGTGCCAGCCTTCATCTAAGGAGGAGCTGAATGCCCAACTGAAGAAATGTCCTGTAATTTTATTATGAAAAATTCAGAAAACTAACAATTTGTTGGAGGAAACTAATGGTCACAGGGGCACAGTGGACGTTCCTACCTGTAGGCAGCAGCTCAGGTGGCGAGGTGGGGTCATCTGACCCGGGTTGGGGAAGGACCCTGATGGTGTCCTCAAATGAAGGGGGCGGGAGGGTGTAGCCCACCTCTTCCAGGGCAGTATGTGCTGTTGCATCTTGCTTATTTCCAAGGCATCCCACTCAGGCAGCTGGATGGCTCGCTTCCTCATCCACATCCACCAGGCTCCTTACCGCCAGATTTCATGACTTTAAAATTTAAATTCACCCGGCACGTCTGTCACGGGGCCTGCGAGTGGGACTGTGGGGCTGAGTTGGACCCCTTTCCCATAACTAAAGCAGGAACATGATTGGCTTTGCTGGAATCCACATTTAACTGTTTCCCCTCCTCTTTCAGAGTTCCAGGAGCATTTCGTTCCTCTCTCTCCCTGGCCCAGCTCCCGCAGCACAGATAGCGTGTGGCGGGGACGGAAATAGAACAAAGCCCGTGGAGGGGTCTAAAATTTCACAGAGGGAACTAGAAATAGACTTCTCATTTGTAAAACAGATCAATAATGCCTATCTCCCAGGGTCTTTGCGAGGACTGATTGAGAGAATTTATGGAAAATAACCCAGCAGGATGCTTGGTGCAGAGTCAGGCATTACATAACAGCCAATGCTAACAGCTGATATTTAGTTAGGCCAGATACTGGTCCAAGTGTGTTATGTGCTAACTCATTCAACCCTCACGACAACCTCACGAGGGGGGATAGCTATTTTCTCCATTTTACGGATGAGAAAAGTGAGAGGCTCAACAGCTTGCCTGAGGTCACACAGCGAGTAGGTTTAGAACTCAGCAGAACTTGAACCCAGCCTGGCTGGCTCTCCAGACTACACCCCTGACCACACAGTGGTTATATAATAAGAGGAAGATTCCATGTAAGTATGTCACTGTGTGTGGTCAAGAGGTGTCCCAAAGCCCCCTCGCCCTGACCAGCTTATCACTCTGGCCTCCTGCCCCAGCCCACCCCTTCTCCCACCCCGGACCCCAATCAAAGAATGACATCGGCACGTCGCCTCTAGTTCCTCAACACGCCGCCTCTTCCCATGCCCCGCGATTTGGCACAGATTCGACTCTTCTCCTCGACAAGGTCTTTCCCAGCTTCCAGGCTGAGTTAACCGCTCCCTCCTGGAGCCCTGTAACACTTGGTTCCCATCTCTCTATCCAGTACCCACCATAATCTGTTGTAAGTAGACCACGAGTTCTCTGAGGACAAGGACCATGTTTTACTTATTTGTCCTGCTGTCCTGTCCTTAGCAGCTAGCAAAACTTCTGCTCCATAAGTGCTGAATGAACGAATGAATGAATGAATGAATTGGCTCAGAGAAGACAGAGACAACGGTGGGCTGGAACAGTCAAGAGAGAATTCCTGGAGGCCTATAGACCACTCCCGCAGCCCCTCCAGCTATTCTGAAAGCACCTAATTCCCCTATTAAATCCCCTTTCACTCTGCCTGGCTAGCGAGGCTTCTGCTGTCTATCACTGACACCGAATGTCCAACGAGAGGTCGGGACTGCTTTGGGCCCATAGGAAGTGGAGAGCGAGGACAGGGGAGGAGGACCCGTAAAGGGCAGTCAAGGCGACTGAGGAGGTGGGTGGGGAGCTCTGAGGAATCGGGGTGGCTGGAGGAGGGAGGACACTTGACACGAGAGGGAGCAGAGCTCAGCTGTGGGGAAGAGGAGCCAGAGGGCAGAGCCCCAGGTGCAGGAACAGAACTGCTGATTACATTCTCCAGGGTTCGCAGGTGCCATGGCTTCTGGGCTAGGATGTGACAAGGCAGAGGGGCTGGAAGGGAAATGCAAGATCCAGAAACAGAACAGGAATTACACTAATCATCTCTGAACCCCAACCCAATCTTAGGTTTTTTTAAAAGGCAGATCTTCAATGGAGGCATTTTCCAAGGAGAAAACAAAATTAAAACCAATTTTTAAAAGGTCACGGTGAAAGTTGCCTTAAGCATTCTTTCATTTAATACACCTCTCAAAATGTGCACAACCCAAACCCAGAACAGCTTTGCATCCAGCATATTTTACCTCAAATGTTGCTGTCCACCCCCAGATATATATATATATATATATTTTTTTTTTTTTTTTTTGCTAGGAAGATTCACCCTGAGCTAACATCTGTGCCCATCTTCCTCTATTTTGTATGTGGGTCGCCACCACAGCATGGCTGACGAGTGGTGTAGGTCCGTACCAGGGATCCGAACCTGCAAACCTGGACCACCAAAGCAGAGTGTGCCGATTTTAGCCACTACGCCACCAGGCCAGCCCTATATTGTTTTTATTATCATAAAAAACACTATAAAAGAGAAGACTTTGGCTAAGCCCAGATAAGACATTCAGTAAAGATCATTAAAAGTAGATCAGCCGACAATGACCCTGATTAACGACAACAGTGCTGACACGTTGCATAGCAGCACCCGGGGGGCCGGCCCTAGGGTCACTTGCTGGGCTGGAATCAGGGTCTGCCCCTCACCAGCCACAGGCCTCGGACCAGTGTCTCAGTTTCCTTATCTGTAGAATGGGCACCAGTCGCAGTACCTCCCCCTGCGAGTCACGAGGATGGGTCAGTAATGTGAAGACCTGAGCTCATCGCCTAGCAGCTGGTGAGTGCTCAACCCACGTGAGCTAATGTTACCTTGCCAGGCGTGAGCTAAGTGTTACTATTTTATGCCATTTTACAAATTTAAGACACAGGCACAGAGATGTTAAATATTCAGACAAAATCACACATGTGCCAAGTTCTGAAGGAGGGAAATTTGGTTCAAGGACCCTCTTTTTTAACCAGTACATTAAATTTGGATGATCTCATAGGAGAGGGAAATTGGCACGCAGGGCTCTTTGTGTTCCCGAGGGGTGAGAGGGAGGGATGATGGACAGTGAATAGCTCCTGTGTGGGACAGGGTCTTCACAGAGGGCATCAGTCACCATCCCATTAGCTAGAGATTATCTACGGAAGGTCCGCTTCTATTCTACAATCCTGAAATGAATGCACTGACTCATTCATTCATTCATCACTGATTGAATGAGTGATTTACTAGACTTACCACATGTCAAGGCATCTAAGGTTCCCATCCCACCCCTTCCTGCAGCTTCTTGCCACCCCCCAGAGTGAATGCCTGGCCTTCTAGTTCAGTGTCCCTAACTCAGTCCCACACCTGTCTGCCTGCCCGCTTCTTGTAGCACCCTGGTCTAGGAGCCTGGACTCCTTCTCCCATATGTGCTCCCTCCACTGCCCATTACCCCTGGACCCACCGTGGGTATGAGAGCAGCTGCCTCCACTCTGACGTGATCCAGGGTTTACCCAGCCCGGCTGGATGAGGCCCTGGTCCTCCGTGCTGCCCGCTCCTCCCTTCCCCATTGGAGAGCACTGCTGGGTCCCCAAAGTACACGCTTAGGGCGTGGCCAGCCATGCACCTGGTGAGGCACACGTGCCCCCTCTCCCAGACCACAATGCTCCCAGAAATAGAAGACAAGGAAGACAGGCGCCAGCGAAGGCCCCCGAGACTTCTCCCACATTCGCCATGTTCTGAGCTTTACCTGTCATTGTGAGCTGCTTCCAGATCATTTGAAAGCTCATCCTGCACACCCTCCTGCCCCAGGTGCTAGACAGCCACCCTTCTCTTTTTCTTGTTTGTCTGCGAGCCCCGTATTTTAAAGCACTCTGGGAAGAATCTGCAGCCCCCAGGGTAGCCACGGCCCAGCCACAGTCCAGATTTCACATCCTAACTATTCCACACAGTTGCAGTGGGTTATTTTCGTATTTATGCTGAAGTATCTGTGCATCTCTTAGCTACCCCATTACGCAAAAACGGAGAAATTCTTATTTGTTGAGGTAGGTGCTTTACACACGTTATGCTGTTGAATGAGCTGCCTGATTATCCCACCCCCAGCCTCCTCCCAGGACCAGGACCAGGACACTCAAAGCCAGTACTCCCAATACTGAACTCCTGAGGCCGGGCGTTTCTCCCTCACCTTTCATGGAAATTCTTCCTACCGCAACTGGCTCCGTTTGCTTTTGTTCTGTCCTCGTGGGAAGGAGAAGTACGGGTCCCTCTCCTTTAACATGCCCCATGCCAGCCCCTGGAGGCCGCTCACTAGGCCCAAATCTATGTATCTAGATCTCTCTCTATGCAGACCTATAACCATTGATCTGACTTTAAGATGCTTGTGTTAAATCAACTCATTCACTTCAGTTTTATCTCACAGACGAATGATACAACAGAAAAACATGGCTGTGGTCCATAAACATGTATCTATAAGATTTGAGGGAAAGGGATTAGAGAAAACCTGGAGTAATGGAAAAGGGGAAGCTTTAAAACTCAGCTCTACCCGGACTGGAACCTTGCCTCTGGTGTTTGGGAAAGTGCTCACAGCCTCGGGTGCCTTACCTGTCAAAGAGGAATAAGAGGCCCTGCCTCGCAGAGGGGTTTGGAAGATTGAACCACAACATTCTCACGATGGCCAGAATCACACCTGCCACGTAGTACGTGGCTTCCTGTTCTCCTCACGCGCATGTCAGGATTGTATAAGTCAAGTCATCTGAGAACATGCAAAGGACGCTTGCACTTTGAAAACTGCTCCAGATAACCATTTAGTTACATGGCAGGTCACCTCCTGGTTTTCCGGTCTGTGTATCTGGGGTTTCCTATATCCCACTCACATAAAGCGGACACCTATCTGTGCCAAAAATGGATGGGCCTAACCCTGCCCGGCGGTCATGACTTGAAATATTTTTATTTGGGAGCAGTGATGGTGATTGTCAGCCTACCTACATCTGAAGGAATTCTGTATTCCCCCTGGCTGCGAGCCAGATGGAACTCTTCCCAGCTCCAACATGCTAACTACAATGGCTCCCACCAGAGGAACAGAGCAATCCCAGTGGAAGCAGGCATTTGGCAGGATGACAGCCGCCCTGGGCCTCAGCTGGCTCAGCTCTCCCTGCCACGCTCAGGTCTCTGTCTGCAGCCCACGTGTGTCTACGGGGAGGAAGAGAAGAACGTGGTTTGGCAGATTTGCACAAACTGGATGGTTTCAAAAACCTCACTTAGCATAACTCCTAATAAACCAAAGTTATTAAAACATTAGAAAAATAGGTAGTGTGTGTATGGGTCTGTAGTTTATAACATAAATATAATTTTATTTTAAAAATTATAACCACCACCTGTTTGAGTGCCTCTGTGGCAGGTGCCGGGCTAGGTGCTCTGTGTGCACAGTCCCATCTCCCTGACTGGAAAAGCTCTAGATCCCAAGGAATCTTTTCAGATGTCAGTGGATTCCCTCTTCATAAGTGCCCGTTCTTTATTCACAGAAGCCACGTCTGCCTGGATCCTGTCGGAGGTTATTGGAAAGTTTCTAAATTTCTCACAGCAAGACTACTCCAAAAGAAGATGCTCTGTGAGTCCTCAGCAGATGCCCTGCTCTGGGCTGCTAAACCGCTTGGATTTCTGGTGATTTTTCATCTTTTGCTCATCCTTTCAGAAGAAGGTCAAGATTTGTCCAGTATTAGAAATTGGGACGTGGTTGTAAGGGTTCCTGCCCAAATCTTTCAGTCCAGATGAAGCAAAAGGTTTAGAACTACTTTAAGTAGCTACTAAGAATTACATGAAGGAGGAATAATTAACATTCCTGGTGAACTTATGAAGCGAAAAGGCATGCCACCAAATCCTTATTATATAATGTGAAAACAACGCACACGTCCGTGACCACACTCAGTTATGTACGTTTGAAAAAGGAATGTGGGTCATTTTGAAAAACGGAAAAATATAGACAAGCATAAAGAAAAAATAAAATCCATCCACACTCTCACCACCCAGTGATAATCAATATGAACATTATGAACAATATAACAGTATATTTCCTTCCACGTTCTTCCTCTCCATATATATTACAATTTGTTTATAATTATTATAATTTAATTATAAATTTATAATTACAACCTACAATTGTAATTATAATTTATAACTATAATCACATTATATGTTTCATTTTGGATCCTGCTTTTTTGTTGTTGTTGTTGAGCAAGATTGGCCCTGAGCTAACATCTGTGCCCATCTTCCTCTATTTTGTATGTGGGATGCCACCACAGCACAGCTGCTGATGAGTGGTGTAGGTCTGCGCCCAGGAACCAAACCCAGGCTGCCAAAGCAGAGCATGCCAAACTTAACCACTAGGCCACAAAGCTGGCCCTGGATCCTATTTTCAATTCCTGAACATCTTTCCATGAACACATTCCCATGAGACGAGCACCAAGAGAGTGAATGGGGAGAACATCTGAAAAAGCCCCCAGCACAGTGCCCAGCACCTGGGAGGTAGCTAGGAAATGGGTAGATGACAAACGTGTGGCACTTGGGCCACTATACCCCCTCCTGAACTCAGAGCAGACATTACTAATCAATCACAGTTCCCTGTTCTGCTGAATCCCAGGAAGCCTCTAAGCCTTTTTCAGCACCACGCTCTAGACAGCCACATATTACATACCCGTGCTGGGCTGTGGTTTTGAAAAGGCTGATTCTGAGTAGCTTGAACTCCCAATTTCCCCCTAGGATGATGTCACCACTACCTGGAGCATCAAGCCTCTTGCATTCAATGAATCTGCAGTTAGATCTTTTACATTTAGCTTGAACCTTCACTAAATAGCACTGTGGAGCTAATGCATTCAGGCTGCCAAAATCAGGGTCTGGCTTCAAAACCTCTAGTTAGGTTTTCAGCAGATGGGCAGCTTCCCTGCTGCATGATTAGCAACAGGGCAGAATTTAGTTTGAGACCAGTCCATCTTCATTCCTGGGCCATCAAAAGAATGTTATCATACAACCCTCAAAACAGCAATATACTGAAGCCAAGGTGCCCCATGATAAGTGTCCCAAGATGTCTGCAGTCATCCAGTCTTCTGAGCACTGAACCTTAGTAAAGCCCTCCCAGTATAAGGATAATTAAATTCCAAAGTGGGCCTGCCCTGAAGTTATTCAACTAGAAAATTGCAAGCCACAGCAAAGATGCATTTCCATATAAATGTGCAAAAGCAAATCCAGCATCAACCAGCCTGAAACAGAGGGGAATAGACAGTCTGATGCATTTTAACACCTCAGTTATCGCACTGCTAACATCTCTCTTTGGGCGCTTATTGCAGCCCCCTGGGCCACCAGGATGCCTGCCTTATCTAGCCCGCTAAGCCGAGAGGTTCTGGAAGGCGACGCCTTACCCACTCTGCAGAGCCTCATGGGAGCCTGAGATCAACTGGCGTGCCTGCAGGCAGGGCTGGCAGAACAGAAGCACGCGATGCCACACTGTCACCAGGCACAGGAGGACATGTGTGCCACCCACATGCCTGTCACTGTGGGCTGCGTGACCATGTCAACATCGCCCCCCACCACCACTGTCCCCCTTGTTTCTCTGCAGAGGACACGTCCAGGACTGCTCTCCATTCAGCTTTTGGGACATTCATTCCCGGATCTCCGCCAGCCTCTCCTTTGCTGGCTCCTCTCGCTCTTCTCTTCCATGTTGCTGTCCCCAAGACGACGTGGGCACAGCAAAGCAAGGCCAAGGCCCCTCCTCAGCCCGTGGCCTCGCTTTTTGCAGGAAAAGAAAAATGTCTCCACGATGCAAGAGATACCATATCTTCTAAACAATATTCCCTCTTGACCTTTCAAGGCTCAATCTAGTCTTGCTCTGCATATAGCCTATTTTCTGAGCTGGAAGGCCTCTGAAAGCAGACACCCAGGGCAAAAACATTGAGATCTAGCACAATCCTTTTATTATGGCTGCCCATAACTCCTTATTTATGTGCCTAAGATTTTATATAGTCTGAATATCACTAACATCCTGAAATATTTCAGATTAGAAAAACAATGTAAAATCAAAAACAACATAAAATCAAAATTCTTTATATAGCACAGGAGAGCCTTCCCAGCGTGCTCCCAACCCTCGTCTCCAGCCTCATCAGCATCAATGCTGATTACACCAAGGGCAGTGCTGCCAGGCTGGCAAGGTTTGTGTGACAGCTCATTGCGAATTTGTGTCGGTTAAATAATCGCAATGAAGTGGACACCCACGTACAGAACACCACTGGCACTGTGGAAGCACGTGTGGACCTCCTTTGCCCCCCAAGAAGTCATCACTTGTCCTGACTCTTATGATAATCACTTCCTTGCTTTTCTTCATAGTTTAACCACCTACGCAGATAGGTAAACAAGGATCTGTCTGGTTTTGCCTGTGTTTGAACTTTTATGTCAATAGACTCATCCTAATGGGTTTTCTGAGTCTTACTTCCTTCTTCAGTATGCTTTGGGGACTCATCCACATGGATATGTGTAGCAGTAGTGTGTTTTTCACTACTGTATAGTATTCCACTGTGAGAATATTCTATAATTATTTATCCATTCTCCTACAGATGGACATTTGGATTGCTTCCAGTTTGAGTATGTTACAAGTGATGCTGCTATGGACATTCTTGTGTATGTCTCCTGGTGCTCATGGGCAAGAGTGTCTCTATGATGTACATCTAGTAGGAGAGCCACTGGATAGGGCATGAAGACATACAGCTCTACCAGGTGGTGACAAATTGTCTTCCAAAGAGCTTGGTCCAGTTCATACTCCTGCCTCTAGCAGATAAGCACTCTTTTGCCCACATCCTTACCAACACTTGGTGATGTTAGACTTTGCATTTGCCAGTTGAATGGGTATGAAATGGAGTCTCATTGTGGTTTTCATTCCTGTTTCCCTGATTATCAATGAGGTTGAGTGCCTCCTGGTACATGATGAGCCTGTGGGCTGTGCTGTCTTGTGCTGCCATGACTGTGTACATTCTGGAGTATACTTTCCTCTCTGCCTGGTGAGCTCCTGCTCATTCTGCAACACCCAGTTCAAGTGGAACCTTCTAGGGGGACAGCGTCCTTCCAGTTCTCCCAGCCAGAATTAGTCACGCTTCCCTCTGGGTTCTCACACCCCTGGGCTTGGCCGTGTCACAGTTCTTGCTCACCCTGGGCTGGAATAACCTGTTTCCTTGCTGTTTCTGCCAGTAAATGACAGTCTCCCTTATTTTCCCTCGTTTCCATCACTCAGAACAATGCCTGGCCCAGAGCAGCTGCTCATTATGTTTGTTGATGGATTTCATCAGGTTTAGAGAAAAACTCACTCTTTCCAGCAGAGAGCAGTTTGGGTTTAGGTAGAAAAGAAGTTTGGATTGAGATAAAAAGACAGGCGTGGACTCCTCACAGTCTCTGCATCAGACCAGCACACGGGGACTCTCGAGGTGCCATCCTCTGGCGTTCAGCCTCTGCTTTGCTTTGATCCCCCAGTCCTGGGGCTCCTCCAGCTCCTACTGCCCGGTTTGGACTCCCGCCTGGTTCCCGCCTCTGTGACCATGCCTGTGCTCCTGCAGACGGCCTCTGGACACTGAGCCCAGGACTAACGCCCCCACATAGGCCTTTGCCTAGTGCTCACCTCTCTCACATTTGCTCTCTCCATTCCCTCTGCTACCACCCCCAGCCCTTATTACCTCAGACCTCGATGATTATAGCAGCCCCCCCGCTCGACACTCTGCCCCCAGCCCCTCCCACTCAAATCTGTGCTGACACAAGGCCCAGCTTTCCACTGTGTCGACAGCCAAAAGTTGTCCATGGCTCTGCTCCTACATCTGACTCATTCTCAGCCCCACACCTTTGCTCGGCCCTCTCCACTGCCTAGAGCGTCCTGCCCATCCTCTGTGAAGTTTCCCATCCTAGGAGGCTCTGCTCTAGGGCCTTCCCAGAGTGCTCTGGGCACTGGGACCCCGGTGGCACCGTGGGTGGTCAGGGTGTCCACAATGAGCTGAGGCCACGGATGACGTGGCCAAGCCAAGGAGCACCCGAGAGAAATCAGGGGTGGAGCAGACCGAGGAAGGGAGGACTCGAAGGGATGGGCATGGCTACCTCCAACATCATCAAACGTGCAGGACAAATTGTCAGAGACCAAGAGCTCCGAAGAAGCCAGAGGGGAAGGAAACACATACCAGGGAGCGTCCACTTACCCAAAGACTAATCCATTCTCCCAGTAGATTCTTCCTAGTAGCCCTCTGACATGAGTAACCTTAGCACCAGTTTTACAGATGAGGAAACTGAGACTCAAAAGGGCGAGGTTGTTCGCCGGTCCTCAGAAGAGTTGGAACTAGAATGCAGATGCACCTGACTCTGAATCTGTGCTTTGCCCATTCCACTGCAACCCTCGAGAGACCTCACCCCTCGTCCTGCTCCATCCCTCACCAGCCCCGTGATTTCTGGTGCTTATGCAACTTCTCTGAATCTACTCTGCTTCTCTCAGGATGGGCGAGAAGATGGAAGAGATTATGCATGTGAACAGCATTTTGTCAACTGTATATTATTACAATTACACTACCTCAAGCCCCTTCTTAGAATGAGACGTGTAAACAAATAAGAGTGAACGAATGAATGAAATCATGAATCAACTCTCTTTACTCTTTCCTATTTCACGGCCAATGTCTCATCTCCCAGCTATGTCACCGGCAGAGATGTGAATAGGGCTCCTTGGGGGCCCCCAAACTGCTCACCACAGAGCTGCCTGCCAAAGAAAGCCTTTGTAATATTTATTAAATGAGTAAATGACCACATGCCTGCATGATAATAATGAACACATATAGCACATTACTTGTGAGAGACTAACATTAACATTCATGAAAGAGGAGACGGTTTTCACGGCAGACTGCTAATTGACGGCCCCAAACTCCGTTCTCTCTCCCTCCAGAGTAACAGAATTTTACTTGGACATGGCTGCCCAGACAGAGACCATATTCCCAAGCTTTCCTTGCAGCCGGGTGAAGCCACACGACTAATTTATGCCAACAGAATATGAGCACAAGTGAGGTATGCAATTTCCACAACACCCTCTTGAAAACAATTTGCTTGCTTTGCTCTCTTTCTCCTTTCCGTGGTCTGGAACACAGAAATGGCAATGACCCAGCTTTGCTCATTGGACCACAGGTGGTGGGGCAACAAGATGGGAGGAAGCTGGGCCCCTGAATGACTGCATGGAGCAGAGTGGCCACGCCAACCTTGACTCACTCTGGACTGGTAAGGGAGAGAGAAACAGACTTCTATCTTATATAAGCAACTAAATTTTGGGGTCTCTTTTTTACAACAGTCAGCCTATACCTTAACAAATGCAGACTTGCATTAATAAGATCCCTCACATGTGGAGGAACAAGTTGACTTGGGTTCAGATCTAGGCTCTGTTACTTCCTAACTCTGTGACTTTGGGCAAGTTGCTGAACTTCTGTTTCCTCATCTGTGAAATGGGGATGACAACAGGACCTGCAGTGAGAATTAAACGACACAGAATACACACAGCAAAGCTGGTTGTTGTTATCATCATCCTATCAAACATCTTCCTGCCAGGAGAGCCCCAGCCAGGTGACCCTGTGTCAGTCATCCTGTGCCAGAGGAAGTAGCTTTTATGTTGGTCCCCTATGTGGTTAGCTATTGTCTTCCTGCTGCAACGGATTTTACTGTCCTCACATCCATTTTACTGCAAGATCCCTAACAAGCACGGCAGTAAGAACTGCAGAGAAAAGTTCAGACGCAGTCGAGGTTTTGGAATATTTCCCAAAGCGTCTATTTCCTTTAAACATATAGATAATACTATATATATACATACAAGTAAATAAATAAAATTTTTTTTCAAGAAAATATGAAGCCCCATGAGAGAGGCTGGAGGCTGCTATGATTACACCCACAACATGACATGAAGGAGCAGCAGGACTGCCTTCACCAGCCTGATGCCCACCCTGCTCTCAGCCCTTCATCTCTTTGTTAACAGACAGTTGCTGAATGCTTTGTCTGGGCCAGGCACTTGTTTAGGCTCTGGGGACACATCTGAATTAGATTAAGTCCCTACCTTACAAAGCTTCCAGTCTAGGGTCAGAGCCAGAACAAGCAGCAATACATATATGCCCGGTTGTGTTAAGCACTATGGAGAAACATAGTCAGGGGCGGGGGACAGAGGGGTATTCTGCTCTGTCCTTCACAACACAGAACTGCTTCCTATAGTCCTAGACATACTAGAGCTACTAGGTGCAAGACTTTAGTCAGACATTTTCCAAAGAGGATATATGAATTGCCAACAGGAACATGAAAAGATGGTCAACATCACTAATCATCAGGGAAATGCAAATCAAAACCACAATGAGCTATCACCTCACGCCTGTTAGAATGGCTGTCATCAAGAAGACAGAGATGACAAATGCTGGTGAGGACGTAGAGAAAAGGGAACACTTGTGCACTGTTGGTGGGACTGTAAATTGGTGTAGACACTATGGAAAACAGTATAGAGGTTCCTCAAAAGATTAAAAATAGAACTACCATATGATCCAGCAATTCCACTGCTGGGACTATATCCAAAGGAAACGAAAACACTGTGTTGAAGAGACATCTGCACCCCCATGTTCACTGCAGAATTATTCACAACAGCTGAGATGTGAAAATGACCTAAGTGTCCATCAATGGATGAATGGATAAAGAAGTTGTGGTACATGTATACAATGGAATATTACTCAGCCATAAAAAAACAAGGAAATCCTGCCATTTGTGACAACATGGACGGACCTTGAGGGCATTATGCTAAGTGCAATAAGTCAGGCAGAGAAAGACAAATACTGCATGATTTCACGTCTATGTGGAATCTAAAAAAAAGAAAAAACTAAACCCATAGAGAAGGAGATCAGATTTGTGGTTACCAGAGGTGCAGGGTTGGGGGGAGGGGGAACTGGAGGCAGGCAGTCAAAAGATACAAACTTCCAGTTGTAAGATAAATAAGTGCTAGGGATGTGACGTACAACAGGACGACTATGGTTAACATACTGTATGAGATGTAAAAAGCTGTCAAGAGAGTGAATCCTAAGTTCTCATTACAAGGAAAAAAACGTTTTTTTCTTTTTTTTCATATCTGTATGAGATGATGGAGGTTTACTAAACTTACTTTGGTAATCATTTCACAATATATGTAAGTCAAATCATTATGCTGTACACCTTACACTCATACAATGCCGTGTGGCAACTATATCTCAATAAAACTGGATACAACAACAAATAGAATTTGATCAGAGAGAACTTCACTAACTTAAGCGCATGCCTTCTTGCTGCCAATAAAATGCAAAAACAACCAAATATGGGGGCCTGCCAAGGCACCGGCAGTTCTAGTGCCCAAGATGTACCAATGAGTAAAAGTGACACCCTGGATGCCCTGAGGAAACTTACTTAGCCTCCCCCACGTGTCCCTCCTTCCCGCGGTCTCCTAGAGGGGCCGACATCTGTCAGCTCCAGGGAAGTGAGATGGATAACTGCCTCACATAAACTAAGTGGAAACTTCTACGGACATTATGATCCCTCCAACGTCAGATATGTCCTGCCTCAAAAAAATTTCCTACGCAACCTCCAGGAAGGATTTACTTTTAATTGCAAAGCAGTTTTGCACCGAAAGAGGCCAAGAGATTAAGACCCTTCATTAACACCCGTAATCTCTTCAGAGGCCTCTTCTGGCAGCCAAGGCCCTGGCCAGCTCTGAAAACGTTCTCGTGTCAAAGGGCTCCTCAGGGGCAGCCATCCAGATCGATATTTGGAACTGGCCTTCTGGGAAATCATTAATGGTTTGTGGAAGGCACATGGCATGACTTTTAGGATGGTCCATTAATGAAGAGCTTCACAGCTGTTCCAAGACTCTGGAAAAGGAAAGCCGAGGGGCCAGATGTTGGTGTGACTGACTTGGCCCCTGTGAGAAAGAGCTCTGAGCTCTGTTTTCCAAGCCCGAGTCTCTTTTTTGCTGAGTAGAAGAAAATCTGTGTTTGCTCTTGTTCCCAACAGTGGGGTGCACACCTGCAGGCCACCTGAAGGTACAGAGAGGAGTGCTCTGCCCCCCAGCAGCTCCCCTGCATCCTCCCAGGTGCCGACAGTCTCGCAGCAACAGCTGATGCAGGCGAGCTCACACCATCTGGGATGCTTTTGCTGTACAGGCAAATTCCATAGGAAGAGAACAGCACACTCACTGAGAGGGTGACTTTCAAATGCAGATGTGTGTATATACCAGGAGGGAAAAAACATTGAAGAGAGCTAGACTATCAGTCTCTTGGAGGGACGGTGCAAATCCTCAACAGTGACTCTCTGGTATGACAAATCGTGGGGGTGCAGAACTCCCATCTTACAGGCTCTCAGCCTGCAAGATTCCCATGGTGGTGGAGCTCAGGATGAATTATGGAGGTTCTGTGACACGGCATTAGATAACCTTACGACACACAAGGGGAATGTTACTTACCCCTTAGTCCACCCCATTCTGATCTCTGAGTATGTAAGGGAGGGTCCCAGAGAGGTGCTGATCTGTCTTAAACACCTCTTGAACACTAGCCAATTTCCATTTTCAGGACACAGACAGAGAAGCCACAGGCTCAGGGCTTTCAGGGCACTGTGGGTTTCTTTCTCCTGTGGTCACCTTCTATTGATGGCATCTGATACTGGTTTCCCATTTCCAGAGTTAGAATAACGTTTCCTCTTAAAATAGATTTAAAGTGAAAAAGAAAGTGAATTGGCCAAAGAAAACTATGAAAAAATAATACTCAATTCAAATAGCTACAGTGAAAAGCACACAGGCGGCACATGAACAACTGAGGTGTGGGGAAAACGGACTTAACGAGGACATGCAGGGTCTTCCCCCATGATGGGCCAAAAAAACTCTGACTGGTGGGGGTCACCAGCCCCTCCCACTGCTGGGTGCCCCCTGTGGCCCTTGGGAAGCACTTGAGACTCACTCAAGAGTAGAGATGGAGGAGGGAGCCATGGGACAGAAATTACCTGAATGAGAGCTGGTCGGTTAGGAGGCAAACCTCCAAAACGGCCTCAGAGGACGAGGAGCCAGAAAGCCTCATTGTCAGCGAGGCAAGCACCAGAGCGAGCTGTGAACAGCAGAGCACTGGGCGGCAGGCGGACGTGGAGCTCAGGCCTGCCTCTGGCACTGGCCAGCGGGCTCCCGTCCCCACCCAGCTCGAACGTCACCTTGGCTCAAAGCCGTGCCGACCGCCCTGGCAGAGGCAGCAGATCGCCTCTGCTCACTTGTCACCTGTCCCACATCCCCCCGCCCGTCACCTATCCCTCAATTATTTTCTTGCTTGCCTGTGGACTTAGGGCTTCCTGGGGATGGGACCCTCGGCTCACTTGGCTCAGACTCCCAGCTCCTGCTGCTGCCACTAGATCTCTACCAGGGAATGAAGGACCCTAACTCCTCCATGCCTCAGTTTCCCCATCTGTAGAGCCAAGAGAGAAATGGCAACCGTCAGGCCAGGCCAGGCGCCCCAGAGAGGCTCTAGGAGGAAGTGGCTGAGGGTCCATGGCGACCCTCAGTCTCTGGAGACAACCACCATTCCCACCCAAAGGACAAAGGACAAGGCGGCCAGCAGCGACTGCCGGGAGGAAGGCCACCCGAGTGCTCAGGAGGAAGCTCTCCTCACAGAGCCCGGGAGACCCTGGAGACAGGCAACTCCACGCAGATCTGGGAGTAACATTTAGATTCTTCCTAAAGGCCTCACGAGGAAGAATGTTTACAAAGGTAGCTGCAATGCGATTTTGGACCTGGACAAAACAGGAAACAACGGGCAGAGACGACAGGAAGTTTCTGGAGTCAGAGAAGCGGCTCCCAACCTTCCTATAAGAATGTGCTGGGTTCCAGCTTATGTAACATGAAATTTTTCTTCCTGGAAGGAGAACAGCCTGAACTTTCCAAGTCTGCAGATGGCTTTAAGTTCTTCTGGGTGGTGAAATGCCAAACGGATGGCAATAAACGATCAGGAATTTATTGAGAATGCAGGAGAGGTGAGATGAGCATAGAGTGCTGAATTTAAGGGAAATGGTCACAAGTTTACGGGCACAATAGGTCCTCTGAGCCCTCTTACGAGGCTCTAATGGCCAGCTGCAGCCAGGCTGGCATAATCAGAGCAGATGCTGGAGTTGGACACCTGTGGAGGGTGGATGGCCCACAGACCATGGGCTTACACCACAAACCTGTCATTCCACCACCGGACCTCATCAAGGCCACTGTGCCTTTCTGAGCCTCAGTCTTCTGGTCTGTAAAATGGAGTTATCATCCCTACCTCCACAGGTTGTTGTGAGCATTAAATAGCATCTGTGCGCAGAGCTGGATTATATGAATGGCTCTATCAGTGTTTCATGAGGCAGAGGCAGGGTTGGGAAGAGAACAGTGCTTTTAAAGCAAACAGATGTGGGTTCAAATCCTGTCTTTGCCATTTAGTAGACTATGGCTCTCTGAGACTTGGTTTCTATGTCAATAAAATAGCAAGAATGATGCTAACCACCTCATGGCATTGTGAGACTCAGGGAGGTAAAGCCAAAGAAGTATCTAGCAAGGTGTCAGACTCAGGCTTGGGCCTTCCTGAAAATTTATTTCCTTCCCCTTTCCAAAGATGATACAGGCATATACTCAAGGAAGCCTGGCTTCTTTGCTGCCTTTCGAGGTTCAGCCATGGAGATCAGCCAGGCTCTCTCCTCAACTCTCGGTTGATGCCTCAGTGGAGACGGAGCCTGACAATGCCCATCTTTGGTCTGGTGTGTGGAACTCTGAATGCACCAAATGGTCAGGCAGGGTGTGAGGATGGGACTGCGAGGAGGGGACACTCAGTGAAGCTCTCTAGCCTCTCCAGACAAAACACCTGGCCTAGACCCCAGACCCCACTGCATCCAGGCACATTCACAGGTGGCTTGGCTGCCTGCCTTTCTCTTTGCACTGTGACCCTCAAAAGGCAGATGCTATTGGGTCTCAATGATTTCTCTACATCCCAAGGCCCAGCACAAGGCCTGGCATAGAGTTGGTGTTCAGTAAATATTTGTTGAATGAAACTAATGGATGGATGGATAGGTGGGTGGATGGATGGATAGACGGGTATGTAGATGGATGGGTGGGTGGATGGATGGATGGATGGGAAGGTGGATGGATGGATGGATGGATGGATGGATGGATGGGTAGATGGGTAGGTGGATGGATGGGTGAGTGAAAAGATGGATGGATGGATGGATGAGTGGATGGGTAGGTAGATGCATGGATGGGAGGTTATAGCTACACATTTGTCTCTTCCCTCGCAAAGCTATAGGACATCCAGGCTTTCTCTTCTTGGGGCCTGGAAGTTGGGGCCTGTTGACATCCAACACCCTTCTCTCTTCAAGGGGTCCCTAAATCGTTTTGGGAAGAGCTATATGAAGGAGTGCTCCTGCTCTGTAGCTGAGACCACCCAAGTCAGGGAGGGGAGACTCCAAGGCCAGTTCTTGTCCACAGGAGCCGGCTCTGACAGCCCCGTTGTTCCTTCTGTGCCCATGTTGTCTCCTGGTGCTCCCTCTACTCTACCTACTACTTTTGGTCACTCCTTTACACACTTCCTGATCCTGAATCTGCTGTTGATTTCAGCAACGGGATCTCTGCTCTCCTCCCTGTATTAACTCCCACAGACTCCCACCAAAGGAGTCTCAGAGGCCTCCCCACTGCCCACAAGTTAAAATCCAAACAAGGTACACAAGGGCCTTTCTAGCTAGACACCCACCTGCCTTCCCAGCCTCATCCCCCCGTGCTCCAGCCATTCGCTCTGTCCCCACCTGCCTTCTGATGCTATCAAATCCTTCTGCCTGGAACACACTCCCTTTCTGTTCACATCCCACCATCCTTCAGAGCTGGGTCAGGTATAAAATACTCCAAAGGCTTCCCCCAAACTTCTTCTTTTAGAAAATGTGGGAAAAACAGAAAAATCTAAAGAATAAAATGAAAATTACCCATCACAATTCCACAAGCTAGAAATGACCACTATTTGTATTTCTAGTCTTTTTTCCGTGATTCCATTTTTAATATGGTTGAGATCACAGTTTTATATTGTTTCTCCTATGTACCATTATATCCCAAACAACCTTCTGTGTCATTAGACTTCTTTTGTAAACATCTATTTAAAATGTTTGAATAATACTCCTTAACACATTTCCCTAGGTATTTGCATTTTTTGGTAACAGCTTTATTGAGATATAATTCACAGACCATACAATTCGCCCTTTTAAAGTGTACAATTCAATGGTTTTTAGTATATTCAAGAGTAGTACAATCATCACCATCATCAATTTTAGAATATTTTCATCACTCCAAAAAGAAAGCCTATACACATTAGCTCTCACCCCATAACTTCTCCAACCTCCACTCAGCCCTAGGCAATTACTAATCTACTTTCTGTTGCAACAGGTTTGCCTATGCTGGATATTTCATATAAATGGAACCATATAAATATGTGATCTTTTGTGTCTGGCTTCTTGCACTTAGCATAATGGTTTCAGGTTCATCAGTGCTGTAGCATGTATCAGTATTTCATTCCTTTGTATACCAAAATAATATTCCATTGTATAGATATGCCACGTTTTATTTATCCATTCACCAGTTGATAGACATCCTTGCCAATACTTGTTATTGTCTGTCTTTCTGATTATAGCCATTCTAGTGGATGTGAAGTGGTATCTCATTGTGGTTTTGATTTGCATTTCCCTTATAACAATTGATGTTGAGCATCTCTTCATGTGTTCACTGGCTATTTGTATATCTTCTTCCGAGAATTCAGGTCTTTTGCCATTTTGGGATTGGGTTGTCTTTTTATCATTGAGTTGTAAGCATCCTTTTTAGATTATAGGTACAATTTCCTTATCAGATAGATGATTTGAAAATATTTTCTCCCACTCTGTGAATTGTATTTTCACTTTCTTAGAAGTATACTTTGAAGCACAAAAGTTTTTAATTCTGATGAAGTCCAATTTATCAACTTTTTCTTTTGTTACTTGTGCTTTTGGTGTCAGATCTGAGAAATCATTGTCAAATCCAAGGTCATGGAGATTTACTCCGATGTCGTCTTCTGAGAGTTTTATAGTTTTAGTTCTTACATTTAGGGTTTTGAGTTTATTTTTGTATATGGTATGGTGTGAGGAAGAGGTTCAACTTCATTCTTTTGCATGAGATGTCCAATCGTCCCAGCATCATTTGTTGAAAAGACTATTATTTTCCTGTTAAATTATCTTGGCGTTCTTGTCAAAAATCAATTGATCATAGATATTTGGGGTTTTCTGGACTCTCAATCCTTTTCCATCTTTATGCCAGTAGCACACTGTTCCACACTGTCTTGATTATTGTTGTTTTGTAGTACATTTTGAAGTTGGAAAATGTGAGTCCTCAAACTTTGTTCTTCTTTTTTAAGATTGTTTGGCTTTTCTAGGCCCCTTGTTCCACATGAATTTTAGGAACAGCTTGTCAATTTCTAGAAAGAAGCCATCTGGGATTCTGATAGGGATTGCATTAAATCCGTAGATCAGTGTGGGGAGTATTACCATCTTAACAATATTAAGTCTTCCAATCCATGAACATGGGATGTCTTTCCACTCATTTGGATTTTCTTTAATTTCTCTCAGCAATGTTTTGCAGTTTTCAGAGTATAAGTTTGCATTTCTTTTTTAAAATTTATTCCTAAGTATTTCTACTCTCTTTGATGCTTTTGCAAATGGAATTGTTTCCTTAATTTCATTTTCAGATTGTTCACTGCAAGTATACAGAAATACAATTATTTTTGTATATTCATCTTGTATCTTGCAATCTTGTTGAATTTATTTATTAGTTCTAATAGTTTTTCAGTGAATTATTTAGGATTTTCTATATACAAGATTATGTCATCTGCAAATAGAGATAGTTTTACTTCTTCCTTTCCAATCTGGATGCCTTTTATTTCTTTTTTTTTTTTTTTGCCTAATTGCCCTGACTAGAACCTCCAGTACAATGTTGAGTAGCAGTGGTGCGATGGACATCCTTGTCTTGTTCCCGGTCTTAGGAGAAAAGCATCCAGTCTTTCATCATTAAGTACAACGTTAGCTTGAGTTTTTTGTCATTACCCTTTAGAAAGCTGAGGAAAGTCCCTTCTATTCCTAGTTTGTTGAGTGTTTTTATCATGAAAGTGTGTTGGATTTCGTCAAATCCTGTTTCTACACATAGATCACTGAGATGATTGCGTGTTTGGTTTTTATTCTACCAATATGGTGTGTTGCAGTAATTGATTTTCAGATATGAGACCACTCTTGCATTACTAGGATAAATCTCACTTGGTAATGGTGTATAATTCTTTTTTATGTTGTTGGATTCAGTTTGCTAGTATTTTATGAGGATTTTTGCATTAATGTTTATAAGAAATATTTGTCTGTAGCTTTCTTTTCTTGCGTGTCTTTGTTTGCTTTTGGTATCCAGGTAATACTGGTCACTTAGAATGAGTTGGGAAATGTTCCCTTTTCTCTTTTTTTAGAAAGATTTGTGAGGAATTGGTATTAATTCCTCTTCCCATGTTTGGTAGATTTCAACAGTGAAGCTGCCTGGGCCTGAGCTTTTCTTTGGGAGTAGTTTTTTGCTTACTAATTCAATCTCTTTACTTGTTATAAGTTTATTCAGATTTTCTATATTTTTTCAAGTCAGTTTTGTTAGTTTGTATCTTTCTAGAAATTTGTCCATTTCATCTAAGTTATCTAATTTATTGGCATACAATTGTTCACAGTATTTCTTTATAATGCTTTTTATTTATGAAATATTGGTAATAATGTTCCCTCTTTCATTTCTGATTCTAGTAAATTGAGTCTTCTCTCTTTTTTTCTTGATCAATCTAGCTAAAGATTTGTCAATTTTGTTGATCTTTTTGAACAACCAACTCTTGGATTCATTTATTTTCTCTATTGTTTTTCTATTCTCTGTTTCATTAATTTCTGCCCTAATCTTTATTATTTCATTCCTTCTGCTCGCTTTAGGTTTAATTTGCTCTTATTTTTCTGCTGTCTTAAGGTGGAGGACTGGTCCTACAGCCAGATCTAGCTGCAAATGACACTGGGAAATAAGAATAGACTAGTCACATCTGATTAAAACCAATCATAGTCGCATCCCTCGGGACAAAGATCAGTCAGAAAGAAGGGGGAATAACTACAGAAAAGGCAAGGACTGGGTCCAGTGCTCTGACTCCACAAAGACAGAATTTATCCCTGGCATGCTCCCACTCTTGTGTCTGATGCTGCCCCTGGGCCAGCTGGCCAATGGAATCTGCTGAGATTAGATGGTCTTAGACACAAGACATCAAAGCAAATGGTAAATCCACAGCAACTTCAGAGGGGTTGGGGCATCCACCATAAAACCACAGAGAAGCACAAATGTGACAAGTCAGGATCCTCATCCAAGTTCAGCCATGGAAGATTTTCCCAGTTGCTTCAAAAGTACTAAACTGTAAACAATAACCAATCCCACCTGACCCCTGACTCTACATAGGTTCCCACACAGCCTACACAATAAGGCCCAAATCCCTTAGCACATCAAAAACACTTGCTACAGACTGAATTGTGTCCCCCCAACAAATTCATACATTGAAGCCCTAACCCCCAATAAGACTCTATTTAGAGATGGGCCTTTAAGGAGGTAATTCAGGTTAAATGAGATTATAAGGATGGGGCCCTAATCCAATAGGACTAGTGTCCTTAGAAAAAGAGGAAGAGACACTAGGAGCCCGCATACACAGAGGAAAGGCCATACAAGGACACAGCGAGAAGACAGCCGTCTTCAAGCCAGGAAGAGGGCTCTCGGCAGAAACCAACCCTTCCAGCACCTTGGTCTTAGACTTCCAGCCTCCAGGACTGTGAGAAAATAAATTTCTGTTCTTTAAGCCACCTGGTCTGTGGTATTTTATTATGGAAGCCCTTGCAGACTAATACAATGGCCGTTCAAATTCAGGCTCCTGAACCAGCCATTCCAAACCCATCTTCTGCCATGTACTTTAGACTATAGTTTGCAAGAATTCCTGTCGTTTTCAGGACATACCCTCATGTCTGTGTGAAAGTGTTCCCCCTGCCTAGAACGCCCCTTTCCACCTTCAACACCCAGCTTAAAGTCATCTAAGCTTTTCTCTGAAACTCCGACACAGAATGCACGGTGTTCACAAGCAAACTCCACAGTGCTTGGAACTGCCTCCCCCATGAATGTGCAGAGACATCTTCAGAGGCAGAGACAGAGCCACTTCATTTCTGTTTCTCCAAACCAGAATGAGATACGGCGCATAAAGGGTGTTCAGAGAGAACGCGTGCGACCGGAGGTCTGCACTCAAACAGGCCCCGAGTCTCCATGCTGTTTTGTGGACCCTTCACTGCCGTGTCACAGGGTGCTGAGTTTACATCTGGAGCTCAGTTAATACCTGTTGAATATCCCCCCGCATCAAAAAGGAAGCAGACCTCCTCTCCAGATTCTGGTGTCCATGCTGACTTCTGTGCTAAGGTGGAAAACGCTCTCTGCTGTCCTGCAGTTTCCACTCGTAGGCGCATTTCCACGTATAGAATTTTACTTCAAAGTTAAATTGGCTAAAACACAGCCACCTAGTCTCTCCGGGGATTCCCCGCAGGGAGTGTTCTTACTCTAGGTGTTACCAACTCCTTCATTGAGACTTCTGGATGTAGGTGCTCCATTTCCCGCAGAAAAAGTTAGCCCCTTTGATCTACATTCAACGGAAACGCTTCTGTTCTTTTCCTAGCAAACCATGCCAGAGGGGACTTTGGGGAATCATCCAGCCCAATCACCTCACTCTAAATATGGGAAGTTCATTCATTGATTCAATAAACATGTTTAGATCCCTTATTTTGTGCCAGGCATGAAGCTCTACAAGAAGCAAGCAATGGAGTAGAAAGAATAAAATTAACCATGAACTCTGCCCGGAGATGCTCACAGGTTGTTCTACCACCATGAGGTGCAAACTACCCCTGAGTTATATAGAATGTAAACATGAACCACGAATTTGCTGGAAGGTCTAAGAGATGATACTTTGTCTGAAGTCACTCAGAGGTGGAGGCAGAAATAAAACTTCAACCCTGGTTTCTCAGCTCTTAGCACAAAGATCTTTTCCCCACGGGGTAGATTTCAAAAGTGGCCACAAAATATTCTCTCCCGTCATCCTTGCTCCTTGGATGTGCCCTCACACCGCCTCTGGGCTGGCTTGCTCTGACAGCAGGACATTCATAAACTTGATACAAGCAGAGACTTGAAAAGCACTAGCATGCTGGGGTTTGCTCTCGTGTTGCTCTTGAAACGTTGCCACCCTAAGAACAAATCTGAGTAGCCCGACAAAGGATGAGATACCACGTGGAGAAGAACTGAGGTGCTCCTGCCAACAGGCTGCCAACACCAGACGGGTGAGGAAAGCCACTCGAGACCAGCCAGCCCCACTCTGGCCGGCCAGTGCCTGCAGAGGCAGCGGCTGACCACAGACACTGAGGGAGCCCAGCAAGATCAGCAGAAGAACTGCCCAGCTGAGCCCAGGACAAACTGCCAACCCACAGAATTGTGAGCTAAATAAATATTGCCAGACTACCTGCCCACTGCGGAGGCAGTAAACGGCAGGGTGGCATTCGTCGCAACAACCTCATTCCTTGCAGCACCAACATTTCCGCACAACCCTGACGCACAATCAAGACCAAAGGAGAAACACATGCCAAAGACTGAAATAAGACCCAGACCACTGAAAACGGCTTGGCTGCTTTTCCCAAGGTTTGCCTGCACCGATGCCCAGCCTTCCTCGCTGCGGCTGTCTGGTTCTCCTGCCAGTCAAGAGTCAGACTTCAAATACTGGCACAGAAGTTTTATATGAGATAAAAGAAAAGTGTCTAATTACCCTAACTACATGTTATCTCAAAAAGAATTTCACCACCAACTGCTTCCTCACAGCTTTCTTGTTTCGTTTACTTTGTACACTTAGCACAGTAGGAGTTTATCAGGGAGTTTGCAATCTCACTGAAATGGAACCGAGTTTTAACTGTTAAGAAAGAAAAAAGTAAATAACCTGAAGACTGGAGGACAGCACGCAGCCTGGTGCTGTGGGAGAGAGCAGTAAAGGCGAGATTTACGAAGATCCTCTTGCCTTCACTCTAGGGCTGATAGGACTGATGTTGGCCATGAGGGTGGCAGAAAGTAAGGGATAGTGGTGGGTAACAAAGAAGCACAACACCTGGTCCTCAGAGCCTACCAGACTGATGGTGGAGGGAGCCAAAGAGGTCAGACGAAGTAATAAGAGCCAGCACTCCCATCTCACTTACCACATGCCAGCCACTGACTCCGACGCTTACATCTAACCCATACTGCCCTGGGGGAAAGGTGCCAGTATTCTCCATTTTAAAGATGAGAAACCAGTGCAAGACTGGTCAAGTAACGGATCCACAGCCCCACACCGCATCCACACGGACCTGCTCTGGTCCCGGCGGTCTGGCTCAAGGGCCTACATTGTTCTCCGCTGCACCATCCTGCTTTGCTTCCCAGAGAGATCTGCTTTCTCTTACCCAGAGAGATCAGTTTTCCAAAACATGTCTCTTTAAGATCAACTGAACAGGGTAACTGGAGTGGAAGTTCTGAAATGTCGACAGGTAGCAACTTCACCCTGGGGCCTTTCACCTCTGATCCGGCAGGCTGAAAACAACCTGGGGAAACTGATCTGCTTTGACAAGGAGAGATGAACCAGAGCCAGAGCCTATGTCCAGCCAGATCGGCAGTTTTCTCCTTGCCTTCAACCTCTTTCTCTTTCCATTCTTTTTTCCCTCCTTCCCCCCTCCTCTTTATTTGGGGCCCCTTATGTCTTCTGCTACATTCTTCTCTTACTTTCCTAGAGGCCTCCTGGGCTTCTCTTCCTCCTACAATGTATCCCCTTCCTCCCACCCCATCTCTTGGGTCCTCTAAGTCAGTCTTCTGCTGTCTTTCTGAAGTCCATCTACCCCTATTACTCAGCCTCCTTGGGCATCACCTGGTGCTAAACTTCTCACCACTGAAAACAGAACCATCAAAATGGAGATGTGGTCAAACAGCTTCTGGGAGGGAGCTGGCAAATGAGACCTCTACAAGCCCTGCCCCCAACTGGACATTTGTATAAAATCTTACTGGGAGAGGCTAACTTGTGGTTTAAACCCTTCCTTCCTTCCTTCCAAAATATTGATGGAGCTGTGACCCCACAAGAAATGGCGTGTTTGAAAATTCTGGAGACAGGTGAGGTGTGCCTTTTGACCACTGCACACTGGAGGATGCGTTGGATACCAAGAGCAGAAACAAATGGTCAGCATGGCACAGGAGAGAGGCATGTTAGGAGGCGGCCGTGAATGTTAAATCAGGGCTGCTGCCAATAGAGTGCTCCTCTTGCAGCCTGCTAGTTACACAGCCCTCTGCTGGACTGGGTCAGGCCCTCAGACACAGAGAACAATGTCACCCCCAGACCCACTCGGTGACCAGCATCAGCATCCCCACCCCCATCCCCTAATGAACAAGGCTGTGTGAAATGAAAAGAATCTCCTACCAACAAGAACCTTGGATGACCCTAAAATATGGGACAAGGGTCGTCTTGTAATCTCAGCTGTAAAAATTCACACCACTAAAGACCATTTCCTCCATGCATGCAATAACCGATAGTTTGGTTTGCATTGGTGGACCAAGTGCATCTGGGATTAAGCTCGAAACCTCCAAGGTGCCCATAAATAGACAATGGTGGACAACAGTCGCTATTCAGGAAGCAGCTTATTTTGCTATTTTTTTTCTTAGACTCCACTGCAAAACAAAGACAGATTTGTATCTGCAGAACAGTCTTATAGCAACTGGAGGAAATTATCCCTTAAGGAAGCTGTTGGAAAAATCAACGGCAGCAATAGCAGCCGGCTTCTCCTCTTGCCATCAAAGGATCTTTGCTATTTGGAGAGTCTTTAAAAAAAAGCCCAGAAGAGATGCCCTATTTAAAAATAAGGCAGTTTGCTATGCTGTTACAAAGGCAGAAGCATCGAGAGGAGAAATAACAGCTTCATACAAGACAAAGAAACTTTTGGAAATTCTTGAAATAGGCAAAAGAAAATCGAGGTGCTGCTGAAAAACAAATAATCTGATTAAAAATAATGTCATTGCTCCAAATGCATAGTAAGGTCCATTTTTCTCAGAGTTTAAGTGTAAACTTCATGAAACAACTGATATGATTCAAAGGTGCTTACTTTTTGATTCCTCCTTGTGGGGAGACAATGTAAGACACGATTCCTTCCTTACCTTCACGAAAATGAAAGTGTCCCTGTCATTAATATTTTATTGGTAATTCGGTTTGCTTGGCCATGCTTCCTTTCCTCCATCTCTCCTACTGGTTTGTTTCAAGGCTGCTGCAGTGAAGAGTCCCACAATATTCGGTGGCCCCACCCGTCCTCACTGTCAGAAAGCAGCTTGGGCATCTTCGCAGCAGAGAACAATCGCAAGCTGTGTGCTGGGAAGGAGACCCTCATGTTTGCCCATCGTTCGGGGTGATGCCTAGGAGCCATCTTCTCACTCCACCGCCCATCCTCACCGGGCCAGGTCAACTGTAATGTCTCTGTCTGCCTCTGCCACACGGTGCCACTACTATGCCAAGACTCAGCCCTCTTCACCTGTCACCTGGATTACTGCAAACACCCCCAACCGCTGGTTCTCCAAGTTACAAGTCTGACTACACCACTTCGTGGCTTAGAACCTGTCCAGGGCTCCCTACCCACTGAAGGTTCAAACCCAAGCCTGTAGCTTGGCCTGCAGGACCCCCCAGGGCCTGGCCTCCTCTTGCCTCTCTAGTTTCATTTGTCTCCTGCCACTTTGCCCTGTGCTTTGTGCCCCAGTAATACCACGCTGCTGCAGCTCTGAAACTCCTCGTGCAGCTCACGCTTTTGTGTCTCGGTTCCCTCCCCTCGCATGCCCTTCCTGCAGGTGCAATACCATTTAAGGGCACTGGCTGAAAGAGTGAGTAGGAGCTGAAATCCAGCCCACACTCTGCTCATCAAGCCACGCACCTGCGAGGCTGTGTCTACCTGGATGGTCTCCTTTTTCTAATTTGCACAAAGGCTCTGCATGGCTGAGTCTCAGTCCTATCTCTAGGGACTTGCCACATCGTATTATAATTACCCATGTGTTCGTATACCTCCGCCTCTTCATCAACCAAAGTGGTCTTTGCCACTCTCTCCCCACCCTGGTGCCCAACACAATGTCCGGAACACATAGCCTTCAATAAATAAGCGTCTGCTGTGCTGACTGGTTGACGGGGAGCACGGCGAGGCTGAGCAGCAGGGACGCTGCAGAGGTGAGGCCCAGAGCCCATCCTGCCACAGAGGCTCTGGGGAGCCAGGACCTACCCCAGCTCCTCACAGTCGGGGAAGGGCCCAGGGGCTGGGCTTGGGGGCAGCTCGGCTGGAGCTGTTGACCCGTGGGGACAACAGGCTGGAGCTCAAAACAGCTACTTTTAGGGACAAACAAGAGATGCCATTTGGTCAACCCTGGGGATGTATCAACCAAAGGTAATGATGTGGTAACACCCAGTCACAGGTGGGCAGAGTTCAGAGGGGAAGAGGCCATGAGGGCTGCAGGAGTGAGCAGGGGCCGCACGGGGAGGCAGAAACACTCAAAGATGTGAGTAGGACCCGCCAATCTTTGCCCGGAACTGAACCACCACCCTAGACCACAGAAAGAGAGGCACAACATAACTGACTTACACCCTGACTAGAAAGCCTCAGGGGAGGGGAGAACAGGGAAACGCCAGTCTGATCCATGAGAACACAATTTCCAGAAGGCAGTGGGGATCAAAATTATGTCCAGGCAGAGGGTGAAGACTCTGCATCCCCATGGTCTGTATCTAGTTGGCTGGAAGGGGCCCTTATCTTCCGGAGCCACAGGTGCTACACCCAAGTGGCTGGTGGCTGATGTGAGGAGGACACAATGAGGGTGGCAGGAAGGGAGAATGTTTTCTAACATTTAAATATATCCCAGCTTTGGGGAATGGCTTCTTCTCCAGGTAAATTTGCATAGGTGGGAGGAAGTGTCCTAAGACAGCGTTGCCCAAAACTGCCGACTGTGAAGGCTTCACAGAGAAAGGGATCAATGTGACCCAGGATAGCACAGGGCAGAGGTAGGGGCCATCAGGTGAGCTCCACTCCGGGGAATCAGGAAGAAGGAGGGAGGGGGTGGGGGGCTTGGTTATTGGTTCTAGAGCCAGTGACAACAGCTCGGCTCTGAGAACTTGAGGAGGCTCCAGAAATGATGCTACATCAGCCTTGTCAGTCCATCCCCTGCCATGTGTCCCGCTCCCAGCCCCAACTCCATGTCACCAAGAGGAAAATCCTGAAAACCACACCGCCACAGACTGCCTCAGGGCAGCTCAGACTGCTGGACCTGAGCCGGAGAGGAGGCATCCATGATGAGGGTATTGTCGCAGGGTTACTGGAGAGAGAGGCCAGGTTACTGAAGTCAGAGGCAAGAAAGGAAAAGAGGGTAAAGGCAACAAAGTCTGGAGAAGGAACCCCAGGGGCTTATGTTCTGCAAGGTCTCTGCAAATGTAGGGGAATTTGGAACAAAATGCTAAATGGAACTTTCAAAGATGAGTCCCTTGTGAATTCCAGCGATTCTCCAGGCAGGGTGGGAGGGCTCACCTCCTAGGGGTTTGCATCAGGGCATCTGCAAGTGGAGGGACAATCACAGTTTGAAACAGCTCCCTCAAAACGCCAGTTGTTATCGCAACAGAAACTACAGAAAGGAAAGCTTGTCAGCTCTTCAGAGTTGAAGGGGCTACCCACGGACCAAGCGCACACAGCATGAGGGAAGTATCAGCTTTAGAGAAAGATGAAGAGGCCGAAGTACTCATTCAACATGTTATCTACTTCACGTTGGCCCAGCCGATAAACAGAGGAACGTGATCTGTCTGGTCCACGCCTGAACTAACCGTCTGGTGGGGGTTGCAGCTGTGTAATCACATAATTACAGCACGCTCTCCAGCCTGCCTGGTCACATGGAATCAAAGGAGGACTTTTTTGGAGTCTAAGTCATCAAACTGAGTATCGTTTCAGACCACCCCAGCCTCCGCCCAACAATGGTATGCAGTCAGTCATTCATCACATGGGGCAGGAGTACCTTCACTGTTCTGAGAACGGCTAAGTAACAGAAGTTAATTTCAAGTCATCCTTTAAATGGACTGAGGGGCACTTGGAGGGCTTAATTCAAAGGTGCTAAGTATTGTTCAACAGCACAAGAACCCACAGGCAACTCAACCCCCGTTTATGGGCCAGTCTCCATTACCCTGTGATACCATGGGCGGAAATTTGCTGAAGAACCAGTATTTTGAAATTCTAAGATACTGAGTCTGGATAAGGCAGCCAGTCCCCCAGGGCATGGTAAGATTTTTTGTTTCAGAATGGATACATATCTTCAATCTATTTCCCACTATTAATATATTATGAGTAAATAATTAGGGGGAACTAATTATTCCATTACTCTTCACCAACAAAAAACATAAGAATTTAACAGGAAGACACTCCTACTTAAAAAGACAAAAGTCTGTCTTGCTCTGTGGTTTGTTGAGAAGAGCAACTGACTTGGAGCCAGAGGAATCGGACCAAACCCAGTGACTGCTGGCTGGGTCATCATGAGCTTCTTTTCTCATCTGTTAAATGGGAATAATAATGATAATATTTGTCTCACAAGATGATGTGAAGACAAAATGAGATCATGTCTGTACAGAGTCTAGTTCACACTCCAGAACACACTCGATACTCAGTTAATATGAGATATTTCTGCTATACCTTAACTGTAACGTTCATTATTACCGTAAAGACTACTAGATGAGCGTGAACCTGCTTCGGCACTGCCTAATGTTGGTTCAAAATCTCTGGTTCATAATGATTAAAGCCTGAGCCGCTGGTCCGCTATATTAAAGCTGCACTGTGTTGGGATGGACACATTGAAAGCACTGTGCCAAGAAATGCTTTCTTCTTTCTTCTTTCTTAGGGCCCAGTCTGATGAGGCTGGCATTTATTGACATAATTTGTTTCCATGAGCAGGTTAAGCTGGTTTCCCAGCTATGGCTGACACCTGTGACCCAGTGTTGCTCTGAGCCACCTGCAGAGCTGCTGTGGGAGCCCAACAAGTCTTCTGAGGGCAGAGTGTTCCAGCAGGTGCTCTGGGCCGGCCCTAGGAGCTGGAGGCAACTTGCTGACCAGAACACCAACCCAACCAGTGCCAACTAACAGAGGCAGGCACAGACACAGCCCCCGGGGTGGTATCTGAGGTCTCAAGCGCCTCTCTGAGAAAGATTGAAAAAAACCAGAACAGAGTGGAGAGAAGGTGACATTGGCTGGTGTTTTCCCTGCGCATGTAGAGTAGGGAAGACTCCCAGCTGAATTAGGCAAAAAAGGGCCTGGAGGACAGTCCCTGGGGGGATAAACTGAGGCCCTCTCCCCCTTCCTAAAAGCAGCAGGCAGCAATGTTGAAACGAAACAGCAGAGATGTCCCAGACCAGGCACGGAGGCAGCAGGGAACAGAGTGGCAGGTCTCAGTTATGAAGATATGGACGTGCTTCCGGACCAGCTGGCATAAACCTCTGCCCTGAAGCCCCCACTGCCTCCCTGCCACTCTAGCTGCTAGGATCCCTCCTCAGGGCCCTAGGCCTTCCCAACATGCAGCAACCAGAGGGTTAACGTCTGTCACTGCAGGGGGCCTCCAGGACTTTTGGCTTGGTCAAGGCTTGTTGTGAAATGTTTTAAAGATCACCCCTGACAGAGGGAGGGCTCCAACCCCAAAAGGGAGTTTATTGATCTGCATCACGTCCAGGGGCTGGAGGCAGAGTAGATAGGCAGGTGGCCTCCCCACCACGTTTCTCTTCCGAAGCCCAGGGCCCAAGTGCCTCAACCATCCACCCCCATTCTCATTCCCGTCGGCATCCATGAAGCAAACCAGAAACAGCTCAGTTTCAACTACTGGGGGGTTGCCATCTCTAACTGGAGCATAAGCGAAGGAGCAGAGAGAGCTCCCCACAACGCAATGTCAGCGTGGAGATTGTGAAAGCCGGCACAGCCCAAGGAGGGCTGAGGAGCCGATCTGGCCTCCTCAGCCACCGCCCTGCCCCACTGGAGGACTGCAGGCCCTCTTTCTTTCACTGGCCTCCAGCTAGGACAGCCTCCCCACTCGGCCGAGAAAGCACCCAAGTCTGAGACCCGGACATCAAAAACTTCTACTTTCATTTCTTTGTCTTCTTTTTGTATATTAACCAAATAACACATGGTACACTACAAAGTTGTTAGAAATTAAACCAAGACTCTGTAATTCTATAGCCAGTTAAGTCAGAGTGGAGAATAAGTCAGAATGGAGAACTAACGATAACGCCTGACAACCCTCTCTCTCTCTCTCTCTCCCTCTCTCTCTCTCTCTCTCTCTCTCTCTCTCCCTCCCCCCTCTCTCTCTCCCCCTCTCTCCCTCTCCCACTCCCTCCCGCCCCCTGTTCCCTCCATCTGACACATATGCACATATAGACATACCCACTCGTCTCTGGAGGAAATCTTTAAGAAAGACATTGCCAGAACTGGTAGGAACTATTAACAGCCCTTTATGACAGCCAGTTTGTGTAGCTGCTCTAAAGCTATGATTTTAAGCCAGGTCTTTAAAAAGTCTGTATCTCTCTATATTTTTTTTAATATGTTGCTACCTGGATTATATACACCTTGTTGAAAATGTAGGAGAGATTTTATAGCTGTGCTGGGGTTGGGTGATTTCTGAAACATAAAGGGAGCCATAATCCACAACACACCACGTCCCCAGAGACAAGAGGCCTGTGAAACAGGTGAAATGTCCACTCCTCACTAGGCCGATCGGTTACCACAAAAAATTTCTTTCCCCGAACAACACAAGCAAGCAGGGTTTTCCCAGTTTCATACAAGAGGAGGGGAGCAGCAGGAGACCAGCTGTCTTATTGTGTGTAGTCCCAACGGCAATTTCTAATAGCAAGACAAATCCTTGATGGAAAATGTACAAAGTAATTGAGCTGGCAAGAAATCAGAAGGAAATACCTAGACCCCTTTCTTCCTCATTACACACATATGACACCTTCTGAAGCTCATAAACAGCAAAAGCGAACAAAGGTTACTATACATATATATTATTTTGATTTTTCTTATCCGATTAGGTGGTTTTCTGTAATTGTTGGGTTTGATTATAAAGGAACACCTGTACAACAGGAAATCAACTCTAGGATGAAAAATAAAGTCATGTGGAGTTTTTGAAAACTGCCATACGGTAGAATCCGTATCCTAATTGTTATAATGAAAATAGAACTCCTGCTTCTTAATTTTAAAAAAATGATGAAGTATAAATCTCTGCTTGTTAGCACTGCTGTGCCCAACGTTAAAATGGCATGCGAAGTAGGTCATGAGAAAGCAGCCCTGCAGGAGACACTCCAGGAATGAAGGAGAGAGGCAGGTGTGAACGCTCTGGTGCATCTGGGGCAGCCCTCCAGAGGAAACTTACTTGGGTGTGCCCGTGGGTTTCCAGTACCTGCAGAAGAGGTACTGTCCGTCAGCGTTGACCAGGTGAGGGAGGTCCCGGTATGGAACGCTCTGTGGGGTCCGCCTGAGAGAACTTTCCTCTGGCATTCTGAGAGGATCTTCAAGTCCTTGAAAGAAATGAGGACATATTCCAAAGTTAGAAATACAGCAAAAACACAGAGAGGAGAGGAAAGTCTTGTTCAGAGTCAGTAATATTTTTTTAAAAAAGCAGTTAAAAAAAAAAAACCTCCATTTCAAAGATTTTTTAAAAACACATATTTCTTGCAATCTCTCCAAGACTGAAAAATCCCATTTGTTCTAAAGAAAATGCTCACTTTATTTTTTAAGTGCCTCATTATAGCTTTTTCCCCCTTCCCATCTGTGTTTATTTTAAATCATTTCAGGAAACTTCATCTTAAAGACTATTTTAGCTGTAATCAAGTGGAAATTATAGTCAGCTCTGTGGGCATAAAGACCCAGCTGCAACAAGCCCCATCTATCTTAAAATCCCCAAGGAAGTTTCAAAGGGGCACAATAATAAGGTGGTTGATACTCCGATTAATTCCTCCTCTGAAATTCCAAAGATGCTGTGACAAACCTGTTTCCATCATGTCCTGGCTTTTGCATTCCACACCCACGACAGCCTGGAGCATCAGAGCCAGGCAAATAAGGGCTGATCCCTCATCTCGGGCTTATAGTGCGGCATCCGAGCTGTTTCCGAGCCCCGGGCCCCCACCCGGCGCCCTGCCCCCCAGATCCTGCCGTTTGGGCTTTAATGGTGCCGAGCTGGAGCCTGCTTCCAGCTCTCACTGACAAGCTCTCCGGGTCTCTCCTCCCTCCCCAGGGCGGGGAACAGGCTCCTGCGATTCTCCACTACTAGTTCATGTCATCACTTTTCCTAAACAAATCACGGGAGGGGCTCGGAGAAGGGAGGGGCTCGGGCGCCCGGCACCCCACTGCCCGGGGAAACTGGAAACTGGCTCCGCGCACACTGAGGCACAAATGTGGGTCCCCGAGGCACAGTCACCCCCGAAGCTCCGGACAAACTTTGCTCCCTGCCTGTCTCCGACAGCGCAGGGAATGGAGCCCCTCAGCTGTCATTGGAAATGCCACAGGAAAAACCAAGAGACTTCGCCCGACGTCTCTGCACGGGGACGGCAGGGACCGGGAAGATGGAGTTGATGGGGACAAGTTGGTTTGGGGGCTGGTGTGAGGGAGCAGGGGAGGGTGTGCGCGCACACACAGCCACGCGCGCACACACACTCGTGCACACACACGCGCACAAGGGGGCGCGGGAGCCCACGCCGAGCGTGCCAGGGACCCCCGAGGCTGCTGCCCACCCCTGGTGACGGCACGCAGGCTGGGGCGGGGACCGGGAGGCAGTTACCGGGGCCACGAGCGCCGCTATCGCGTTCCCCGAGAGCCGCGGGTCCTCGTCTGCGGCGGGCCAGGGCCGGGTCGAGCTGCGCGCCGCCGGCTCCGCGGCGACAGGGCGCGGCGTCTGCGCCGCCACTTTATCCCCCGGCCGGCTCGGCGGCAGGGGCGGCCCGAGGTGGGTGGGGACGCGCAGGACAGGCGGGCGGCGCGGGGAGGCGGCGCCCGGGGCCCCACGTGTGCCCGGCCCGCGGGGAGGAGCAGGGGCGCAGCCCGGGACCCGGCCACGCGCTCCTCCCCGCCCGGCATCACGGGCGGCCGCGCCCCGGGGTGGCTGCCGGGGTACTGACCCGGCCGTGAATGAGCTGTGCTCTCAGGAGTCTCAGCGGTAGGACAAGCCACACCCACGCACACACACACCATGCGCGCACACCGACCCACACACAGACACACATAGGGACGCACATGCACACCACACACACAGACTTTACACGCACACAGATAACACATGCACGCTTGCACAGACTCACACAGATATCACAGGTACAGACGTAGACAACACATAGGGTCACACACGTACATACAGACATGACATGTACACAGGGACGCAGACACACACAAATATCAAATGCACACACACACACACCACAGGCATGCACAGAGACCTCCGCACAGAGACACACACACATGTGGCCACTACACACACAGACATACAAACAACACACTACACACACAAACACAGACACATACACACTCAGTACACAAAGACAGACATGATATCCGGAGAGACACACAAGCCCACATAGACACACAGAAAAAGGAACACACACATACAGACACACACGGACTCAGACACACAGAGACACACATGGACTTATTCAGGCATACACACATGACACACACATATGGGCAGACACACTAATACCACACACATACAGACACACTCACACCCACACAGAGACACAGTCAGACACACACATGAAAAGCTGGGGGGCAGAGGGCACCTCTGTCCCCATGTTACTCTGTCTCTGTACAGGGAGGCCCAGGCTGCCCAGAGCCTGTGATCTAACTTAACAATAGCCTTCGAGAAGCAGCTTGGGTTGTGAGCCTGAGAGTGGCTCCCAGGCCTGCTCTCTGGTCTCAGGCAAGTCACCAGGCCTCAGACAGAGAAGGGGTGGCTAGCTCACTGCTCTTGGAGGCAGAGGCAGCTTTACCATATGCATCGGAACGGGGAGCTGGGGGATGGCCTTCCAGCTGGCTGTGCTAAGCACACTGTGTTTACTTGGATTGTAATTTATTCAAGGGGAGCAGTTGGGGGTCCAGGGGGTGTTTGGGGGGCCCAAAGCCCACCAAGCCACCTTTTTATGCAGCAGTTGTTTCAAATTTTCCCAGCTCCAACATTTCATGATTTTAAATATAGTGTGCAAGTTTCGAGGACAGATTTCGCTAGAGTTGGCAGTGGAGCCCCATGGAAATGGTGGTTGAGAGCTTGAAGTTCCTTCTCGTTTGGTCACCTAGGTAAACGAGAGTGTGGTGGGTGTCAGCAGGCTGGGAACCCAGGGGTTAAGAGATTGGGATTGTGCTATTCTGTATCTGCCTTTTGTTTTAAACTGAACTTTTTATTTTGAGATAATTGTAGATTCACATGCAGCTGTAAGAAATAATAGAGAGATGGAGTGCACCCTTTACTCCAATGGTAACTTCTTGCAAAACAATGGGACCACATCACAACCAGGATATTGACACTGATACAATAAAGATGCAGAACATTCCATTGCCACAAAGACCCCTCGTGTTGCCCTTTTGTAGCCACATCCATTTCCCTCCCATCCCCATTCACCCCAGGTCCCCTGACGACCACTAATTTGTTCTCCATTTCTAAAATTTTGGCATTTCAAGAATGCTATGTAAGTTGAATCATACAGTATGTAACCTTTTCGGATTCGCCTTTTTCATTCAGTGTTTCCAGGTTGTGTGTAGCATTCCACCGTATGGATAGACCACAGTTTGTTTAGTAATTCACCAGGTGAAGGACTTCTGGGTTGTTTCCAGTTTTTGCCTATTATGTATAAAGCTGCTGTAAACATTCATCTACAGGTTTTTGTGTGAAAAAAGGTCTTCATTTCTCTGGGATAAATGCCCAGGAGTGCAATTGCTGGGCCATATGGAAACTACAGGTTTGGTTTTTTTTTTTTGAGACTGCTAAAATGTATTCCAGAGTGGTTGTGCTATTTTACATTCCCACCAGGAATGTATGAGAGATCCAGTTTCTCTGCATCCTTATCAGCATTTAGTGTTGTCACTATTTTTTTTTTATTTTAGCGATTCTGTTACATATGTGGTGATATCTCATTGTGGTTTGCATTTGCCTAATGGCTAATGTTGTTGAATATCTTTTATGTACTTATTTCCCATCTGTATATCCTATTTGGTGAAATGTCTCTTCATATCTTTTGACCATTTTCTAATTGGATTTTTTGGGTTTTTTTACTGTTAAGTCTTGAGAGTTCTTTATATATTCTAGATACTAGTCCTTTGTTGGATATGTAATTTGCTAATATTTTCTCCCATTCTGTAGCTTGTCTTTTCATCCTCTTAACATGGTCTTTAGCGGAGGAAAAGTTTTTAATTTTGATGAGATACAGTTGATCTATTTTTTCTTTTATGGGTTGTGCTTTTGGTGTCAAGTCTAAGATCTCTTTGCCTAGTTCTACATCTAAAGATTTTCTCCTATTTTTTTCTCTTTAAAGATTATACAGTTTATAATTTACATTTAAGTCTGTGATTTATTCTGAGTTAACCTATGTGTAAGGTGTGAGATTTAGATCAGGGTTCATTTTGTTTGTCTATGGATGTCCAATTGCTCCAGCACAGTTTTTTGAAAAGGCTTTCTTTTCTCCATTGAATTGCTTTTGCACCTTTGTCAAAATTCAGTTTGCGAAACTTGTTAGATCTACTTCTGAATTCTCTATTCTGTTCCATTGATCCATGTTATCTATTTCTTCATCAATACCACAGTGTCTTGATTATTGTCACTATCTAATAAATCTTCAAATTAGATAGACTGGTTCCCCCAACTTTATGCTTATTTTACAAAATTGTTTTAGTTCTTCTAGTTCCTTCACCTTTCAATATAAATTTTAGAATATTATTGTCTATATCTACAAAGAACCTTACTGGGATTTTTATAGGAATTGTGTTAAACATGTATATCAACTTGCTGAGGATTGGTATTTTTACTATGTTGAGTCTTGTAATGCATACTCACGGTGTGCCGATTCAGTCATTTAGATCTTTGATTTCTTTCACCAGTGTTATCTAGTTTTCAGCACAGATTCTGTCCGTGTTTTGTCAGACTTACACCTTTCCTTTTTCAATGATTGTACATGTGATGCATTTGTAATTTCAGCTCCACGTGTTGGCCTCTAGCAGGTGGAAACATGGTGTATGTTTGTGTGTTGCTCTTCCGTCTCCTGACCTTGCTGAGCTCACTTATCAGATGTAGGAGGCTGTTTTCTTGTTGTGGCTTGGTTTGTGGTTCTTGGTTTTGTAGCTTCCTTGAGATTTTCTATATAGATCATCATTATATTTGAAGTGAGTTTCTTGTACACAATATATAGTTGGGTCATTTAAAAAAATCCATTCTGCCAATCTCTGTCTTTTGATTGGTGTATTTAGACCATTTACATTTATTGTAATGATTATTATGTTAGGGCTTAAGTCCACCATTTCGTTTTTTGTTTTCTGTTAGCTCTGTTTTTCCTATAAAAGTTTTCGTTTTCATGCCTTCCTGTGGGTTACTTGAATAGGACTGTTTAGAACTCCATTTTTATTTATCTATACCGTGTTTGAGTGTATCTCTGTATAGACTTTTTAGTGGTTGCTCTAGGTATTGAATTTTATGTATCATAGCTTACTGGTGTCATTTTACTAGTTCTAGTGAATTATAGAAACCTAACACCCTTTTATGTCCCTTCACTATACCCCATTTATACTATAATTGTCTTAAACATATCTTCTGCATACATTGAGAATCACATTAGACTGTGTTACAATTTTTGCTTTGGCTATCAAATATAATTTAGAAAACTCAAGAGGAGAAGGAAAGCCTATTTTATTTGCCCATATTTTTTCTCATTGTGTTCTTTCTTTTATCCTGGTATTCCAAGGTTCCTTTTATCATTTCCTTTCTATTTAGATAACTTCCTTTAGCCATTTTTTGAGGGTAAGTCTACTGGCAAAAATTCTCTTAATTTTCCTTTGTCTGAGAATGTCCTGATTTCCCCTTCATTCCTGAAGGCTATCTTCACTGGATATGGAATTCTGGTTAGCAGTTCTTTTCTTTCAGCGCTCGAAACATGTTTTGCCACTTCCTTCTGGCCTCATGGCATCTGATGAGATATACACTGTCGTTTGAATTGTTTTTCTTTTATAGGTAACATGTCATTTCTCTCTCGCTACTTTCAAAATTTTTCCTTGTCTTTAGTTTTCAGAAGTTTGACTATGATGTGTCTTGGCAGGGATTTCTTTGAGCTTACACCATTTGAGGTTTGTTCAGCTTCTTGGATCTGCACATTTATGTCTCTTGCCAAATCTAGGACATTTTCAGCCATTATTTCTTCAAGTATGTTTTCAGCTCCACCATCTTTTTTCCTCTCCCTCTGGGACTCTGATGATACGAATGTCAGATCTTTCATTGTAGTCCCATAGGTCCCTGAGCTCTGTTCATTTGTTTCCCAGTCTATTTTCTCTCTATTGTCCAGATTGTGTAATTCTAGTGTCCTATCTTCCAGTTAACTGATTCTTTCCTCTGTCCCCTCCATTCTGCCCTTGAACCCATCCACTGAGTTTTTTATTTCGATTATTATATTTTTCAGTTCGAAAATTTCCACTTGGTTCTTCTTTACATCTTGGATTTCTCTGCTGAGATTTTTTATTTTTAATTAGTTTCAGGCATGTTCATAATTGCTTATTGAGGCATTTTTATCATGGCTGCTTTAAAATCTCTGTTTGTTTGGTTGGCATCTATTAATTGTCTTTTTCATTCCATTTTAAATCTCTCTAGTTCTTAGTAGGATGTCTTATTTTCTGTTGAAACTTGGACATTTTTGTATTATGTTGTGATACTCTGGATCTGATTTAAACCTTCTGTTTTAGCCGGCTTTCTCTGACACTGCTCCAGGCTGGAAGTTGATGGGGAGCGGGGCGGGCCAGGTGCCTCATTATTTCCCAGTGGAAGTAGAAGCCCAGGTTTCCCACTCAGCCTTTGTGGGTGTGGGCCATGTTTTCTTTCTGTGATGTTTGACTGATGTAGAAAGTTTAATGTCTGAAAGTTTTCTGGCCTGGTCCGCTTTCCCTCTCCTGGCCTTTTGGCTAGAAAGAGCAAGCTTTTGTTGAGTATTATTTGGTCAGTGCCCATGGCATTTCTGGGTTGCTGGCTTTCTCAGCTCCAAGTCTGGAATATATGAGGCAAAACAAAAACCCACCATGTCATTCCTTGGGTCCCAAGTTCCCTAGGGAGTCTGCCTTTTCTCTTAACCTCTCAGAGTCTCCTTATGTTTGTTTTATATATAATATCCAGGTCTTTTAGTTGTACTTAGTGGGAGGATTAGGGAAAATCACATCTCCTCCGCCTTTGCAGATGCAGAAGTCCTGTATCTGGATGTTTATTTCAGTAGTGAAATCACCACATCTCTGCCTGCCTATGTGCCCACAGAGACATCAGGGCCCAGTTTCTCTAGACAGGATCACTCTGGATACAGTGATCTCCCATAAAAGTGCTGGTTGGCGGGATCTGCCTCTAAGCCTAGGATGAAAAGGCAGGGTGGCAATTCAAGTAAAAGTGGCATCTTTCTGCCCCCACAAGAGTTCTTGTGTGGCCTTCCAGAGATGCTCTGAGGCTTGAGGAGAGTGGAACATGCTGAAATACCTGCGAGGAGAAAGGGAGAAAGAGGAAACTAGGAGACAGTAAGAAAAGCAAGAGTTTCTCTCATTAGCAAGTTTAGTGTGCGTGAATGAATATCTACAGCTTTTTGCAAACACAAGAATTTTGATTGTTATATACTTCAATTGTAAATCACTCCTGGTGAGAGAGAAATAGAGGTTGGGAATAGAGATGGTACTTAAAGTGAATGACAGGGAAGTAAGACTTTATACAACAAACTTAGGAGAAAAGAAAACCGAGCAAAAATACATAAGCCTCAGAAATAAGCTCCATGACTAGCTGTGTGACTTCCCGGCAAGTTGCTCTACCTCGCTGACCCTGCCTCCTCACCTGGAAGGGAGGAATGTGAACACCCCTCGGAGCTGGGGTGAAGGTCAGTTGACAGCGTGTCTGTGGAGCACTCAGCACGGTGCCGGGTGGGCAGTCAGCTTGCACTAAGTCAGGCGTGACAGCCTGGTGGCCCTGATGTCAAATCTGACCCAAGAAAAAAGTACTTTTTCATCTGAAAATTTTTTAATACGAATTTTAAAAATTGGTGGGTTTGCATGCAAATCCAGATTCCCAGCTTCACTTGAATCACAGAGGGATGTGGTCATTTGGTGCCACGATGTTGGGTGTGCTGAGCACGAGGTGCCTGTAAGGCAGCTGGATTTGTGGGTCAGGACCCAAAGAGAGAGGTCAGGCTGGAGACATAGGAGTGGCCTAGAAATAGCCCCTCCATCTGTGGGAGAGAATGTGTTCACCTCCGGAGAGTGAGCAGGTAGAGGTGTGACTTGGCAGCCTGTGCAATGCATCTGGTCAGCAGGAGATTTGGCTTGGTCTGTACAGTGCTTTCAAAATATTTGAATTAGTACCCAACATTTAAAAATCAGGACATTTCCCATGATAGTGCTGGTTTCTGAGTATCCTTTGAAAGGCCAAAGGCTGGCAGCATGGGGCCACGTTTGGGCCTGGTGGTGGTCTGCACTGCAGATAGGGGGAGGCTGCCCCCATCAAGGGGTGCAGACATCTGGCCATCTGCCCTCCCTTCTGCTGTGCTGCCTTCCAAAGCGCTTACCCTCAGGTTTCTGGTTTGTTTTACTGGGTTGGAACATGAAGGGGGAGGTAGGTTTTGATGGTGGTAGGCAAGGCATGACATGTAATTCTGGTAGTTTTGAGTTCTCTGGGACATCCAAGTAGAGGCCTGATGGGCAGTAGCAGGTGCAGTATGAGATTCAGGATGGAGGTGAAGGTTTAGAAGTAATTGGTAATTGATGTCATGGGAATGGATTAGATTGCCCAGGAAATGTGGACTGGAGGGAGGAGCGGGCCTAGGAGAGATCCTTGTGAGGAGGCGAAGGAGAAGGAGGAGGAGGAGAATTTGCAAAGGTGATGGAGACAGAGGAGGACGACGCAGAAGGTGTGATTTCACAGAATCCAAAGGCACAGCATGTTCTAAGAAGGAAGGACCAATGGAGTCCAACACTGTCCAGAAGTCAATCAAAAGGACTGAAAAGAGTCCAATAGATTTAATGATAAGAACGTCGTTTGTGAGGCAGTAGAGCACAGTGGCGACGTCTATGGATTTTGGAGCCAGACAGCCTGGATTCAAATCCCAGCTCTGCTGACTGTGCAATCTTGGGCAGGTGATTTATCTTCTTTATACCTCTACAAAATGAGGAAAATTAGGAATACTGTCTATGTCATGGGACTGGCATTTTCTCAATGCCTGACACATGGTACGTAGGGCACAATAACATTTCACTGTTATTAACTTAAGGTAATATATGCATGTGTTAAAAATTCCAGTGAGAACCAAAAAGTTAAGAGAAAATTGTGGATCTCCTTCCCACTCCTGTGCCCTGGTCCCTGTCCCCAGAGGCAACCACCCCTACAGGTTCTTGTATAACCTTCTAGAGATGCTCTGAGGTTGGAGGAGAGTGGGAGTAACTGAATTTCTTGGGGCTCCACACTGCTGGGCTGCTTCAAGAGGCAGAACCAAACTGTTGAGTGTGGATTTTAAGGACAGAGCTTGGGAAACATCTCCTCAGCAGGGTGTGGAGGTTTGTTATATCAATCGCTGCTCTGTCCCCATGCCATTTTGCATTATGACTTTGCAACTTTTCCCATCAAGAGATGGAATCTAGTTCCCCTATCTTGAATCTGCTCTGGCCTGGTGACTTGCTCTGCCCAATAGAGTGTGGTGGAAATGATGCTATGCCTGTTCCAAGCCTAGGCATCAAGAGGCCTCACATGCTTCCTCTCTCTCTCACTTTTCTCTGCTATGTCAGCCAACCTGGCTAGCTTGATGGAGAATGACCAAGGTACATGGAGGAAGCCAAAGCTCTCTGGCAGAAAAGCAGCCGATCCCCAGAAGCAGATCTGCCCTGCTGACCTGCAGCTGCCTGCAGATGCATCAGGGAACCCAGCTGAGACTGGTTTCCCTGAAAGAACCACCCAGCTGAGCCCAGCCCCAAATTGCAGACCCACAGAATTATGAGGTAAATAAATGGTGGTTGTTTTAAGCCACTAAGTTTTTGGGGTGGCTTGTTATGCAGCAATAGCTAACTGATGCAGCAGGTCACCCATGACATTTGCCATCTTACACATTCAAGTTATCCTTTCTCTATAATCACTGTGGGACCCAGGAGGTGGGAGTCAATGGTTCTAGGCAAAAAATTGAAAAATCAGTGAAAATTTGGCTGGAGGAAGCATGTGAGATAATAGAATATATATATATATATATAGTCTCTGCCCCCAGTTCCTGGCACAGAGCTCCGGAAATTCTTGCAAATTCCTAAGTGATAAGAACACTAGGAGCGTCTTTTGTTCTGTTGAGGCAATGCTGAATGGGCTCCCGGCTGGCTACCAAATGGGGGCTGGTCACTAGAAAGACCCAGCCACGATTAGAAGCTTGAGATTTTTAGCCCGACCCCTCCCCATCCTCCAGAGAGGGGAGAGGGGCTGGAAATGGAGTTAATAATTGGTCATGCCTAGTGAGGAAGCCTCCATAAAACCCCAATAGTCTGGGGTTCAGAGGGCTTCTGGACGGGTGAACACCTCCCTGTGCTGGGAGGGTGACACACCCAGCTCCCCCGGGACAGAAGCTCCTGCACTCAGGACCCTCCCAGACCTCACTCTACGTATCTCCTCATCTGGCTGTTCATCTGTATCCTTTATCACATCCTTTAATAACCTGGTAAACATAAGTGTTTCCCTGAGTTCTATGAGCTGTTCTTGCAAATTAATCGAATCCAAGGGTTAGTAAGTCATGGGAACCTCTGATTTGTAGCCATGTGGGGCAGAGGTTGTGGGTAACCTGGGGACCTACTACTTGTGACTGGCATCTGAAGTGGGGGCAGTCTTGTGGGCCCGAGCCCCTCACCTGCGGGATCTGACGCTATCTCCGGTAGACAGTGTTAAAACTGAGTTAAATCGTGGACATCCAGCTGGTGTCACAGAGAAGTGCTTGGTGTGGGGAAAACCCACACACATTTGGTGACAGAAGTGTCAGAAGTGAAGTGTTCTGTGTAAAAGTAAAGGAGAAAGACAGAGGAGGGCAGAACTGGGGTTTTCCCTACTCAGGAAGACTACTCGGTTTTTCCAAAACAGAGAGAAAGGAAAAAAGAAATACTTTGTATTATACACAATATCTACAAAAAAGAATTTATAAATGGCAGGCAGAGCAAATAAATTATTAGGATGAACCCAATGCTGTAACTAAAGAGGTCATAAATATTCTTATGATAGGGTATGTTAATTCTGTTGTTCTATCTTACTGAAATGTATATAAAAATTTTCCCCAAATTATTTCTGCCTTGACCCCTTTTCCCGGTTTTTCCCCTGAAGTCTTAAGTTCCTTCTTTATAAATTCTTCCTGCATAGGAGATTTGGGGCCACTACTGCCCATGGTTGGGAAAGAACTGCTGGCTGTTAAATGTGAGCTGAAGTTCTAACGTGTGTGGGTGCAGAATGGCCCCGGAGAGCTGCCTCGGCCCTCCACTTTCCTCTTCCGTGAGGACACAGTTGTCAGTGTCACTGGGAGCTTTTATACCAGAAGGGCAGGTGTGGCGGTCAAAGGCACTTTCCTTCTTTTCCTTGACCGCTAAGAGTCATGCAGGAAAAACAAGAGAGTGAATTTTAAATCCTTTTAGTGTGATTCGTACAGAAGTCGCATCAGTTGGAATCAAAACAGGGAGGTAAATTGTTAAGTCCCAGTGCCAATGCTGCCACCATTGTCACAGACGACCCTGTGAGTGGCCTCTGACGTGGAATTGAGAGCTGAGGAACCAGCACAGTCTCTTACTTGCCCACGGCCATATGTGGGGAAGTGGCAGAACCTTTGAATCTGACTGTGCCCCTCCGATGTTCTCTCCTGTCCTTTAGACTGGTGTGTGGACCAAGGCCGCTGGGGAAGGTGGACGTCGGTGTTCGACACCTGGGGAATTCAATAATTCCCGGCTTCCTTGTGAGAAAGTCCCTCTTCAGTTCTCTTTCATCTTTCTGATTAGTAAAAAGCAAGGTCTTGATTAGGCTTGTACATGCCGATGACACTCTCCAATGAAGACAGTCAAGCTCGCTGTCTTCCTTCTTAACAAAGGCAACCTCATGTCCCTAGAGGTTAACCACTTGGCTGTGTTTTCCTTCATTATATTTGTAAGGTTGGCTTAAATTTGTGGCAAGCATTCATTTTCCGTTTAAAATAAATGAAGTTTAAAACATGAGTTGATTTAAAGAAGATATTAAGTAAATAACAGAGCATGTGCGGCATAGATATGGCAAAGTCATAGTGTCAGTGATGTGGCCATAAATGAGGTTGGGGACACCCAGGGAAGAGCCCTGGGGGGAGAGCTGGGTGTCGATGTGGCCCCTTCCCTCCCCTGCTCTTCCTCCAGCGTGCCCACCACACCTGCCTGTTCAGGCTCCTTTCACACCAGCCTGATGCTTCGCTTCTGGGTTTCAGCTTCCCGTGATTGGCCGGGAGAAAGACTGGCCCAGGTGGTCCCCGAGGGTCCTTTCCCGCTCTCAGAGACAGTCGTTCTATGGATGGCTATTTTTGCTTTGTATTTAAGCACCAGGGCCAGGCCTGTTGGGAAAGGCCATTAAGGACAATCAAATCTACAAAGATGAAAATACAGGTCCCCACCCACATGCCACCTTCTTTAAAAGCGTTTGGCAAGTCCAAAATGTCAGCAGTTAGTAACTGGGCCCAATCACTATAACGAGATTTGCACTCAGCGGTAAAGGAGAAATTCTCCCGCTGGCTAATCTGGTTAATGGAGCAGTTAAAAGTTATACACGCTGAAAAATATTCCGTTGAGGTCATTATAAGCACAAATAAAATGGACTCTGCTAGCAAGTAACAGTAGTGGGTCACACGTGTATCTTTCTGCTTTGCTGTTTGAAGAAAATTTTTTCGACTTCTTTGGAAATAGATGCCACTGACCTAATGCTGTGTTCTGGGTTTTGAAGGCAAATAAGGTGGAGGTTATGTTCAGGCAGGGAAAGTCCAATGATGGGTTGAGTAACTATGTAGAAACTGCTACATATGTACAGATATTTCCAGATAATCTAGGCAAGGTTAAGTGGGGAGAAAAAGCACACTACACAGCTTTTCTAAACAATAGCATTTTTTTTTTCCTGGTCTGTTTTTAATTGGCTGGTTTTGGTCAGAGAGGCCATGAGGCATGCTTGTTGAGGGCACAGACCCTGGGGTCTGAATCAGCCTTTGAACTTACAAGCTGTGTGACCTTGAGCAAGTTACTTAGCCTCTCTGTGCCTCAGTTTCCTCAGCAGTAAAATGGAGGTATTAATAGTATCCACTTGATAGAATTGTTGTGAAGATTAAATGAATTAGTACATTACAGTGCTTAGAACGCTTGGCATATAGCAAATGCTTTACCTGTGAGCTATATTATTATTATAGTTATTTGTAATTGGAGGTTCCCATGACCCCCTCCTCAGGTTCTATTAATTTGCTAGAACAGCTCACAGAACTCAGGGAAACACTTACTTATGTTTACCAGGTTACTAAAGGATATGATAAAGGATACAGATGAACAGCCAGATGAGGAGATACATAGGGTGAGGTCTGGGAGCGTCCCGAGTGCCGGAGCTTCTGTGCCCGTGGAGCTGGGTGAGTCACCCTCCCAGCACAGAAAAAAGATGCAAACAAATGGAAAGACATTCCTTGTTCTTGGATAGAATAACAACATCATAAAGATGCCAGTTTTCCTTAAATTAATTTATGAAGTTGAAACAATCCCAATAAAAATAGCAACAAGCTTCTTCGTGGGGTTAGACAATTGATACTAAAGCTCTTAATTTTAAAAATGCAAGAATAGTATTTAATGTCTGGTGAGGCAAGAATGGCTCACCAGACATTAAAGCATACCTTTTTAGACAGTGTGGTACTGGCACGGAAATAGACTAACAGACCAGTGGAAAAGAACAGACAGTCCAAAAATAGACCCAGGCACATCTAGGAGTTTGGTATTTGATAAAGGTGGCATCTCAAATCACTGCGCAAAGATGGACTTTTTAACAAATAGCCCTGGACAACTTGTTAGTTGTTTGGGAAAAGATACACTAAATCCACAGCTTACACCTTACCCAAGAACAGATTCCAAAGGGATCAGGGATCTCAATGTAAAAAACAGAACCATACAACTACTAGAAAACCACTGGTATCAAGGAGCCCTCAGGTGCCTTCCGACTCTCAGATGCTGGGATTTTAACAACCCTCCCACAAAGTAGCTTAAGGCAGAGTGTCCCCCTGAGAACAAGTACATTATGGATGTCAAACCATTTCTGGCTCGCCTACCTGTGCAGCGTGGGATGACACTGTGATGTACATGATGTCCTAAAGCCATATTTGCGGCAGAGACTGCCAGCACACCTCCCCCTGGGCATACTGCTACACTACATTTCCCAGACACTCTTGCGGCTCAGGGGGCTCATAAAGCTGCATTCTGGCCAAGAGAATGTGGAGGAAAGTCATTTGTGCCGCGGCCAGGCCTAACCTACAAAACCTCTCTCCTGCCCTGTCTGCCAGCCAGGTAAAGAGTGGAGGATACCTAGAAGATGATGTGGAGGCACACAAGGGAAAGAGCCTGGGTTCCTGACTGCATGGAGCAGAGAACCCCACCACCCACTTGCACTGGGCTGTGAAACAAATGAGAAATAACCTCTTATTGTGTTAAGCCGCTGAGATTTGGGTTTTATCTCATACAGCAGCTCACATTACTTGTTCTGACTAATATGATGTTTGACCTGTTACTATCCCAGTAGGAAACCCTTTCAGCCCTTTAAAATCTTTTAGTTCTTTCCTGCCTCAGTACATATGTGATATGTCAACACAGGAACATGCAAATCTGAAGATGAATAGATGTGTAGCAACCCACATCTAGGCTGCTGCCTCTCCAGGCTCAGGAGACATAAGAAAAGAGGGGGGACCTGGCCATGGGACAAAGAGAACAAAACGCCGGAAGAGACAAAGTTCTTTAAATTCTGGCACCTGAAGCAGATCATGAAGGCCAAGTGCAAAAATGTTTGAATTAGGGGCCGGCCTGGTGGCGCAAGTGGATAAGTGCGCACGCTCCACTGCGGCGGCCCGGGGTTCGCTGGTTTGGATCCCGGGCACGCACCAACTCACTGCTTGGCAAGCCGTGCTGTGGCGGCGTCCCATATAAAGTAGAGGAAGATGGGCATGGATGTTAGCCCAGGGCCAGTCTTCCTCAGCAAAAAAATAAAAAAAAAAAGAAGGATTGGCAGATGTTAGCACAGGGCTGATCTCCTCACAAAAAAAAAAAAAAAGTTTGAATTAATGTGTGGTTCTACCTCTAAGTTAAAACACTCCTATGTTTATTTACAAATTAAACCAGAACAGTAGGGAGCATTGCAAGCGTCCCAAAAATGGTACTGAAACAAAGTAGCACAGCCATGTCAGATCATGAGGAGATGGTGGCCTGGGTAGGAAGGGGGCCACTAGTCAGGCCAAGCTAGTACAGGGTAGTAACATTTGGGATTTCCTTTTTTGGGTTAAAAGAAGTTGTCTTCACATAGCCCAGCAGCCCCAGGTCTGTTGTAATAGGAATCCTGGCTCTCCCCTCAGGTAGGGGAGCACGTGGCCCAGTCACTCTGAAACTACTAGAAAAAAATGCGCATTTAACCAACATTTATAAAGCTTCTGTCATCTCCAAGCATTGGGCTAGGAACCCTCAAACATTCTCTCGTTTTTGGAGAGTGATGAGCATGACTTGGCCGACAGCCTGAAGACAGATGAGAACTTGCTCGGCAGCAGGAAGTGGACGTGGTGGTCACACCACATGGACCTCCCGACCCCGGGATGCCAGAGAGCAAGCTCAGAGCTTACGGGCTGAGGGGAACGGCATTACAAGAGAAGGCGCTGGGAAAGGGAGAGGAGGAGGTGAGGGGCGATGGAGACGCATCTGTAATAGACCACGGAAGTCTGTAGAAAGAAGCAGAAGGGGACACTCCCAGAAGTCAGCCTCCCAGGGACACGCACTCCAGCCCACAAGTGCCAGCTGATGCTCGCTTGATGCACAGCTTTGTGGGTAGCTTCTCGTGGTCCCTGCTCTCGGGGAGCACTGCAAATGCCAGGGAGTGCTCCAAGAGTATGGGGACTGGAGTTGATCAGCAGCACAAAGAAGATGTGGTTAAGTCAGGCTTCCTTGGTTAAGGGAAAGGACAAACGTCTGATCCCAGAGAAAAGCTGATAATGCACTTATAACCCTCTTTCTAAGCGTGACTCTGATATGTGCAAAATAAAGGTGTTCAAACGGCGTGCTAGTGACTTGTGACACTCTGCGGGGAGAAATGCCCTTCAGTGGCGTGCATTGGCGTGTGATCCCCTCCCAGCCCCAGACGTGGTATCCACGTGTCCAGAGCACAGCGGACCCACGACAGGCACTGTAATATAGAAACCCTTAGGGACACCCAAAGAGAAGACATGCCAACAAACCACACTTAAAGTGTGAATGCCCTAAGACGGCATGAGGGAAAGGCTGTTAGACTTTTTACCCTTCAACATGGAAGAAAATGAAACATCTAGGAAACAGGAGCATGGATTCATGTCCTCTGAAGACAGGATGTGGGCACGGTAGGCCAAACTCCTTGCCTGGCCTGCGAGGTTCCACTGGGCCGGCCCTAACCCTGATGGCTCCCCCAGTCTCACCCTTCCATTGCTCCAGCCACACGCACCATCTTGCCATGGCTTGACCGCTCCACGCTGGGCCCTGACCCAGGGCCTTTGCTCTTGCTGGGCCCTCCACCTGGGAAGCTCTCTCTGCAGCCTTGGCGTGGCTCTGTCCCTCATTCCCTCCAGTCTCCACTCAAGTGTCCGGTCCACAGAGAGGCCTGCTCTGACCACCCTGGCCAAACAGCTCCCTTAGCCTCTATCACTTGTCCTGCTTTAGTTTTCCTCATGACACCCTTACTGTTACGTGTATGTTGTAATAATTGTATTATTTACAAACATACTTATTATATACTACAACTTTGTTTATTTTCTTGTTTATTGTCTAGAATGACACTATCCAACTCGGTAGCCACTAGCCACCAGCCACCTGTGGCCATTGAGCACTTGGAGTAGGGCTAGTCTGAATTGAAGTGTGCTGAAAATGCAAAATACACACCGGATTTTGAAGACGTAGCTTATTTTTTTAATAAAAGAGTGTAAACTGTCTCATTAATAATTTTTATATTAATTACATGTTGAAACAATATTTTGGATTAACCCAATTTTTTGAGTTAACTACAATTTATTATTGAAATTATTTTCATTTGCTTCTTTTTACTTTGTCAATGTGTCTACTAGAAAATTTAAAATTCCACATGTGGCTTGCACCTGTGATTCTCATTCCATTTCCACTGGACAGTGGTGATCTGGGATGAACATTCCACGAGAATAGAGACTTTGTCAGTCTCGTCCTGGTATCTGGAATAGCACCTGGCACATGGTGAGGGCTTTGAACAAACGAGACTCTGTGTTCAGTTGAAAATTTAGCCATGTGCAGTCTCTCCCTCTGCCCTCAACCTCCCTTCCCGCTTCGTACCCCCCCACCCCCCGCCCCGCCACTGGCAGTTCCTTGCCCCAGATATCATCATTACATAGAAACTGACAACCTTCCTGGTCTGTTTACTTAAGCCTCTGTCCTGATTTAGCCCCTTCCTGCTTAGGTTTTAAAACATTTTTAAAATGCTATCTTCTGAAAATAACCTTAATTCTTTTCCAAAATAGTTGGTGCGTTTTGAATGGCCCATCTTATGGACAAATTAGTTAGTCTAATTAACCTGAGACAACACCTGGAAGAAATGGAAAGAAAAACAAACAAGCCAGCGTGCATCACACACAGCAGCTGAGAGCAAAGGCCTGGGGCCCAGAGAGGTGCCACATGCCTGATGAGGACAGGACAGGAGTGAAGAGAGCCAGGGGACGAGCACTGAGAACAAGTCTCTACTTTCCAGATTAGTCCAGGCATGCCCCACTCGGAGCAACTGGCAATGCAGCAAGTACGTCTGCAGAGGAGACACCCTTCCTTCAGTCGCTGCGCAGACCAGTTGAGCCCTCCCGTGTGCCACGTGCCAGGAGACAGCCAGAGCAAAATGGACAAGACGCCTCTCCTCCTGGAGCTCATGTTCTGTCTGTAGGGACAGCAAATGAGCAGAGAAGTACATAAGTATATATATGTATCCTATATCCTTTATTATTGCATGCTCAGAGAAGGGAATCTATGCTCTCAATTTTTAAAACCCACAGCTTAGGGGATAAAGCTGGGCAGTGGAATTTTTTTCGTAGAATAATTTAAGGTTTTTTTACAAATTAAGGATATTCAAGATAAATATCTGGGCCACCACCTAAAGGAGCGTTCAGAATGGGGGTAGATTCAGTCCCAGCACAGTGCCATTGACGCGGGACAGCTTCAAGACTTGTCACACATGTTGCAAGTCGAAACCTAGAAAATGCTAAAATTATATTTCTAGAGAGGAAAAAAATAACTTTTAATACCAGTATTAGCACTGGTACAAAAGTAGTACAAAATGCACCTGCAGCCTTGCTAGAGTTGGTATGATATTTGGCAGAGAATGAAAGAAAAGCAAAACCTGACCCCCCTGGAACAGAACCCGCTAGCCTAAAAAGCCCTGAACTCCACCGCGTTCCAGGGCAGGAGGATGCGCCCGTCTCTTTGTTAGCTCTGAGCACGCCTGAGCATTTTCTGGAAACTGCTGGTGCTGCAGCCCAGATCGCCTGCTCTGAGCTGAAAGGAGACGGAAACAAACTGAGCAGAGGCTTTGATTTAAAATTCTGCCGTGGCTGCAATCCCAAGGCAGGGGGCCCGTCAACAGGACTGTTTAGCTAAGGACAACTGACTAACCTATAATGCAAGTGTTCAGGCAATGAGTAATCAGTCCATGGTTGATAAATTATACAAGAGCAAATTTATGCTCGTTGAGTTTCTGTAGGTGGAATGGGTGTGCTATTCACAAGTGGTGTCTTAGTAAAGAAAGAAACACGTTTTTGAAGAGTGAGGATTTGTATGGGTATACATGTAATTATATCATCTGTGTTCATTCATCCGTTCACCAAAGATCTAGTAGTGCCTTTTAGAAATTCAGTGTTGGGGATGCAAAAATTAACAAAATATGGTCCCTGACTTGAAGAAAACTACAGTCTAGTTTGAGAGATCAACACGTGGGCAAATAACTGTGGTACCACGTAGTAAGTGCTAACAGAGGTTTGGACGCTTTATTATGGGCTCAAAGAAGAGAAAATAATGAATCCTGCCTGGCAAGAGAGAAGAGTCAGGGAAGGCTCCTGGAGGAGAGGGTATTTGAGTGGCGTATCAAAGGGCGAGGAGGAGTTTACCAGGCAGAAGAGGGGAGGGCGGGGATTCAGGCAGAGGAAGCAGCACACAAAAACCTCACACGCAAAAGCAAGCATGTGGAAGCACAGGGTGTCCTCAGAGAACCGCAGTGTGAGAGGAGGAAGGAAAGCAGGGGTAGAGATGAAGTAGGTTGTGGCCTTGAGGGTTAGTTGGACATAGGTTCACCTGTCCTCAAAAACAAATGTCCCCAAATATAAGTGGCTTTAAAAATAAAGATGTTTATTTCCCTCTCACATAGTAGTATGGGCATGAGCAGTCCAAGGCTGGCAGGAAGACTTCTCAGTGTCAGAGACCCAGGGTCTTTCCAGCTTGGTGCCCGCACTGCCCAGGGCTTGGCCCTTGGCCACATGGTCCAACAGGGCTCACCCTGCCTGTCTACATTCTACCCTTACCACCTCTGAATTCTACCCTACCTACAGTCACAGTGCACTCTCCATTCACCCCTACCACTTTTACATATTCACACTCTGTATTCTGGCTGGAAGGGCAAAGGGGAGGACCAGTCTCTTCCCCCTAAGGGTACAACTTGGAATTTGCACCTATTACTCACGTGGCATAATGACATGATAGACCTAGCTGCTGCAAGGAAGCCTGGGAAATGTAGTTCTTGTTCTGGGCAGCCATATGGGCAGCCATCTGCCAAGGTTAAAGTGGGAGGTCCTATTTCCATGAGAAAAAAGGGGAGAGTGGAGACTGGGAGCCCTTAGCTGCCTCTGCCATTGCACGTGGTACCAGTGATCTCTCGAATGCCTTTGGGAAAAAGTGATGTAACAGGCTTGCATTTTCTGCTTGATTTATTCTGACATGCTGGCTTGATAGTGATTTTTTGATTTCTCAAAACTAGAATTGTTAGGATGTGAGAGGTTACTCAATGCCAGCAAGTAACAAACAAGTACAGACCCAATCACATGTGCTTTGTAAGCACAATTTCGGACATTATCTTACAGGACACTTTCTAACATCTCTGGCCTGCCAAAGTTTTAAGAGCTCCACTGCATCCAGGTTGCCCAAGTATATAGAAGCAAGTCATGAGCACATTTCCACTGCCCCAGACTAAGGAGATGGAGTAGACTTCTAGGCAGGGGGATGGGGGGCAGGGAAATGAGGCAGATGTCAACTTTCACTGTCTTGAGTCTGAATCCCAGTATATCGCTTAGGGTGCTACTTGGAACAGATCACTTATTTTTCTTGGCTTTAACTACCTCATCTGTAAAATGGGGATAATGATGATTCTTCTTGCCAAATTAAATGGGATACTCTATGTGACCCACAGAGGGAACTCAACACCTGCTTGCTTTCCTTCTAGTTCAGGACATCAACTGTCAGGATAGAAACCACACCTCAAGAAAGGATTTCAAAACCTGGTTTCTTGTAAAGAGATGAGGGCGTCTTTACAAGAAATCTTAACCGAGTGATCAATCCACCATGAGTAATAAAGGGACAAAGTGACATCGTGTGCCACCTGTTGTGTTGCATTGGGGACGGAGCATCACTTCTATGATATTCCTTCCAAAAAACACATGACCTGAATTTAGTCATGAAGAAACATCAGACAAACTCAAATCGAGAAATATTCTGGAAAACAACTGGCCTGGACTCTAGAAATGTCGATGTCATAAAACACACACACATACACATGCACACACAAAGGAAGAGGAACTAGTCTAGCTTAAAGGAGATGAATAAGCATAACAAATGAATGCAAATATTTGATTAAATGTTCTATCAAAGAAATCCATAAAGGATAACATAAGATGTTATGAAGGGAAAGAATCTGAATTACATATAAGAGGGTTAACTGAAGGCAATATATTCAAGAGAGCTTCTGGATCCTGCTGATCTGTTGCTTCTTCCAGTGACAATGTAGAAAATAAATATAATATTTACATAAAAAAAGAAAAAAGCGAGGTGTCTTAGTCCATTTGGGCTGCTATAACAAAGTACCATAGACGGGGTGGCTTATAAACCACAGAAATTTATTTCTCACAGCTCCGGAGGCTGGAAGTGCGAGGTCAGGGTGCCGGCACAGTGGGATTCTGCTGAGTGCCCTCTTTGGGCTGCAGATGGCTGACATTTCATTGTGTCCTCACAAGGAAAGAGAGTGAGCTTGAAACCCAGGACGAAGGAGTTGGTTTCCCTGGATTAGGGTGAAACCGTGCCTGTACCCACAAAGATAACAAAGTAACCAAAGTTTCTGAGCTTGTTTCGCAGAACACCAGGCTGATACAAGAGCAGCTTGCTGACAGCCCCCCAGTCTGACTAAGCATCGTGCAGGTGCATTGAGGAGCTAAAATGACTGATTGTAAGATTCACAGGTCACAGACCTGTGACATGCATCCACCGCATGCAACACATAGAACCCCCTGGAATTTGCACATGTGACCCATGAAGAAATATGAAAGCCAGTTGCCCCTGAACAGAAGACTCTTAGAACTTCAGCCCCAAGGCCACATGCTCCCCTCCCCGTCTTATTCTCACAATGTGCTTTGGAAAAACGCTTAGAACTACACGCATGCAAGCCAATCTGTAACCGGTAGAAAGAATAACTTGTTAGCAGAAACTTTGTGTCCTCTGCCCAAACTGTCCCTTCTGTCCCAGATAAGGAAGTAACTAAGGTTTTCTTAGATTCCTCAGAAATGTTGCATTCAGCAGATTCGCTAAGGAGAGGTGCCCAACATTCTGTGGTCATGCGTCCCCTGACACTCCTGAGCCCCCTTCTCAACCCCATTTGCCTTATATAAGTCATTTCCAAATCAGTTCCCCTTTACGATGTTTTTTTAGGACAATAGTCCACCATCTTCTGATTTGCTAGCTTATCACTTATTAAATTTCTTCCTCTACCACCACCTGCTTGGCCTTTTATCTTGTGGCGAGCAGATTGAGCCCTTGCTCTGTAACAAGCTCACTCTCCGGGGTCCTTTTATAAGGGCTCTAATCCTGTTCATGAGGCTCCACTCTCATCGCCTAATCACCTCTCAAAGGCCCTACCTCCTAAAATCATCACATGGGTAACTAGGTTTCGACATATGAATTTGGTGGCACACAAACATTCAGTGCATAACACAAGGGTCCCTTGCTCACAGTGGGCCCAGCACTGTCAGTGGGCAGTCGATGAAGCAGAAGGAAAGAGAGAGCTGTCAGCTTCACCCCTCCCTTGTGGACATCATCAGGTTTGTCACTGATAATAGCACATAAAATAAAGTTCAGAAGCTGAGGCAGAAAAGTAAGTGGACAGCTGTCTTGTAAAATATGTTCACACAAACTTGAATTTCCACCAGTGAGATCAAAAGCCATCAAGCGGCCGATGACAACAAGTCAGGATTCTGGCTGCTGGAGGTGGGAGGAGCTGGAAGAACCAAAGAATGCAAAGGCCTCTGGGGGGATTTGAAATCTTTCCCTTTATTTTTCCATTTGTTTGTAGAAATCGTTTACTCTCATGCAGCTGGATGATGGAGTAACCCACAATTCAGCTTCATTAGAGAGGACTTCCCATTTCAGGGATTAACTGCAGGTGCAGATGACGTAGAATTGCCTGATCTAGTAGCAGTGAACATTGATTGCCAAAATGATCCAAAGAGGACTCAAATAAAAAATATATATATTAAGAAAACACAGGTGAAAGCTCTCAGCTTTCCAACTAGCAATATCTTGAGTATAGTAGGTAGCCAACAAATTTTACATTAAAAATAACTTAAGAAACTTCTAGAATGTGACATATGTCGATGGAGACGTTATATATATATATATGTGTGTGTGTGTATATATATATATATATATATACACACACACACACACTTTATTTTCCATATGGAAGTTACTTTGGAGAACTCGCTGTTAAACAATTGGCACCAATACAGGAAGATCCATAGGCAAACAGGAGGACCCATCCATTCGCTGGAGTTGGAATCATTTACACTGTCTTTAGGTTTCTATCTGCAGCCTGTCTGTGACATGGGTACTACACGTTCCTGGTTTTAAACAGTAGATTCGAAGTAAACAATGCTGGCACAGTGATTTTACAGAGGAAGAAAGGGAACTTGGTCTACTTCAGTTCTGTTGTTCTTTTATGTGATGACTTGGAGTTTTATTTCTGTTTAAAATTGAAAACACTGAAATCAAATGTGAATGCAGTATACATTCCCCCTTTAAAATTAATGTAATTAAAACTAGTAACCATTGCTTTTTCGTTTTTTGTATGTGTGTGTGCTGACATGATTTTATATACAAAGTTCAATAAAAGAAAATTTTCGCTGTCTGCAGCATTTCTCTTCTAGACGCTCTTTCTTAATTATTATTATTATTATTTCATGATTATTATTGGAAAGAATTTTGTTGTATAAAGAGAGAGATGTTAAAAAAGGTATTCTTTTGAGGGCCTCTCATGTTAGGTATGCCAGGTAGAGGCAGTGGACGAGCACAGACATCTATTTTGCTTCCTTCCAAATCCCCTTTTAGATGATAATAAAAGAGTGTCTTTAAAGTCACAAAGTGCAGGGAGAGGAGACAGGAAAGGAGACAACTGAAACACAACTTTGGAAGCTGGAGCACAGATGGAAGAACTCAACCAGATTTACCCTGCAGAATCCCCGAAAGCCCAGGACTGGGAGGCACTAGACGCCTCTGGAAGTAGGGGTGACGATGACAGAGATGAGGAGGATTTGAGGAGAGTCAGATGCTCAGACCTTCTCCCTACTCTGCGTGGTGATTGCCCTTCTCCCAACCCAGCAAAAGACAAGAGATTTATTTGTGCTGAAGGATAAATAAGTGAGTCTTCTGGACTGGGGGACAGCAGGCACAATTGAAGTCAATGTTGTCATATTGAAAAAATGAAAAGATTTTGTCTTGTGGGTGCTGAAATCCCCAGCCCTCTTCCTGACAGTTGCCAGAAGTCTTCCCCTTGAGGCAGGAGACTGGTGGATCTTTCTGGATGGAATCTGAGGGTGACACTGGGACGTCCTTGACTAAATGACCTAGCCACACCACCCTGCAGTGAAGCTCAAAGTTGACAGACCCCGCCATGCCCTTGGTTTCCAATCTGCATTTTAGTGTTCCATTTCTGAATGTGAAGAGAACAACATCAGAGGAGAAGCTCTAACATGAAAGATGGAGACCAAAATGCAGGTGGAGACGGACCAAGATGGAGACAAATAGAGAATGGTGATCTGGAGAAAACAGAGATTTTTGCAAGAAGAAGAATACCTAAAAAATAAAGATCATTAATATCCTCAGAAAGATAAAAGAAGATATTGCAACCATGAAACAGACAGGACGTAATAAAAATTAACATTCAGAGAACAGAAAAGAATTCTTGGAAATTAAAATCCTGATGGCTGGAATGAAAAGCTCAGTAGAAGGGTTAGAAGATAAAAGTAAGAACAGAAAGTAGACAAAAAGACACTTGGAAAATAAAGGAGAAAACTTAAGAAAATTATAGGAGTGGTCCATGAGGCTAAGTGTTCAAATAATAGGAGTTGGGAAAAAAGAGAGCAGGGGAGACAGGGGGTGGGTAGGGGGAGATGGGGGAGGGGTCTAAGAAACTCCCCAGAAGATGAGTTTTCACGTTGTAAGGACCCACCAAGTGCCCAGTGAGCCACACCATCTCGAAACCTTAGGATGCTGGAGACAGAAAAGACCCTACAAGCTTCTAGAGACAGAGAAAGCCTGAGAAGAAAAGGTGAAGAAGCAGACTGACAGCATGGCTGCTATAGTTTCCCATTGCTGCCATAAAAACAGCCACAAATCTAATGACTTTTAACAACACACATGTAGTATCTCGCAGTGCTGGAGGTCAGAAATCCCAAATGGATCTTACTGGGCTGAAGTCAAGGTGTAGGCTGGGCTGCCTTCCTTCTGGAGACGCAGAGGGGAGAACCTGTTTCTTTGCCTTTTCCAGCTTCTAGGGGTCGCCTGCATTCCTTGGCTCGTGGCTCCTCGATCTTCAAAGCCAGCAGCATAGCATTTTTGAGTCTCTCTCTCTCTCTCTGCTCCTCACCACTCTGACCTCTGCTTCCACCCTCACATCTCCTTCTCTGCCTCTCCTGCCTCCCTCTTATGAGGACCCTTGTGATTATATTGAACCCATCAGGATAATCTCCCTGTTTCAAAATGTTTAATTTAATCACACCTGCAAAGTCCCTTTTGTCATGTAAAGTAACAGGCTCACAGGTTCCAGGGAGTATGGCCTGGGTGTCTTTGGGGTGGGGGCGTTTTTCTGCCCACCATAGCACTGGACTTCTAAAGAGCTGCACTGGAGCCTAGCTGGCAGGGGAGCAGCCCTCTCCATCCTGCAGAAAACTATTTCCCGCCTGGAAGGTTTCTCTCCTCAGACTAACTATCAACCAAGTATGACGGTAAAGTAAAGACATTTTCAGATGCGAGTTCTCAAAAAATTGACCTCCCACACATCCTCTCTCAAAGCTCCTGGAGGATGTTTTCAAACAAATGACTCAATCATGAAAGAGAAAGCATTGAGGATACAGGAAATAGTGGATCCAATGTGGGGACAAAGGGAAGAGTATCAGCAGGATGATGTTAGGAGACATTCCAGAAGGACAGCTGTGAAGCAGTCCAGATTGGAGTGGTTCGGAAGATTCCAGAAGAGACTTCCTTGGGAAGATGAACTGACAGTATGTCTGCTGCGTGTGACTGTATAGTGAGGAAATACAGACAATAGGTAAAGAGTTTGGGATGGAATTAGCAATAAGTTCATGGAAAACCAAGCACATGAAAATAGAAGACAATTATTAACTCCAAGGAAAACAAAAATTGTGCAGGAAAAGAAAATTTAATTAGAGTTTACTACATTTGGCAGTTTCATAGCTGCGAATAGTATTTCCGTAGCCCTGATAATGTGAATACTGATAATCAGTTTAACCAAAATCAAGCTAAAACAACAATGGGAGGGAGGGGGATGGGCCAGAGGAGGAAGCAGGGCCAAACTCGAGTTTCAGAGTGGGGATCACTAGATACGGAAGAAAACTGAAAAAACAAGAAAGAGAAATATGAGAATGTTATTTAGGAATCTGGAGGCACACACCAAGATAATCATCCAGAAGAGGTGAAGGTGAAGGGAAATTCGGATGGAGAAAGAGAAATGGGGGCTTTTCAGTACAAGGGCAGCAAATTTTTTCTGCAAAGAGCCAGATGGTGAATGTCTACAATACAAAACGTATCTGGGTTCGTTTTCTAGGCTGCAAAACAAATGATCACAGATGTAGTGACTTAAAACAACACCCGTTTATTGGCTCTCAGCTCTGTGGGTTAGAAGACTGGCACAGCATGACTGGATTCTCTGCTCACAGCTCACGTTCCCAAAATCAATCATGCCGGCCTCTTATCTGGAGTCTCTGGGGAAGAACCTACTTCCATTCATCTGGGATGCTGGCAGAATCCAGTTCCTTGTGGTCTAGGACAGAAGGCCCCATTTCTGGCCATGGGGCCCCCTCTATTTTCAAGCCCTCTTGTGCCTCCAATCTCTCTCTACTTTCCTCTTCTGCTTTTAAGGCCCGTGTGCTTACACTGGGCCCATCCAGATAATCCAGGATAACTTCCTTATTCTAAGGTCAACTGATTAGTAACCTTAATTACATCTGCAAAGCCCCTTTGCCAAGCAAAGGAACATATTCATAGGTGTAACACCAAGTGGTGAAGGTCACGTGGCTTTGGGAGGCATACCATCTCTGTCACACAAACTCAATTCTGCCACTCTAGTGCAAAAGCAGCCATCAACAATATGTAAACAAATATGTACACATCTATATAAACGCTTAGGGAAAGAACTGGAAGAAATCCAGTTCTTAAAATCCTGAACTGTTATCACCTCTAAGGAGGGGGTGGGGCTGAGGCAGGGCAGGCGGGAACTATTCACATTTGTTCTGCATACTCACCTCTCTTCTGATCACTTCACAATGTACTGATTAAGTAATAAAAATTAAAAATTGTATGTGTATAAAAATATACAAATATTAATATATGCCTAAAAAATTCAACCAATCTTGGTGATTATATCTGAGGAAATGTAGTATAAGGAATTTTCTCTTTCCAAATTACATATTCCTGTCATCTTTAATTTTTTTGTTACAATGAGCTTCTATTGCTGTGGTGAACAGAAAAATATATATACTTTTAATTTTACTGATGTTTATGAAAAGTTTAAGTAAAGAGCTAGATAGTAAATATCTACAATATTTATGCATAATGGACAAATTCTCGTGTTATAACTTTAAGTTAAAAGTGCAAGATAAAAGAGTGTGCACAGAAAATGGATCCAGCTATATAAATATTCATAGAAAATGACTGAAAGGAAATCCACTAAAATGTTAACGGTAGGTGTTCTCGGCAGTAAAATCATGGATAATTATGTCTTCCTTTCTAGTTTTTAATACTTCCCAATTTTCTATTATAAGCATGTGTTATTTTTATAATTGAAAAAATAGGCACTATTTTTTTAAACTAACCATAATTGCCAAGTGTACTGCAGTATTCATGTCAGTGGGTTGTACAATTTTCTTCCCAGCAGAGAAGCTTGCTTAGAAAACAGTAGAAATCAGAGATGGTCTTGGTGAATCTGATTTTAGAGAACAAGAGGCTGAGGACCCGTGGATGAGAAGGCGGAGAGCGTGTCACTCTGTAGCTGGAGCCACTCCTGCCCCACGCCCAGAACCCTCAGGGGTATTGAAAAGCTCATTGCCTCCCCCCCCCCCCCCGCCCCCGTCCATACTTCACACATGCTAATGAGTTGCTATTTTCCATATGGACCAGATTTCTGATTCCCATATTCCTAACACTTACCCTTTGAACACCCCTGTTCAGTGTGATGTTCTCAGCAGGTGGCTTTCTGAGCGTTCCTGAGTAGCTTCCTCTGCAGATTGATGAAACGCTTCTTTAGTGGATGTGCTAACAGCTCAGGAGAATAGGCGTGCGCCTGAAATGCAGCTCTCAACAGCTCTGACTGATCAGGGCCTTCCCCAGACACACATATTTGTGACCCCTCAGCCTTCCCACACAAGTCTTCATCCCTGCCCTGACAACTTGCAGCTCCTGCCTCCTGCAAGGTGCTGTGGAAGATCCGAGGACGCAAAGGGTAGGAGCCTGCCCTCACAGGAGCTCACGGCCAATGGACACAAAACGTGTCCGGAAAAGGAGACGCCACAGGGAAAATGGTAAGTGCCCTAAGAAAGGTCAAGGTGGAGTGCCTTGTGTGCGGGAAGAGATAAAGTCAGTTTTAATGGAGTGACGGTTGAGCCGTGCCTCAAAGGATGTGGAGGACTTGTTCATGGTGAGAGGGGAAGAAAAAGCAAAAACATTCCAGCCCACTCCCCAAAAGGCAGCATGAAAAAACCATAATCTTCTGTGACTCCAAAATGTCCAAGTATTACTCCCCTGCACACTGGACTGCAGAGCCCCACCTACAAGCCATCGCATTAGGCCAAGCTGACACCCTGTTGGAGTAAATAATACTTCCTGTCTGAATCTAAAGTGCTCTAAAAAGCCACCAGAAAAATGTTCTGAGACCTCGACCTTGCTGTATGATATGAGAGGTGCAAATTAAAACTACACTAGGAAACCAATGTATTCTGTTGATGAGGCTGTGGGGAGACAGGCCTTCTCGTACATCACTGGTGTGAATGCAAAATGGTACTACCCCATGGAGGGAATCTGGCAATAGCTGGGAAAATCATATAGCTTTTGACCAGTATCACTGCTTCTCAGAGTCTCTACTGAAGATGCATTGCATCCAATGAGGCGTGTGCACAGGCTGGCCTTCACAGCTCTACTTGTCATGCAAAGAATGTAAACGACCCAAATGCTCATGAAGCAGAACTAGTTGAACAAACTAGAGTAGATCCACACGATGGGTGCTATGCACCTATAAACAGGAATGAGAATCATCTCTGCTTCTGCAACAGAGCCATCTCCAGGATATCATGTTAACTGAAAACAATAAGGGACAGAACACTATATATAGCAGATCAGATGCCTTTTATCTAAGAAATGGGGAATATAAATATGTGCTTGTATTACATATATTAAAAAAAAAAATGAGAGAATAACCCAAAAGCTAACAGGTTATCTATGAAGTAGGGGCAACATGAGTTGGAAGGGACAGGAATGGAAGTTAGACATACATCTGGTTTTGAGATTTGACTTTGAAACTGTAATTTGCACCCCCACTGGGAGATGCTCTAATGATAAAAGAAGTGCAAAGAAATCTTCAAAGTGTTTTCAATAATCATAGAGCTGGTAATAATATTGGTAGTGTAATTCTGAAACATACACACACATATATACATACATATATATACTGTATGTACACACATAGTAAATAAGAACTGTGCCACAAATGTAACTAGAAACCAAGCTTTTTTTGTTAAAAAATATAATATCTGGGACCAGCCCAGTGGTGTAGTGGTTAAAAGTTCAGTGTGCTTCTCTTTGGTGGCCTGGGGTTTGCAGGTTCAGATCCCAGGTGTGGACCTACACCACTCATCAAGCCATGCTGTGGTGGTGACCCACACACAAAGTAGAGGAAGATTGGCACAGATGTTAGCTCAGGGACAATCTTCCTCAAGCAAAAAGAGGAGGATTGGCAACAGATGTTAGCTCAGGGCCAGTCTTCCTCACCAAAAAAAAAAAATAATAATAATATATATATATACAAATATAGAGTACCTAACAATTTAAGGAAAAACTCCGTAATCCTTAATTTGAATGGAAAATATCATTATAAACTCATAACATATTTACTCTTATAAAGAATAAAGTATTTCCCAGCAATGTCTAAAAACAATGACCAACCTAGTAACTATGAATACCCCTAGTACCCAGGCTGTGGTTTCTAAATGCCATTCCCTACTAGGAGATGACCAAGGATTTTTGGAAATCAGCTCATTCCAGATCTGGGACAGGAAATATAGAAGATGAACCTGCAACATCTTGTCATACCTAAGGTCCCGTCAAAAAGACTCAGGATCCAGCTTGAAGAGGCCCACACTAGTCAAAAATGGAGCAATTTGATCATCAGAAATACCAGAAATCATCAGAAAGAATAATTGGATGAAGCTCATCAAACATATTTTAAAACCTATGGGTTCAAAATGAAACTGATGTAAAAGATCTCATTTGTCATCTTTGGAGAATGTTTGGGAACTAATTCATTATTCTGAAAACTGGTAAATAGAAAAAATCAGACATGTGTAGGAACTCTGCCTTAAGATAACCATATAGTTAATGAGAGAAAAATCTTGTGGAAAAATTCCAGCAAATAAATCAAGAAGGAGCGAGAGAATTAAAACCTCACCGTTTTGCCGCTCCTTATCACCTAATAGATCTGGGCAAAGATCATTGTAACTACTAAGACAGGAAGGACACACAGTAACGGTGAACTTGATGGTTCAGGCTGACACTCCAAATCCTCTTGATTGAACTACCAGTTGACCAGAAATAAAGGTGATGGAAGAACATGGTGAAGTCAAGTGTGTGTAATCAACAGAATATGGGACGTGAGAAACTCTATGGGACGAGAGATCTGATTTCCTCAATTGCAAGAAGTTGCAATAAGGTCATGACCTGGCCTCTGTTCTCCATCCCCTCTCCTCATCCATCCCCCCTCCACCTCCAAAACTTCCCATTCTGGCCATTAAGGCAACCCTTAAGGACCATTTCTTAATGTCCTCTGGATCCCCATTGCAAGAAATCAATTGCAAGAAAAAAATGAAAAAGTCAGAAGGAGAATCCATAAATTAAAAGAGATCTAAGAGGCATATCAACCAAATTCACTGTGTGAATATATGGATCCTGGTTCACATAAACTAAATGTAAAAAATATTTATTAGTCAATGAGAGTAATATGAACATGGGCTATCTGATGATGTTGATGGGTTGAATGATAGGATGTTGGAGACTTACTTTAAAATAATCTGTCCCAAGATGGGGGGAGGTACAGGTAAAACACCAGAGACCATTGATTTATAATTGGTGAAGCTAGTAATTATTTATTCTCTCTTCTTTTAGGTATGTTCAAAATTTCCAGTATAAGTTTCTAAAACATTTGAAGGTTTTCTAGTCCCAGCACTCTGCATGGATTCAGGAGGAGCTATTCAAACAAATTATGTAAAGATGATGTGCTTTTGGAAATCTGCTTTAGATAACAAGAAGCAACATTAAAGCAAAAAAGATGCTGATGTCAAAGATGCATGTGGAATGTTTGAATAAAATTGTTTTCATAAAATGAGAGAGTAGAAAAATAGAATTTCAAAATTAATATATTAGATAATATGTGATTTTAAATGTGTGTGTAACTGAATTAATAAACTATATAAGTAGGCCATTGACTAATTAATATACATCCCTAAAAGCTTATATATTCAAATTAACAAAAGTGAAACTTCTTATTTTTACCCTGTCATTGGGAAAATAGAGTATTGCCTAATATTTGGAGTTGTCTTATGGTAAGTTAAATCCATGCTAACTGGCAAATTTAAGGCAAAAAAAATTAAATAAGGTCCTTTCTCCCATGAAATTCAACAGTATATTTCTTAGTCTTTGCTCCTTATAAAATTTTAAAAGAGACCAGATTTGCAACTTGAATGAAATATGAAGACCTGGTACCAAAAATTTACATTCAATAGTATTTCCATTGAATATTTAGGTCAGATTAAAACCAAATCCAACCTGGGCACTGGCAAATTTCCCATGAAGTTTGGGGCAGGTGCTTTGGGATGCATTCTCCCCAGGAACTTCTCACTCAGGAAGTCTGTACCCCACAACCACTGTGTTCTTCTGGTTATGGTATATCTATTAAATTTAAAGGCAGCCAAGAACCTTGGAAATCATCTATTTCCATCCTCTCACATATCAGAAAGGGAACTGGAGTTCAACTACAGGAAAGTCTCAAGGTCACACCCCAAGTTGGTAAAAGGGCAAGGATAAAAATCTGTGGTTGTTCAACTCCAAATGGAGCTGATCTTTAGCTGGGACGGGACCCACCGGTACAGTCAGATCACGGTGGTCACTCCTTCTGTATTAGGTAGTAAATAGCTGTTTCCCTGAGCCCTCCAAGGGCCCACCCCATCCAAGCTACCCTGTCTCCTCCCCTAGAACCTTCCAGACATCATCAAGACCCAAAACCTACAGGCCTATCCACAGAAATGGCTAAAATTTAAAATACTGACAGCACCTAATGCTAGTTAGGGTATAGGATGACTGAAACTCACACACACTGGTTGGTCAGAGTGTAAAACGGCACAACTACTTTGAAAAAATGTCTGACAATGTCTTCTAACACAAAACATACACCTCACCCATGGCCCAGCAATATCACACCTGGGTTTGCCTAAGAGAATGGAAGCATACGTCCACACAAAGACTTGTGCAAGAATGTTCACGGCAGCCCTATTCATAATAGCTCCAAACCGGAAACTACCCAGTGTCCCTCAGTGGACTGGATACACAAGCTGTGGTGCACTCGTACAACGGAACTCTGCCTGGCAGGAAAAGGGAACAGACTCCTGCCACATGCAACAATGTGGATGACTGTCACATGCATTATGGTGAGAGAAATAAGCCTTAGGCAAAAAAGTACATACCGCACAATTCCATCGACAAGAAGTTCCAGAACAGGCAAAACTAATCAATGGTGCAAAAATCAGGACAGTGGTCGCCTCTGGAGGGTGGTGGTGGGGGCAAGGCTTGACTGGGAACAGTAAGGAGGAATTTCTGGGGTGATGGTACCCTTGATAAGGGTCTTGGTTACATAGGTAGGTACATTAGTCAGAACTCATGAATCATACGCCTGAAATTGGGGTGTTTCATCGTATGTAAACTTACTTCAAAAGAAAAGAGTAAAAAAATATGGAACTCTAGTTAATGATGTTCATGCTGAAGTGCTTAGGGGTAAAGCACCGATGTCTGCAGCCTACTCTGAAATGCATCACTGTGAGCTGGATTTGATTGATGTTTAGAGGTGTGGGTAGATGGATAGATCACTGATAAGGCAAGTATATAGTAAAGAGTCTAGGTGATAAATATACAGGAGTTTGCTGTAAAATTCTTTCAACTTTCCTGTATGTTTAAACATTTTCATAATAAAATGCTGGGGGAAAATCTATAGGTTAACACTCCAAGCAGATGTGGACAGGAGCTCCCAGGACCCTGCTCAAGTGTCCCTGCTGTGCCAGTTATTGATGAGGTGTTAAACACTTGTGCAGTGACACCTGTCCCCAATCCAATGCACTTCCCTCTGCCCACTGGGTCAGGCTGCCTCCTCCCCCTCCGAGCCTGGAACGTCTGTAGGGTAACAAATACATTGCTCCCTGAAGAACTCTTATCATTTAAAGTTACCTGGCAGCCCCTGGCAATAACACTAGTCTCCCAAAGCCCTCTAGCCTGTGAATTTCACCACTCTCTTTGGAACATGGATTTATCTTTTGAATTTAGGTCGAAGCAAATTTGAGATGTCCATTTAACAAACATTTGTTGAGCGTTTCCCATGTGCTAGACAATGCGGATACAGAGGACGCTAAGAAACAGTCCTTAGGGGTAGCCATAACGGCCAGAATGGGAAGTTTTGGAGGTAGGGGAAGGATGGATGAGGATAAGAGATGGAGAACAGAGGCCAGATTATGGCCTTATCTTTTATGTTATGCTAAGAGGTTTGAATTCTATTCTCAAAGCAGCAGAGATCTGTAAGTCCTCCTGAAAAGCTGTGTGTAAATCATTTCATGTTTCAAATACTTTACAAAAATTCTCAGGAGATTTTGAAATTTACAAAACCATATAGAGATCTTTTTGGAAATAAAAAATTGTTTTATACTGAAAATCTTTAATTTTTTTTTTCATTTCAAATTTGGAAATATATCCTGTACCTTTGACATGGCTGAAACCTTGTTTATGACTCGTTTTACAAATTCCAATTCTTTCCATGAGACTTCATTCAGTCTTGCATCACTCAATCGCAGAGGAGCAGAGGAATTTACCTCAGGAGGTAATCAATGACTTTAATCTCCTGTCTACGTGTTTCTTGAGGCAAACTTTACCTTGGAATGTGAGGACACATCTCATTCATCTGCCTCCATGTCCTAATCTTTGAGACTAACCAGACCACCTAATACTTTCTCTTTTGACATTTCTATAGCATAGTAAAATAGCTAAAAATCGTATATAATGGCCCCGCACAGACTCTTCCACGCAGCAGCTCTCTACTGCCCATGGGTCCTGTTCCCATGCAGCTCTCTGCTGCCCATGGGTCCTGCTCCCATGCAGCTCTCTGCTGCCCATGGGTCCTGCCCCCATGCAGCTCTCTGCTGCCCATGGGTCCTGTCCCCATGCAGCTCTCTGCTGCCCATGGGTCCTGCCCCCACGCAGCTCTCTACTGCCCATGGATCCTGTCCCCATGCAGCTCTCTACTGCCCATGGGTCCTGTCCCCATGCTGAACACAAAATAAAGGTGCATGAACGAACGAGTGGCTTGTGTCTGAAAATTCTCTTTCAACTCACGACTCAGTGGCCCCACATCACTTTGACCTCTTAAAGTAAGGCATGCTAATTATGAAACCAACCCTGTTTGCAGACAGTTCTCAGCAGCTGAGCATCTCAGGTCAGGAGACGATGTGGTTCATAGCACAGGAGACAACTAGGGGGTAACATTTGTACTGTTAGTGACTTTGAAACTCCAGTCAAGACCCCTTTCCCTCAAATGGTCTTTATTTCATCAGTGGGCAACTTGATTATGCATATGCATGGGGTTGTATCTCTGGGTTGAGTCTATGGGAGATCAAAATTGGCCACCCTGAAATATGTCTCTTTACCTTGATTATTTTCTCTGATGGAAATTTGACCTCCCTCAAACTGCCTAAAGAATTTAACATAGAAGACCTGTTTCAGGAAGGAGCCACTATTATATGATGGCTTTAATATAATGTAAAATAGATGTTACACTAGTAAAGGCACCAACAAGCCCATCTTACGAAAAATTCTGTCTCTCCCAGGCCACATTGTCTAGGTGGCCCTGCAAAGAGTTGCCAGACAAGCATTTACATTTATAAGGGAAATCTCCATTTGTAAAGGTGTCTCTTTCTCTGTATTGAGAAGGGGGGCAGGGATGGCCTCATCTGTGGAAACTCTTATCAGTACAGAAGGAGAGGACTTAAATCTGCATACCCTTGATTACTGTAATTTCTCCCTTCTGTCTCCCTCCCCACCCCCAATATCCTCCTTTGTCTTTAGCTGAAGATAGTATTTAGGACGAGAATCTCTGCCATTGTGTTGAGAAACTCAGTTTCCTTGGTTTCTCCCATGTATACATGTTATTAAACTTGGTATTATTTTCTCCTGATAACCTGTCTTTTTATTATTTGACCAGCCATAAAAACCTTAAGGGAAAGGGCAGAGGGGGATTCTCCTTCTTCCCTGACAAATCACTTAGATCTCAATATATAACTGTTTAACCTCAACCTAACAGGGCTGGGAGAGCTGTGGGAATCACCTGGTCCAATTCTCCTCCCACTGTATGCTGAAAGAAGATAAAACTAGGCAACATTTCAGTGACTTAAAGTTACACAGTCAGTATAAGGCAAGCCTGAGACTTGGATCCAAGTTTTCTAGTTCCAAGGTCAACGTTCATTCTCTACCACATAGTCAGCTGTCATAAAACCTTCACCCTTGTCTCTGTTTCTTTCTTTTTTTCTTAATCCATAGTATTTTCCATTTCTTGAGAGAAGGATATAGGTAAAAATTAATTTAAAATTTCTTACCATTTCTATTATTTTAAGAGTTTTTGTAAGAAAAAAATGTTTAAGGAAAAATAATACTCAAAATGGTTAAAGCTAGAGGTCTATGGTATAATTCAGTCATATACGTTTCACATCACGTGGCTCTCTGTTCAGAGAAACTTCCCAGGAGTTTATGGACTTTAAAAACATGAGCTACTTCACTAGAGGGTATTAAAATATTCTTCTATAAAATCAAGTACCACCAAATGAGAAAAGAAAGGTTTTTAAATGGGATTACTTCTCTGAATGCCCTATTGTTGACAGAGTAATCAAAAGAATGAATGTTCCAGGCACTGTTCTAAGGATCATGCATGAATTAAGTCATTTATCCTTACTACCACCTAGGAGGTGTTACTCTTACCACTGCTCCAGTGGGGAAACTGAGGCACAGTGATCTCTGCACTACTGAGAGTCAGAGATTGAACCAGGCAGTCTGGCTTCTGAGCTATTTGGTGAACCCCCCAGTGCAATCCACTTGTTAATGTCTTGTTATCAATTCCACACGCAACTTAGTTGCTTCAGGGGAGTCCGTCCTTTTTGGTCTTTCAACTTTAGCCTTTCTTTTTCTCCCTTATACTGTAGGGGTGGAAGGAGGCAAGAAGCCCCAGTGTCCAGATGTCCCTGATAGCAGGGATCCAGCTGGGTCTCTCCAGCAGGAGGCACTCATATGACCCAAACACCAAAGGCAGGTGCCAGCCATTTGCAGCAGCAAGGGGAGCCTCAGTTTCTGCAGAGACAACCAGCAGGCACCCCCAAACACCACAGAGACCTCACGCTGGACACTGATGGGGCGGCAGCATCTTCATTCACTCCCTGGTCTCTGGGCACCAACGGATACTCCCTTGATGCACCTCCAGCCCTTCCTTAACTGAAAACTCATTTCCTTCATTCAGCCTCTCTGCTTGAAATACGTAGATCAATTTTTTTTTCTTAAATACTGATTGATTCTGACACCTTGCTTAAATATATTACATTTCCCTGTCTTCTCAAATGAACATAAAGAACACGTGTACCTTTGATGAGTGGAGATAATCAGGATGCTGTAACGGTGAAGTCATGGGACCTGTTTAAGGAGCACACCCACCTGCCACCCCTGCTTCCCAAGATCACTTCATAATGAAGGAAGAAAAAATTATTTTTTAATTTATGAGCTATAATAACATTAGAAAACAACGAAGGGTGCCCCCTGCAGACCAGATATGTAGGGGAACTCTAGGAAGAGAGAAAGGAGTTGGAGTCCAATGGATCCCACTGAGGTTTAAAGGCATTCTTCCCAAGGGAGCCTGGGAGAAACCCTTTAATAGATATCAACAGGTACAGAGGGCAGGAGTGAGCCACTCTTGGGCATCTAAGCTGCATCCAGAACTGGTGGGAACATCAGAATCCCTCTCTCTTTCCTCTGTAAACATAGTTGCCGGCAGCAAAGGAGCTCCAAAGACAGGGGAGGGCTCCAGGTGAGGCTCTCAAGGAGAGAAGCAGAGCAGAATGCAGGCAGACACAGGGGAAGGATACAGGCAGAAAAAGGTGAGTCAGCTCAGCCAAGGGCTGGGATATACCACAACACTACCCTTCTTGCTGTGGCACCTGTGAGGGTCTCCAGTCAGCCAACTGGCTCCCGGACCTATACCACAAAGAAGACCTCTGCCCGCCCTGGGCTCCCACTCCTTGTTCACACAGAACAAGCCTTCAAGGGATCTGGCATTGGGGGAAAGAGCCCCACAGCAGAGGAACCAACACTGACTAGGATCGTTCTTCCTTAGTAAACACACATGGCAACCAATGGTCACCAGACATTTGAGGAAAACCTCCACCAAGCAAGAGAAAGACGGAGAGAAACTTGAACCAAACAACTGAGCCTGAAGGAATCAGAGATGATTCAGGATGCTAAAGGAAAACACAATATAAATCTTAAATTTACTTTCATTTTTCATTTTTAAATTAAATTAATTTAAAATTTTTAAAATATATTTTAGTTTTAAAAATCTGTGCTATACTTGCATGATTCAAAAATCAGAGGAAAATAAAAAGAGATATTTGCTCATCCAGGCATCTAACTTTTGTTTTTGCCCTTCATTCGTGAAAAATATTTTTACATTCCTTCCTTCAATGGAAGTACTAAAATCATTAAAAATACTGAAGATATCAAACAAATAGAAAAGTAAAAATAAAAAGAGATATATTGAGAAGTCTCGCTCCCACCCTTGCCTCCCAACCTCGCTCCTCCCCACCCCATAGGTAATCACTTTTATCAGTTTTATTAGTTTTGCAAGCAAATATGAAAAAATTTACTTATTTTCCTTCCTGGTTTACACAAAACATAGCATACTATATGTATTAGTTTGCTAGGGCTGAGTAACAAAATACTACAAACTGGGTGGTTTAAACAATGGAAATCCATTGTCTCATAGTTCTGTGGGCTCTAAATCTGAGATTAAGGATTTGGTGGGTTGGTTCCTTCCGAGGGCCATGAAGGAAGAATCTGTTCCAGGCCTCTCTCCTTGGCTTGTTGATGGCTGTCTTCATGTTCACATGGCATACTCCCTGTATGTGAGTCTGTCTCCAAATTTCCCATTTTTTTAAGGATACCAGTTATATTGGGTTAGGGCCCACCCTAATGAACTCATTTTCACTTGGTTACCCCTTTAAAGAGTCTATCTCCAAATAAAGACACAACTGAGGTACTACGGGTTAGGACTTCAACATGTGAATTTTGAGGGAACACAATTCAACCCATTACACTATAATACCATTATTTTTTTCACTTAGTAATATACTCCTGGAGCTTTTCCCATATTAATACATAGACAGTTTTTTCATTCTTTTATGGCTGTACACTACTTCATTCAGAGGATGTACTATAGTGTATTTGACCACCCTCTATAAATGAACACTTGGGTTGCTTTTTCAGTCTGTCACTATTACAAATTAAGCTTAATTGCATAGGTGTGTCGGGCATATTGGTATGATATGGGATACATATGGGATTGCATGGTCAAAGGGTAAATGAATTTGTAATTCTGATGGATATTGCCAGATTGCTCTCCTATGTCATTTTGCACTTCCCCCAGCATTGTATGAGAGGACTTGTTGCCCCACAGCCTAGACAACAGAGTATGTTGTCAGTACTTTGGATTTTTGCCAATCTGATATGTGAGGAATGCTTTCTTTATATAATTTAATGCTCATTTCTCTTATGTGAGGTGAACATATTTCATATATTTTAGGGCCATTTGTATTTCTGTTTCTGTTAATTGGCAATTTAAAAAATTGAGTTGTTACCTCTTTTTGTTCTAGATTTCTAGGCAATCCATACATTAACCAGATTAGCCCTTTGTCTATGATATGCAATGCAAGTATTTTCCCAAATTTATCAATTGTCTTTTGACTTTGCTTTTTAACTTTTTTGGAAAATTTCAAACGTTATCATAAGTAGAGAGATTATATAATGAACCCCATGTACCCATCACTCAACTTCAACAGTTACCAACACGTGGCTGATCTTACTCCCTCAATAATCCCACTCACTCCCACCCCAGATTATTTTAAAGCAAATTCTAGTCCTCATAGCTTTCATCCATAAATAGTCCAGTAGGTATCTGTAAAAGATTCTCTTAGTATCTCTCTTTTAAAAAACTTAATCACCATTATCACATATGCAAAATTAACAATATTTCCTTAATATTGTCTAATAATCAATACGTGTTCAAATTTTCCTGAACATACATCGTGATTAGTTGATATGTCCCTTAAGTTCCTTTTAATCTATAGGTTCAGCCTCTGTCACTTTTTCTCTTGAAATTAACTTTTGAAGAATTAATTGGGTTGTTGGTCAGGCAGAATTTCCCATAGTCTGGATATTTCTGAGTGCCTCTCCATGGTGTCTTTTAACATGTTCCTCTGTCCTCTGTATTTTCTGTAAATTGATAGCTAGATTTAGAGGCATTATCAGATTTGGATTTGATTTGGTGGGGGGCAACACGACTTCGTAGGGAGTGTTGTCTACGTCCTTCAATAGGCACATCATGTCTGGTTGTCTTTATTTTTGTGATGTCGGCAGCTATTGATGATCATTGACAAAGCCCATTGATACATTAGATGTTGCAAAATGATACCTTTCAAATTCTATCATCCCTTCTTCATTTATTTGCTGGAATACATCTATGACGAGAAACTTCCCCTCGTCACTATTCGGTTAAGTGGAAGTGCAGTTTGTATAGCAAAGGCAAGATAAATGTTTGGTTCTTTTCCTCTACTGCCACTTTAAAAATGATTGGTTGCCTAGGATATTCCAAAGGAGGATGTTATATTCTTACTATTATGAACTCATTTCTTTATAGCATATTTTGTGTTTCAATCCATCATAGTTATTGTCCTTCTTCATGCTCCACTCGTCCCATCTTTGGTCAGTGAGAGCTCTCCAGGTTGGCTCCCGAGTCCTTTAGACATAACCTCTGTCATCATTGTGGCTCTCCTTGCTGTTTGGTCTGACGAGCTGTTGCAGGTTCACCTTGCATAGTTCCTGCTCCAGACCTGGAATCAGCCTTTCCTCCGAGGAGCCTTGTTTCCCTTTTGTGTGAAATGGTATTTAGAGACCACAGTATGGACATACTTGCGATATAATCCATTCTAATTAATGTGCACAGCATTATTTACTGCTGTGTAAAAGGAATAATCTGAACCCAAAAGTTTGTAGAAATTAGAATATGTGTACTGAAATAAGACATTCAGTGGGCACAGAGAACATAATGGGCATGGAGGAATACCAAGTTAATGATATGGAAAATATAATCAACTAAATCTCTCTAGATGTAGAGCATAAACACAGAGATGGAAAAGATGAGAGAAAAAATTAAGAGGCACAGAAGATAGATTTAAGGTTCAATATTCAACCATTAGGAATTCCAGAAGGAAAGGAAAGAAACAATGACATAGAGAAAATAATTTTCAAAATAATAAATGTATATACTGTTCAGCCCATGGGTAACATATTGGAAGTGGGAGTGCTAACCGAGTCAACTTCATCATTAAAATATAGACTCTGTGGAAAAGTGTTTCTGATATAGCAATCTATTACCTAAGATCAGCATATGGTTAGATCTTTATCTTCTTTTGTTCATTGTAATTGTTTGTATAATTTTGTAAAATGGGAGTGCCTTGGCCTGCCTGGGTTGGATCCATATTCATATAAAGCTCCTCCCTTGGAGTTACCAAAATAACCCATATACAATCTCAAGCTTGCTTATCCTTTGAAACACAGTCTACTTTCTGAGAATCAAAGGACCTCTGGGCAGGAAAGAGGATGTTAATGGCAGAAAAAAGGACATGCAAAGCAAACAAAATAAATACATTGAAGAGAGCCTCTCAAACTGGAAAAAATGCTGTATTGTGCTTTCTCTGTTGGCCTAGAGCAGAAGCGGACAAAATAAGGTCTGTGGACCAAATCCAACTCTCTGCCTCGTTTTGTATAGTCTGCAAGCTGTGAATGGCTCTTCACTGGTTGGAAAAGATCAAAATAACATTTTGTGACATGTGAAAACATATGAAATTCAAATTTCAGTGCCCATAAGTAAAGTGTGATTGGATCACAGCACTGCTCATTCATTTACATGCTGCAACGGCAGAGTTGAGGAGTTGCAACAGAGACTCTCTGGCCAGTGGTGTGGCCGGCAGAGCCTAAAACATTCACTATCGAAAATACTCACTTTTTCAGAAAAAGTTTGCCAATCTTTGGCCTAGAAGTTGTGGTACATCACAACTTTCCCTTTGGCCCAGTGCTCTAATGAGGAAGGTCTTCAAACCAAAGAGTGCTGAGGGCCAGGCAAGATTTTTATGTGTGTGTGTGTGGAAACTCACAAGCAGACATACCCTGGTGAAACTTTAGAACAAAAAGGTAAAGACAAGATGCTAAAAACCTCAGAGAGATAGAACAGGTTTTCTAGAAGGTAAGGGAATTAGACTTTTCCACCAAACTTTTCACAGGCAACACTAGACACAAGGTGACAGTGGACCCATGTTTCAAAGTTCTGGGGTGAAGAATTTGGAACCTAGAATTCTAGACTCACCCACACCTTATATCAATGTGAAGGTAAGAGAAAGACATCTAAAAAGACAAGAACTCAGAGTTCATTCCTCATATTAAAAAAAAATCGATGTAATCTAGCAAAACAAACAAAAATGCTCTAATAAAAAGACCACATGGGATAAAACAAATTGTGGCAGCTGTATGTGACCCAGAAGAAATGAATGAGGCCAGAATGAAAATAAAAGGATCCAACGGAATGATGGTTCTCAATCTTTAATGTGTGGAAGAATCACATTTGGTGCAGATTAAAAATGCAAATTCCCATGTGCTCTTTCGAGAGGCTGGTGGAGTAGCCCAGGGAGGAAGCTACGTTTTAGATGAGCTTCCAGGTCATTCTCTAACTTCACTTAGAGGAATTGCACTAGATTCTGACATCTCTCCAGCAGCAATTTTGATGACAAAGAATTACATTTGCGTTTCTAGGAATCCAATCATACCACTTAGTATTTTCATGTATTTAACAATATTCATTCAGATATTTATTGAATGCCTACTGTGTACCAAGGCACTGCTCTCTTCTAGGCTTTTGGGCTGTATCCATGTCAAAACAGATGAAGATCTCTGCCCATGGAGCTTATTCTTAATTCTAGAAGGAATACTTACGTAATCATCATGTGGTAAATGATGTTTATCGGTTTTCAATTTTTATAATCAGAGCATGGAAGACATTCACAATTATAAATAGATGTAAATAATATAAACCTTGGCAATCTAAAAATAATAGGACTTACACAAAATTATATGGCAAGAGATAAACAGAGGGAAAAGAGTAAAGATGTAAATTTCCCCATCTCTCATGGTGGGCAGTCAGTTGGGTTAGGTTGAAGAATTTCCATGAAGCAGTTGGGGAGAAGTTCTCAATAATTGTGAACATGCTGCAACATTTTTTTGCACAATATTCAATTATTTCTTTAGAATAAATTCCTAAAAGTAAAATTGTCTGTATATTTTTAAGGTTTTGATACAATATACTGCCAAGTTGCCCTAAAAAAAAATTGTATATTTTGTAGTTCCACTAAGAGCGTAGAAAAGTATCCATTACCTGAAACTTTATCTATGTTGAGTTTTATCCAACTTAAAAAATTCCCACTTGATATATAAAAAAAAATCCCACAGTTTTAAAATTGCACTTATTTGTCTACAAGTACAATGAAATATTTGCTTCATTTTTGACTTTTTTTGGTTTTTTCTTTTTGTGACTGATCTGTTCATGTCATTCATTCATTTTCTTATTGAATTGTAGAAATTCTTTATATATTAAAGATATTAATTAGTTGTCTATTACATATATATAAATATGATGCAAAATTTTTCCCAAGTTCACATTTGATTTTAATCATTTTTGTGTGGTTCTTCACATACAAACATTTAAAAGTTCAAGTAGTCAATCTTATCACCATTTTTGTTTGTTTCTTCTTCTTTAGGTATCATAATGATAAAGTCCTACCTTACCCAGAAATCACCTACAATTTCTTCTTTTTTTGAATTATTTTTCCTTTTTTAAATTCTTAAAATTTTAAAGTATTAAGGACTTATTGTGTTATATGTTATGAGATAGTGTTTTAACTTATTCTTCAAATATCTAGAATTGTTTTTCTAACAGAATTTATTAAATAATTCCATTGATTTAATATGCCACATCTAACAGACACCAAATTCCCATATGAGTCAGTTTATGGACGCCATTCTATTGCAATGAAATAGTTACCTCTTCTTTGTTCAGTACCACATTGTTTTAATTTCTGTAGTGGCCTTACAGTGTTTCAGTATTTGATAAGGCAAGTCACTTCTCTTTGCTGTTGTCTTTTCTAAATTGCATTGGTCATTCCCATATTTATTTCAAAAAATTATTAAAGTTTTCATAAAATGAAAAATAAAAATTAAGTAATTTAAGAAATATGGAAAACATTTTAAAAGAAAGCAAAAAAAACACAAAACCAAAAACCAAAAAATTGCCCCAAATCCCACCAAGCAGAAAAAGAAAACTGTGTTAAATTTGGGGTGAATATCATTCCAGACATATGTCTAGAGACATATACAGATTGAAAGATTTGTATTTAATATTTGACTTTAACAAAAGAATGCAAATTTGTGTGAAATTGAAGGAATTGTTGAACTTCAGAAAAAAAATTTTTCATAAGATGTCCCTAAAAGATTTCTCTAAGGTTATAAAACAATTAGAAACTTGGATTTATTATATGTTTTTACCTATGTGTCTCAATTTTGGATAAAAACTATTGATTCCTTGCTATGAAATATGAGAAGATTTGTATTCTTACAACTCTTTCTCCACCAACATTTTGTTAGCTATATTTTCATTTTATTTGGTCAAGTGTTATAACATTTACATTTAGTTCCGTAAACATTTCTCCAGTTGTTAGTTTTAGTCTGTGTTTATATGAATTTAACACATAACACTGACCTTTTCCTTTTTTACTACATAAAGTTTAAAAAAATTTTTTTAAATCTCATCCTTGGTTCTATTTATTGTCAAGTCATTTTTTTGCGTGTGTGAGGAAAATTAGCCCTGAGCTAACATCCGATGCCAGTCTTCCTCTTTTTGCTGAGGAAGATTGGCCCTGGGCTGACATCCATGCCCATCTTCCTCTACTTTGTATCTGGGATGCCTGCCACAGCATGGCTTGACAAGAGGTGCGTTGGTCCGTGCCCGGGATCCGAACCTGCGAACCCTGGGCCACCAAAACGGAGGGTGGGAACCTAACCCTATGCCACCGTGCCAGCCCCATGTCATTTTTTTTACAAGAAGTGCCATATGCAATATTTCTTGGATTCTTTCATGTTTGAGTATGACTTGCTGTTTTCTTTCTACTTGGAGAACTCTGTCTGGCTATGGTTGTCTTGGGTCCCTGTTTCCTCCCCTCAGAACATTACCAGAATTTCTCCACTGCAATGTTTACTGGCAATGCTGCTGTAGAGAAATCCACAGGCTGATTTCCTCCCTTATAAATGACTTGTTTATCCATCCGGATGCCTGAAGAATAATTGTGTCTTTAGTCTTGAAGTTCAATAATTTAACAAAGTCTAAGGTGTTTAACTGGATAAATATCCCCCTAAACACTATGTGCCCCTATAAGCAGAAGATTTTGTTGTTCCTCCATTACAAGGCTCTTTTGCTGTATTATATTTATGAATATTCTTTGTATTCAATGTCTTGGGTTCTGTATTTGAGAGACTCTAGTTATCCTGTTTGTTCATTTTGTCATTCCTTCAAATCTATCACCTTCTTCTTAATTGCTTTAGTCGCTTTGTATTATTCCTCTGAAATTACTGTGATTATTTCAAAGCTTTTTTCTATATCATTTGATTAGGAATTTGATTTCCAGATATGTCTAGTCAATTTATTGCTCTATCTAAATTATTTATTAAATCTGTAATAGTGTTTGGAGTCTCATTGGTTTTCCTTATCTCTTTCCTTTTCCTCTGTTTATTATTACCCGAGCATTGAGGTAGTTTTATCAGGTTCATATCCTTTTTTCAGTTCTTCCATATCATGAAACACCTCTGGAAGTTTTCTTCTGTTCCTTAGATTATGTTTTCCTGCAGATTGGGTTCTTTGACTGTTATCTCCATGCAATATTTTGTGCATTTTTGTTGTTATGAACTTGCATAGCTGCATGTTATTTCTTTTCATCTTGCACATGCTTATGATGGTACCCATCTGCCCAGATCTTCTATTTGCTCTGCTATCATGTGGCTAGGTCTTCCTTGATATTTTACCACCTGATCTGACACTCACTTTTCTTCCCCTCTGAGTCACAATCTGTAGCCTAAGAGTTGTTTTATATATAAATTTTGTGTGACTTGAAGGCATGTATGGTGTGGGTGGGGGGCAATGCTGAGCCACCTGGAGTTGTTTGAAGCCCTTACCGGGGCACTGAATGCTGCTCTCTCTTCTGATCACTCATTCAGCGTCTTGTGTCTGGGGTGCTCACCCTCACAAAGGTGTGTCCCATGCCTGTGGGCTTTGAGCCATTTTCTCCACACAGCAAAGAATCCTGGAACATGCCGCTTCTGGTCTCCTCTGTGATCTGGTGGTGACAGGTAAGATTTCCCACTCTCAAGGTTTTCCTTTGCTCTTTCCTGGGGCTGCACAGTCACATTCTCCATCTACTTTTCTTCAAATGGGAGGATATTTGTGAGAATTTTCTGTATTTCCTTGTGTGGAAGTAGGTGAAGGGGAGGATATTCATTAGTTTAAAATCCTTTTCAAGGATCTCAGTAAAATGCTGTAGTGGACTGTTTGACGTGTCAAAAGTTAGACAAGAGTCTTGCCTAGACTGGTGAGGAGAGAAACTACAGAATGAGAAGGAGTGTTGGGGATTACAGCAAGCTCGAGAGGAGATGAGAAAATATTAGAAGCAGAAAGGAGAAAGCCCAGAATATGGTCAGACACCGGATGTCAAATGTGAAAAATGACCGACGAAAGATCCACCGAAGCATATTTATCATTTGATGTGCTATATTGTGATTTTAAACTGCTCCATAACTTCAAAATTTCAGTCAAATAGGCTCTACACGCAACCTTAAATCAGTGGTGCTTGGGATAGTGAAAACATTGCACTGGTTTATGGATGTCGTCCCAAGAAGAGAAGCAGTGTGCAAAGAGCACAGGAAGCAAAATCCAGGATACAGACCACAAAATCAGTGGAAGCAGAGACTTAAAGTCAGGAGTATCAAGAGAATTATAATTCCTCCCCCTTTACTAAACCCTGGAAATAATGCCCGGAGAAAGCAGGTTTTTAGACCTTTTTACCAGCAAATGAGAGGATGGGGTGACATTGAAGATACTGACATATAGTTACAAGTGTTTGATAATAAAATTTACCAATTGAAACACTTTTGGTCACATCCATGTTTTCTTAGTTTTGATATGTGGAACTGTAATGATTAGTGCTTCCTAAATTATTAATGTGAGATCTACATCAGAAAACTTCTAAAGACCTTTCATATGTAAATATTAGATGAAACCATTATTCTTTGGGGATTTTTAAATTTTTTATTGAAGTAAAATTTACATACAGTGAAATACATAGATCTTAGTGTACAATTCAATACATTTCAAAAAATATCTACTCCCGTGTAACCAACACTCAATCAAGATATCATCTCTACCACCCTAGAAAGTTCTCTTATACCCACTTCTAATCAACCCTCCCCACTTCAAGCAACCACTGCTCTCATTTTTTTCCTCTTTCTTTTTTTTAAAAATTATTTTACTGAGGTCATATTGGCTTATAACATTGTGTAAATTTCAGGTGTACATTATTATATTTCATTTTCTGCATAGACTGCATCATGCTTACTCCCAATAGTCTAGTTTTTGTCCGTCACCATGCATACGTGCCCCTTTTCCCCTTTTGCCCTTCACCCACCTCATTCCCCTCTGGTAACCACCAATCTGTTCTTATCTATGTGTTTGTTTATCTTCCATGTATGAGTGAAATCATATGGTGTTTGTCTTTCTCTGTCTCACTTATTTTGCTTAACGTAATACCCTCAAGGTCCATCTCTGTTGTCGCAAATGGCACAATTTTGTCTTTTTTATGGCTTTTATATCTTTTTTATCCATTCCTCCATTGATGGGCACTTGGGTTGCTTCCACGTCTCGGCTATTGTGAATAATGCTGCAATGAACATAGGGGTGCGTATATCTTTCTGAATTAGCGATTTCATGTCCTTTGGATGAATACCCAGTAGTGGGATAGCTGGATCATATGGCATGTCTATTTTTACTTTTTTGAGAAATCTCCATACTGTTTTCCATAGTGGCTGCACAGTTTTATTGTTACATAATGCCCATCTTTGTCTCTTGTTATCGTTTCTGTCTTGAAGTCTGCTTTGTCACATAGAAGTATAGCTACACCCACTTTCTGGTTGCTATTTGGTTGGAGTATCATCTTCCATCCCTTCATTCTGAGCCTATGTTTGTCTTTAGAGCTGAGATGTGTTTCCTGGAGGCAGCACATTGTTGGGTCTTGTTTTTTAATCCATCTAGCTACTCTGTGTCTTTTTTCAATCCATTTACCTTTAGAGTGTTTATTGCTATACGAGGGCTTAATACTGCCCTTTTGTCTTCTGTTTCCGGTTGTTCTATATTTCCATAGTTTCTTTTTCCATATATTCCTGTCTGCCATTTCATTTTGGTGGTTTCCTGTGATGTTTTTCTCAGTTTTCTCTTTATTTATGATTTGTGACTCTGCTCTGATTGTTTGTTTTGTGGTTACCATGAGGTTTGTATAAAAGATCTCATAGATGAGATAGTCCCTTTTCTGACAGAATCTTATCTCCATTAGCCTATGCAGGTTTTACCCTTTTCCTCTTTCCCTTCTATGTTTTTGTTGTCACAAATTATTCTTTTTTGTGTTGTGAGTTTGTGACCAAATTGATGTAGTCATAGTTATTTTTCATGCTTTCTTTCCCTTTAGTCTTTATGTTATAATCAAGTGTTTACTAACCTATTCTGATATAGAGCTGTGTTTTTCTGGTTCTGTCTATTTACCTCCCTGCTCAAAGGTTTTGTAAACCTTTGCCTTTTTTATTTTTTCAAGTAGGAGGGCTCCCTTCAACATTTCTTGTAGGGCAGGTCTAGTGGCAAGGAACTTCCTCAGCTTTTGTGTGTCTGCGAAAGCTTTTATTTCTCTGTCACATTTGAAGGAAAATTTCACTGGATAGAGTATTCTTGGCTGATAGTTTTGTCTTTCGGTATTTTGAATATATCATTCTACTCTCTCCTAGCCTGTAGTTTCTGCTGAGAAATCCACTGAAAGGATGATGGGGGTTCCTTTGTAGGTTATTTTCTTCTCTCTGGCTGCTCTTAATATGCTTTCTTTGTCATTAACTTTTGATAGTATATGCCTTGGGGAAGGCATGTACTTCCCCAAAAAGACCTTGGGGAAGGTCTTTTTTGCATTGAGGTAATTAGGAGTTCTATCAGCTTCATGTACTTGCGCGTCCAGTTCCTTCCTCAGGTTTGGGAAGTCCTCAGCTATTATTTCCTTAAATAAGCTTTCTGTTCCTTTCTCCCTCTCTTCTCCTGTTGGGATACCTATTATCATTCTGTTGCTTTTCCTAATTGAATCAGATATTTCTCAAAGAATTTCTTAATTTTGAAAAACTCTTAATTCTCTCTCCTCTTCCACCTGAATCATTTCTAGATTTCTATCTTTGAGCTCACTAATTCTCTCTTCCATATGGTCTGCTCTATTTTTCATGCTTTCTACTTTATTTTTCATCTCATTTATTGTGTTCTTTATCTCCAGTATTTCTGTTTGATTTTTTTATTTTAGAGTTTCAATCTCTTTGGTGAAGTACTCCTTCTGTTCGTTAGTTTTATTCCTGAGTTCATTGAACTGTCATTCTGAGTTTTCTTGTAACTCGTTCAGTTTCTTCATGACAGCTATTTTGAATTCTCTTGTCAGTTGGATTGTGATCTTCTGTAACTTCAAGTTTGGTTTTTGGAGAGTTATCATTCTCTTTCTGTTCTGCAGTTTTACTGTGGTTCTTCATGGTACTTGATGAATTGATCCTCTGACAGTAAATTCGTGGTAGTAACCACCTTTCTTATTTGCCTACAGCTTTGGTTACTTTGGTTCTGAGCTGGTTGTGTTTGAGAGCCTGTACTTTCCACCCTCCACTACCTCTGCTAGAGACATGATCAGTGCCTTCCTTGTGCCACTCATACCTCTGAGGTTGCTGGTGCCTTATTGCTTATCAAGTTGCTTCAGTCTGAGGTGTCGCCACTGGTTCACCAGGCTGTGAGCACTTCTGCTGCTTCCGGGGTCACCTAGGTCTCTTGTTACCCCACTGGTTCTCCTTGAGCTCTGCACAGGCTCAGATGCTGCTTCCCCATGCACCACCTGCACTGCTGCTCCTGGGTTATCTGGGAGTGCTAGTAGCATTGCTGCCAGGGGCATTTGGGTTCATGGGTGTCACTGTTGTTGCCAGGGGCCTGGGTTCTCATATGCAGCCCCTAGCTAGTAGAGCTGGTGTCAGAGGTGCCGCCACTGGGGGCTGGGTCATGAGTTCTGCTGTGGTCCCTTAATCCTCAGGTCACAGGTACCACCTGCCACTGCTGGGGGAGAGGCAGGGGCTAAGCTGCAAGTGTTGTTCCTGGTCCTGCAGCCTCTTGCCACTGGTGCATGCTTTTTGAGACCTCAGGTCATGGCACCCTGCTCCTGCCAGGGAAATCTGTGTTTTGGTTGCTGTCCCCACTGCTGGAAAGACTGGCACCACTGCCAGGGGAGGAGGAGGGGAATGGCTTGCCATCTCCACTCTGTGTCCCAAAGCCTCAAGACGAGTGCACCACCCATCACCACTGCTGAGGGGGCAGGAGCCAAGCTACAAGTGCTGTGTTCGCCCTTGCAGCCTGCAGTCGCTGGCATGTGTGCTGGTGTGAGCATCCATGTTTTGGACTGCCACGACTAGGGGAGTGGGAGGGGGCTACTCCCCTAGTTCCACTGCCTCCCAGAGATCCAGTCCACCCACTTCAGATGTATAGATGCATGGATCGCTCAGGCATTCTGGTGTGCCATGCAGAGAATTATTTTTGGTCAGTGGATGTCTGACTGGTTGTAACTTAGAGGGGAGAGACAAAGGGAACAATTTACTCTACTATGAGGCTGATGTCCCTCTCCACCACTGCTCTGATTTTTGTCACTGTAGACTATTTTGCCCACTCTAGAACTTCATATAAATGGAATCATACAGTGTATACTCTTGTATCTAGCTTCTTCTCTTCACCATAATATTTTTGAGATTCATTCATGCTGTTGTACATACAGTAGTTTGTCCCTTTTTATTACTGGTTAGTATTCCATTGTATGGCTATGCTGCAAATTGTTTTCTCCTATTGCTAGACATTTATGTTGTTTCCAGTTTTTTACTCCTTTTTCTGTGTGTCTTCTCGTGAACATATGTTTTTGTTTCACTTGGGTTAAAAACCTAGAAGTGGGATTTCTGGGCAGTTGTATACATAACTTTATAGGAAAACACCAGTTTCCAAAGTGGTTGTACCATTTTATATGCCCACAAGTAACACATGAGAGTTTTAGTTGCTCTACATCTTTGCCAACACTTGATATTGTCAGTCTTTTTAATATTAGCCATTCTGTTGGGCATATAATGGGCCCTCATTTTGGTGTCAAATTGCATTTCTCTGGTGACTAAGATGTGAGTGTCTCTTCACGTGCCTGTCGGCTGTATTTCTTCTTTTTGAAGTATCTGTTTAAGTCTTTTGCCCATTTTTAAAAATTGGGTTCCAGTGCCATTTGCTAAAAAATCAATTGACTGTGTGTGAGTCTATTTCTGGTCTCTCTGTTCTATTCCACTGATTCCTTTGTCCATTCTTACACCAATACCATGCTGTCTCTTGATTACTTTAGCTTTATAGTAAGTCCTGAAATCAGACTGTGTGAATATTTCAGCTTTGCTATACTTTTTCAAGATTGTTTTGGCTACTCTATGTTCTTTGCACTTCATATTAGAATCCATTTATCAATTTTTGCCAAGAGTCTGCTGGGCTTTTGATTGGGACCAGATTAAATCTATAGATCAATTTTGGGAGATTTTACATTTTAACTAAATCAATTCCTCCAGTTTATAATCATGGTATATTTCTCCCCTTATTTAGGTCTTTAATTTCTCCCAATAATGTTTTGTATGCAAATATATTTCATATACATATAAAATGTGAATGATTTATATGCAAATAGTCAACAAAACTAGGATTATGTGATTTTTTAAAAATTATAGACTTCTAGATGAACTGATAAGAGACCCAGCACAGAGAGGGGAAGCACTCACTAAACACTATATTAATAAAGGCCACTGGACACTTAGAATCTTTAAGTACTATAATGATGGTGATTTGACTTTTTTTGTGTGTGTGTGAGGAAGATCAGCCCTGAGATAACACCCATGCCAATCCTCCTCTTTTTGCTGAGGAAGACTGGCCCTGGGCTAAATCCATGCCTATCTTCCTCAACTTTATATGGGACGCTGCCACAGCATGGCTTGACAAGCGGTGCATGGGTGTGTGCCGGGGATCCGAACCCGGGCCGCCAGCAGTGGAGCATGTGCACTTAACCGCTATGCCCCGGGGCCAGCCCCGTGATTTGACTTGTAAGCACAGTAGCAACTCCTAGTGAAGAAAAATTATATTGGAAACAAGACTTTAGTCTGACTGCTGTCGTGTGTGAAAGATCCTATCCAGCCTCACGTCACACGACTTGTACCAGTGCTCCTCATCCGCTCCACTCAGAGGCCTCTCCTCTTTGTCCACCAGGCTGTCCCACGGCTCCCAACTGACCGCCGATGCCTGGGGCCAGGCACTCCTTGCTTCCTTCCCGTACTATTGAAATAATGTCCTAACTGGTTTCTGGGCCTCCAGTTTTTCAGCCGCCAATTCACCCCACATGTTGGACTCCAAAGTTTCTTTTTAAAACATACACCTGCACGTTTAATATACGTTTGTTATTTCTGTTAAACAAAATGGTTGATTACATGGTTCATATATTAACTGTTTTTCTTTAATATGGCATAGCAAATATATTCTCTGTATATCCATGGTTATTCTGTTAAATTAGAAATTATTAATTTCCCTGTAAATAAATTAAAAGAATACACTTTGAATAATTTGGTTGAGCTAAAATACCTGAATCATCACTTATTTTTTTATTTAGTTATAAAATTAATCTGAAAATATATGAAATTAAAATACTGCATTAAAACAGAATACACCTTCTACTTCTGTGAAAAACGTTAACTTACCACCAAACCAAACCACTAGACTGCACCCTTTGCAGAAGAAACAAACAGTAAATTGAGTCACCTTGATTAATAATTTAAGTTGGGTCTGCCCGACTGTGACATAAATCATGATTTAAATGTGATTAGCACCGTCTCGATGTATAGAAAATCCACACTACCTGGTAGCCATGTATTCAAAGACGGATAGTTTGTGATCACGTAAATGACCCTAAGAGAAGACTCCTACGTAATTTTTAAAATATAAATAAGCAAAGGAAATTTCTACTCAACGGAATTACAGCTTCGTGCCTCAAAGTGGTATATGCGCTTTATTTTCGCTATCGATGACTCTACAATCCCTTCTACAAACCTGACATAATATTGTAGAGAAAAAATACAAAACAAAAAGATGTGGTACGCTGCTACATTTCTGCTTGCTAGATTGGCAGAGAAAACGAGTGATCATGCCGCTTCGCTCCACCGCTGCATTCCAGCAGTTCCCACTGACAAGCAGCATCCATCATGCTTTGCATTACAATTTTTCTTTGCCGTTTTCTCCCAGCTCATCATAACGTAATTACATTCCATTATTTTCTAGCCAGGGGCCTGTATTTTCTTTCATACAGGACAACAGCTGCAAAGCTCAACCTTGATGCCTCCTCAAAATGGTGAAGTGTGTTTGTTTCTTGTTTCAGTCTTGGCAACTCCAACTTGCACAATCCTGCCAGACAAATTTTCTTGCTGCCCCAAAACGCATTCAGCCCCAAAACTTTCAGAGGGCCGTGCAAAGGAGCTTCCAGTGTTCTTAGTACTTGTCTGCACTGTGATTTCTCATTGAACCTTGTGGTTTTGGAAATGTGTTGAGAAGACTGATGCTGCTTCCATTCTTTTTATAGCTTCATAATTGCCAAAAGAGAATTTTTGTGTCAAACCTGTCTGAACATTTTCATTTTTCTTTCTATTTATGTCTACTCATGTGTATGTGCATCAATGTTTTCTGAGAGTGGGGGACATCAGGCCAAAAGTTGTCAATAAAAATCCTATGCTTTTTGGAAAAAGTTCTAGGATCATATATGAATCTTATATGAATCTAATAATAGCTAACTGTTTTTTGAACATTACTCTGTGATAGACACCATTCTAAGTGCTTTTGGTGAAATATCTAATCTCTTCTCCCAAAAGCTATGAGGTAGGTGCTACTATGATCCTCATTTTTCAGAGGAGGAGAAGGAGGCTGAGAGGGATTTGAGAAACTTGCTTGAGAGCCCACAGCGTATGGGGTTGAGCTGGGAGTTAAGTTCAGGCAGCTGGAGTCCAAATCACACCGCCCTGCTCTCCTACCTCCCATTGTGGTCATTGCCAGCTCCTGAATACTCAGGAGGCCCAGATTTCCCCCCTTGTGGCCCTGCCAGGACAAGTCCTTGGCTCATGCCTCAGGAAGTAAAGCAGCAACATTAAAATCTTGATAGACAATCAAAGACTGGCTGCATCTTACATACTGAATGTCTCATTGAACTTTCTCTTCCTAATTATACAGATTTTAAACTGCTATGGTCTTTATTGCACACTATTTATCCGAGTATTAGCAGTTTTCCTTCATCCCCAAGTGGTGGTATTGAATAGGAAATGCAGAGAGTCACAACCACCAGTGAAGGGAGACCTCAGTGGCCATATAAGAAGTCTGGCTACACTGAGACTGCCATGCTGGAGAGACCACTTGTGGAAAGACGAGAGGGAGACAGAGCCAGAGAGATGCCTGAGGAGCCCCAGTTGTTCAATTTTCCCAGCCCAGGTGTCAGACATGTGACTAAAGAGGCTTTCAAGACAACTCCAGCTCCAGTCACCAAGTGCCTACCACCTCATAAGAGACCTCAAGCAAAGACTAGCCAGCGGCTGCAGTCAACTCCCAGACTCATGGGTAAAATAAACGGCTGCTGCTTTTTAGCCCACTGTTTTCGGTTTGTTACGCAGCCACAGATAACTGAAACACAGTGGAGAACACTGGGGAGAATAAACCCAGCAGGCTCACGTTTCTCCCAGATGTTTGCAGAATGCCAACATCTCATCTTACAACTGTGATGCGCTTATAATGTCTACTGTGTGGATGCTGTGGGCAGCACATGGGTAGGTATCATTACCTGTTGCACTTTTATCCTGTGGACTGAGTCTTACTTGAAGAGTGAGATAATTCATTGTGTCAGTTATTGAAGTTTTGCCTGTTGTCTGGGGACTGAGAAAAGTCTATCAAACCAGAAACAAGAACCAAATGGAAAGGCCTCAGGGCACATAAAGCAGGATCATTATCTTGGCCAGGCGATGAGCGACTCAGCGTGCCCAAGATGCTGAGCTGTGGGCCGTTGGTGATGTCTTCCGTGTGGACACGGGCCAGGAGCAGGGAAATAGGAACCCATGTCAACAGTCTGTCTAGCCATGCTAGCCTCTTGGGGCTGGGGAGGAAAGAAGTGAATGGCACAGGGCCTGTGTCCTAAGCAAATCTGCTAAACTAAGACCTTTTGTAAACTGAACTCTTTTTCTACTTCTTGTACATTCATGTTTTTCTCTTCTGTTCTCCTTGATATGTAACAAGGTTTTTTTGAAAACTCCATCCTACTTTGGCTATGCTATGGGAAATCAAACTTGGGCCCTAGCTTTAAATGGGTAGTAATAAATCTTGAGGGGAGATCTGCACCCCCATATTCATTGCAGCATTATTCACAATAGCCAAGACATGGAACAACCTAAGTGTCCATCAATGGATGAATGGATAAAGAAGATGCGGTATATATATATACAATGGAATATCACTCAGCCATGAGAAAGAAGGAAATCCCGTCATTTGTGAAAACTTGGATGGACCTTGAAGGCATTATGCTAAGTGAGATAGGTCAGACAGAGAAAGACAAATATAGTATGATCTCACTTATATGTCGAATCTAAAAAACTCGAGCTCAGAGAAGCAGAGTAGAGTGGTGGTGACCAGGGGCCGGGGGAAATGGGGAGATGTTGGTCAAAGGGTGCAAACTTCCAGCTATAAGATTATCACGTTCTGGGGAGCTAATGTACAGCATGGTGATTATAGCTAATAATATTGTGTTATACTTGAAGGTTGCCAAAGAGTAGATCTTAAATGTTCTCACCACAAAAAAGAAATGGTACTTAATGGACGGATGGAGGTGTTGGCTAATGCTATTGTGGTAATCATTTTGCAATATATAAATGTATCAAATCAACACATTGCACCCCTTAAACTTACATGTTATATGTCGATTATATCTCAATAAAGCTGGGGAGAAAAGGATTGCTTTACATTTTTTATGAGGCAAAAAAACACTTTCAAAAGAATTAGCATATGTAAAACTTTTTGATATTTAATAAAAAGTATAGTATTGAAAATAAAAGGTGAGGGCTGGAGTGTGGAAGCAGCATAATAAAAAAGAGAAATACCACTTCACACCCTTTAGGAAGGCTATTATCAAAAAAAAAGGAAAATAACAAGTGTTGGTGAGGACGTGGAGAAATTGAAATCCTTGTGCATCGTTGGTAGGGATGGAAAATGGTGCAGCCACTAGAGAAAACAGTTTGTCGGTTCCTCCAAAAATTAAACATAGAATTACCATATAATCCAGTAATTCCACTTGTGGGTATACCCTCAAAAGAATGGAAATCAGGGACAAATAGATATGTAAACACCCATGTTCAAAGCAGCACTATTCACAATAGCCAAAATGTAGAAACAACCCAAGTGTCCATCAACAGATGAATGGATAAACAAAATGTAGTCTACACATACAATGTAAAATGTATGTATTCACCCCAGCCTTAAAGCAGAATGAAATTCTGACATATGCTACAATATGGATGAGCCTTGTAAACATTATGCTAAGTGAAATAAGCCAGAGACAGAGGACGAATATTGTCTGATTCCACTTATATGGGACACCTAGAATAGGCAAATTAGTAGAGACAGAAAGTAGGTTAGAGGTTTCCAGGGGCTGGGGGGAGGGGAGACGGGGGGGTTAGTGTTTAATGGTGACAAGTCTCAGCTTGGGAAGATGAAAAAGTTCTAAGATGGTTGGTGGTGATGGTTGCACAACATTGTCAAGGTACTTAATGCCGCTTAGCTGTACACTTAAAAATGGTTGAAAGGGTAAATTCTATGTTATGTATATTTTACTACAATAAAAGAGAGAGACACACACACACACACACATCCCCACTCAACAGGAAGATGAACTTTATGGGAGGCAGAGCAAGAACCACTTGGCCAAGCCACCCTCTCTACGTGGTAGTTCTACCAGTGCTGAAACCAGAGATCTTGCTTGGTCTCACTGAATAAAGAATTCCTTCATTGATAATGATAAAATTATAATAATGATGATGATAACAACAACAAACAGTAACATTTAATGAGAACTTACTAAATGTCACTCACTGTTCCAAACACTTTTATTAACACGTTTAGTCACAACAACAACCTTATGAAGAAGGTTCTAGTATTATTTTTAGTATGTGTGTACACATATATATACAACAAGAGAAACAAATAACAGAGAAGTTAAGTAACTTGCCTAGAGTCACACAGCTGGTAAGCGGTAGGTAACTTAGCACCTAGGCAACTGGGTCCTAACTGGGTCCACTGTAGCTCAGAGCCTCCCACAAACAGAGGGACTGCCTATGCAGGAAGCTGGTGCTACTATCCCGCATGTGTCGTATAGAAGCAAGGATCCTGCTGACTTGAGTGTAGACTCCTGGGGGGCAGGAACCACGTGTTGCTCATCTCTGTGTCCCCAGTGACCAGCACAACCACACTCAGTATAATGAGTGGATTATAGAATATAACGATCAAGATGTTGGAGGAGGTAATCAAGAGGACATGACTGCCGGTTGACCCTTGCGCTGGACCGGGCAATTGGAGGCTCCTCACTCCCTCCCTCTCCTTGGAATGTATGCTATGCCTACCATTCCCACAGTGGGGGCTGATCCAAGGACATAGCCTTGAGAGAGCAAGGTGTTGTTGAGACCATCTGGACTGTGTATGTGGCTGAACCCAGTTAAGTCCTATATTAAACTTTTAAGATTCTGGCAGGTGGATGTGGGATCTACTCATCTTGCAGCCGCCCAAGACCAACCTTGTAAGTAAGTTCCCTTACTTATTAAACCTGCCATCTACCAATCTGGAGTGGGCTGCCTCTTTCTTTGGTCTCTCCTTGCCCTCTGTGAGTATGGGGGCCAAATTACAAAGCAACATCAGATTCAATTGAAAATAGGTTCAGGGCCAGCCTGGTGGCATAGTGGTTAAGTTCACATGCTCCACTTCCCCTGCCTGGGGTTCACGGGTTCAGATCTCAGGCGCAGCCTACACACCACTCATCAAGCCATGCTGTGGCGTGTCCCACATACAAAATAGAGGAAAATTGGCACAGGCGTTAGCCCAGGGCCAATCTTCCTCAAGCAAAAAGAGGCAATGGATGTTAGCTCAGGTCCAGTCTTCCTCAGCAAAAAAAAAAAAAAAAAAAAAAAGTTTCTAAAACCTCCCCAAGATTTGTTCTTTAATTTTGTTCTTGTCACAGTTCACAAAAAAAGTTGCATTAACCATTTACCAAGTGGCTTGAAATAGAGAGCATCTTTATGCCTCTCCACAGGCATCTACCCTCCACTAGAATCCCACGTCTGGGGAGGACACAGTTGGTGTGCTGTGTGCTCAGCGTACACCCTCTCTCAACCCTGCCTTGCAGCACCTCATCTTCTTTCAGAAGCCTCCCCTCCAGATTCAGCCTGTCTACCACAGGAGAGGTTGACTCCAGGAGGTGATATTGGCTAATCCCGTCCCCTTTGCCTCAGCCAATCAATGCGTGGCATTCCCTGGCCACAGCAATGGGTCAAGAAGGGCCAAGTCCCTGGTCAGGCGCCTCGTCTTCCAACCTCTCCCTGGTGGGGTGAGGTGAACTGCTTCTTTTCCCCCTGGCTGTGACAGAGCCAGACCCATGGGCACAAGTGGAGGTGTGCTGTGTGTCTACCGGGAAGGACGTTCCAAAAGAGACATTCTCTCCTCCTTTGGATGTTGACTGAAACCAACACACAAAACAGCACAGCTGAGAGCCAAGAGGCATGAAGCTGGAACCCCTGGGTTAAGCCCACTCACTCTGGGGTCAACCATAAATCTAGACGGCCAGTGACTTGAGTATTCTCACATTTCTTTTTTGGTTTAAACAAATCCAAATTAGGTTTTCTGTTAACTGCAGCCAATAGCATGTAACTGATTTATGTTTCAGATATATTTACATAAAGCTTCATGCACAAAAAATGAAGTTTCTTCTTTGTATGTCACCCTAAGTATACACAGATTCAGTCTTGGTGCTTTTATGTATGGTGTTTCAAGTAAATTTGCAGACATTAATATAAATACTTGAGTCAGTAACTATTTATTATAGTTGTCACCAAAGAAACTCCAATTGTTGTGATATTATTACAGGTGTAGAATGTTAATGTACACCCGGGCTGGTATAGCCAAACATTCTATGTGAAGACCATGGGTTTGAGGGTGAGACAAACCAGAGTCCCAGTCACACCTCTCCAGTTTTCTTTCTAGCTGTGTGACCTGGGGCAACTTGCTTAACCTCTCTGAACCTCAGTTAAATTATCTGCAGAAGGTAACAAAGTTATCGAATTCCAAAAACAGGACTTGAACCTATAACCTCCTGGCTTCAAAATCCATGTTCTTTCCACTATCCCACACTTATATTTAAGGGACTGTCCTAGAGAACCAATAATGAAATGGGCCCGTGTGACAAAACATGGTCCTGGTAAGCTATCTTGGCCATTTGCCGCTCATGTGCTGCTCCTCAACTTCCTTGTTTTCTCTTAATTCATCCTTAATGAGCATGAACTTCCTTTAAAACCAATTCCTAGCTCTTTGGGCTGGGTATTTTCGAGGAAGGTGCCCTCAAACTTATGCTCCTCCTGCCTTCTTGGTGTTCTCGTACCATCTATCTCAGACTACCCTTTTCCTCCTGGAACTCATTGAACTGGTTCTCTTCCTCCTCCCAAGGAAAGAGCCATTTCCACAGATCTTTTGCAATTGGCTCTTATAACTCTAAAATGGATAGAGAGGGAGAGACTGTGGGGCAAATGTGTTCTAGGATTGTACACGCCTTGTTTCCCAAGCAGTTAGAATCGGATCCATGTATTGGACTGTGTGAGCCTGAGGTCAACGGCTTTAAATCCTGGATTATAAATAAAACAAACTACTTTGTGATGAGGGTCAAGAAGTCCTGAGGGAAAAACATTTACTTCAGGATAGAAATTAAACCCAAGAGGGGCTGAAGGATCAAGTGAGACATTCTGACAACATCTCAGTCCTTGAAAAGGAAAGATATCAAGTCCCTTGCCTAACCAGAGGGCACCTGGACCATTGGGAACTGTGTGTTTGAGTAAAATAACTCAGAGTTGAGGACCACCGTCTAGTTTACGACATAGTTATTATGATTTATTACTCTAGCCCATGCCCCAAACAATTTCTCTCTTCTAAGAGACAGATGAGCTGGAATCATGTGGTCCAACAATTCCTTCATTTTGCACCTGAGAAACCAAGGTACAGAGGGTTGCCCGGTTTATAAGCACACTCAAGACGGGAAGCCATAGCTCCCAGCCCAGTAAACTGCCCACTGGCTCGTGCAGTCTAACTTAACACTGTTATCTTAGACATTTTCTCCCTGTGTCTTCATATTCCAGAGCTCACGTTGTGGAGCTATATGGGCTGAAGATGTCCAAGGTAGATTAAATAGAAAAGCAAGCGACAGAATCCATGCGCAGCACAAATCCACTTATATAATGATTTGGGGGTTGTGACCTTGGCCAGTCCAACCCGAGTGAATTTCAGGGCATCTGCTGGAAATGCTGGACAAAAAAGTGCTCTCTCTTTCCTGCTGGACATGAGTAAGGAGACACATGGCCTCAGGGGCAGCTACACGAGATGAGATGACAACCCCATCGAGAGCAGAGCAGGAAGAGGAAGAGAATGCTGGTCTTGGTGAGAGTCCTGAGCATCCAGATGAGGCCTCACACAGAATAAGCCCTGCCTCTGGGTGTCTCAACTACCTGAGCCAATGTGCTGTTCTTCGTGTTCATGGTGGAGCTCATCTGAACTGCCCGCAGCAGGAAGAATCTGCCTGATGCAGCTCATGCTGTAGGAAAGGTTTGGGCGGATGCAAAAGAAACTGTTATATGTTAGCGGTTATCCTTTGGGTGTGGAAACGGTGGAAATTCAGGGGACTTTTACTTTCTACTTTTCAGCCTTCTGCATAGTTTGAATTTTTATTTCTATAATAATGAGTAAATAAATAAATGTTCCTGAATGGATGGAAAAAATAATTCCACTGAAAATTCAAGTTTGAGAGTGTCAGGTCCCCCGTGATCACTATGACAACGGTGAGTGCTGGTTAGAGGGCAGGGTGTGCTCCTTTCTGATATCTAGTTGGATGTTCCCTGGGTTTTTAAAATATGTTTAGAATGATATTTTCATAAAGGTTATTTAAGGAAAATATCTTGCATTCATAATTCATAACTTAATGTCATCAACTACTCATAATATATTTGTGGACAAATTACAGAAACACAGGATGAATGACAATTCCTTGGTAGATTTGAAAATGGTTGAATTCAGAAAAAGGTTTTAATGAGCTAATTCCAAACTACAATGAGGGTGCTGGAAGTTCTGGACTTGACTCTCATTTATAACACTCATGAAAATATCTAGTTACATTCATGAAAGATATGGATAAAACGGTTGGTAGTGTGATAATCAAATTTCCACGACACTGAACTATGAAAAATTAATTAATATTTTACCCAAATGCAATCTATGAAAGACCAGGAGTTTGGTAGGCTAGTCAAATAAAAGAAATTGAAATTGAAAAGATAAGATTCTGAATTTACATGGAAAAAGTGATCGAAAAAACCGTGGGATTGTGGGAGACTTTGCTTCACAGCAGCATAAATTTTGACTTCTCAGTTGAATCTGAGTCACTGTGTAACGATGCTGCCCCCAAACGAATGTATGGAATCCAGGATCAGGAGCTGCTTTTCACACGTGAACCAGAGTGAACTCCCAGATGTGGCTTTGGGATTTTAAGGTGAAACATTCTTTGAAACCTCAAGTATCCTTAGGCTCATCCACTTAGAGGAACACCAGCCTCACCGGTGCACCAGGTATGATGATTCATGAGGGCTGTCCTGGGCGTTAGGACCATCCCCCGAATCCACAAACAGCCCTAACCATACAATTTCTCCCACAGAGGAATAAAACCTGGAAATTTTACCAATTTAACGGTCTTTATAGTCTTAACACGTAGTATTTGAGACCTACAGAACATATAACATAGGGAAGCATAATACTACCATGAACATCCAGGAACCATCACCCAGCTTCGAAAGGAGTGTTTCTGATTCTCTTGCCCGTGCTTATTTTCCTTCTTCACTTCTCGAAGTAAACTTTCTGAATTCTGTGGTTATCATTCCCTTGCTCTTTTAAATTTGTGAAATGATTATAGATTCATGGGAAGTTGCAAATACAGTACAGAGAGATCCCATGCGCCCTTCACCCATTTCCCCCCCATGGCTACATATGTGTATATATATATATATAACTGTAGTCTCTTCAACTGTAGTACAGTTATCAAAATCAGGATACTGACATGATACAATGTGTGTGTCTAGTTCTACCACATGTGTAGATTTGTGTAAAAACAACTGTAATCAAGATATAAAACTATCCCTTCACCACAAAGATGTTCCTCGTGCTGCCCCATTATAGTCAAACCCACTCCCTGTCCCTACCACATTCTTAACCCCTGGTAACCACTAATTTGTTCTCCATGCCTATGATTAGTCATTCTGAGAAGGTATACAAATGAAATCATTCATTTTCTTTTCCACTCAGCTTAATGCCCTTGAGATCCATCCAAGTTGTGTATATTAGTAGATCATTCCTTTTTATTGGCCGAGTAGTATTCTATGGTGTAGATGTATCAGTTTGTCTAACTGTCACCTATTGAAAGGAATTTTGATTGTTTACAGGTTTGGGGACATTAGAAATAAAGCTGCTGATGTAATCTATGCAGAAATAGAAGTACAATGATGTACACCTGAAATTTTTACAATGTTATAAACCAATGTTACTGCAATAAACAAAAAATTAAAAAAATAAATAAATAAAAATAAATAAATACAAAAAAAAGAAAAAAAAGAAATAAAGCTGCTATGAGCATTCATGTACAGGATTTTATGTGCACATAAATTTTCATTTCTCTGGGATAAATGCTGAGGAATGCAATTGCTAGATAGTATGGTAAATGTATGTTTAGTTTTTTAAGAAACTGCCAAACTATTTTCCAGAGTGGCTGTACCGTTTCAACTCCCACCTGCCATGTAAGAGAGATCCAGTTTCTCTACGTCCTTGCCAGTATTTGGTGTTGTCACTATTTTTTATTTTAGTTTTTGTAATAGGTGTGTACTGATATCTCATTATGGCCTTAATTTGCATTTCCTTCATGGATACTGATATTGGAAATCTTTTCATGGGCTTATTTACCATCCCCATATCCTCTTTGGTAAAATGTCTCTGCATGTCTTTTGCCTATTTTCTAGTTAGTTTTTTATTTTGCTGTTGAGATTTGTTTTGTTAAAACTGAGATATAATTCACGTTTCATAAGATTCATCCTTTTAAAGTGTACAATTCAGTAGTTTTTAGTATAGTTACAAAGTTGTGCAACCATCACCACTAATTCTAGAATATATTTACCACCCTGAAAAGAGATCCTTGTGCCCGTTAACAGTCATTTCCCCTTCCCCCAGGCTGTGGTAACCACTAATCTACTTTTGCCTCTATGGATTTGCCTCCTCTGAACATTTCATATAAATGGAATTATACAACATACGGCTTTTTGTGACTGACTTTTTTTCTCATCCATATTGTAGCATGTATCAGTACTTCATTCCTTTCCATTTCAATATACAGATATACCACATGCTATTCATGCATTTATCAGTTGGTGGATATTTGCATTGTTTCCACTTTTTGGCTATGATGAATAATGCCTCTATGAAAAATTGTGTGGTTTTTTCGTGCGGACATAAGTTTTCAATTCTCTTGAGTACACACCTAGGAGTAGAATTGGTGGGTCATATGGTAACTCTATGTTTAATCTTTTGAGGAAAGGTCAGACTTTTCCACAGTGGCTGCACTATTTTACATTCCCATCAGCAAAGCACGAGGGTTCCAATTTCTCCACATCCTGGCCAACATTAGTTAATTTCTGTCTTTTTGATTATAGCCATCCTAGTGGATGTGAAGTAGTATCTCATTGTGGTTTTGATTTGCATTTCCCTGATGGCTAATGATGTTGAGCATCGTTTCCTGCACTCACTGGCCATTCGTATATCGTCTTTGAAGAAATGTCTATTCATATCCTTTGCCCACTTTTAAATTGGATGATTTGTTTTTATTATTGAGTTGTAAGAGTTCTTTACATATTGTAGATACAAGTCCCTTATCAGATATATGCTTTGCAAATATCTTCTCCCATCCTATGGGTTGTCTTTTCACTTTCTTAATAGTGTACTTTGAAGCACAAAGGTTTTTAATTTTGATGACATACAATTTATCTATTTTTTTCTTTTCTTATTTGTGCTTTTGGTGTAGTATCTAAGAAGCCTTTGCCTAATGCAAGGTCATGAAGATTTACTCCTGTTTTTTCTTCTGAGAGTTTTGTAGTTGTAGCTCTTACATTTAGATTATGATCCACTTGGAGTTAATTTTTATGTATGGTGTAAGAAAGGAGTTCAACTTCACTTTTTTGCATATGAATACCCAGTTGTCTTAGCACCACTTGTTGAAAAGATTGTCCTTTCTCCCACTGAATTGTCTTGGCACTCTTGTCAAAAATCAATAGATCATAAATGTAAGAACTTACTTCTGGACTCTCAATTCTATTCTTACTTGAGTTTTGAAAGTTCTTTACATATTCTGTACATCACAAGTCCTTCACTAGATATATGGTTTGCAAATCTTTTCTCCCAGGCTATAGTTTGGAGTTTTTTGTATCCTCGTAATAGATGCATTCACAGAGTAAAGGTTTTTCATTTTGATGAAGTCCAACATGTCAATTTTTTTCTTTTATAAATCATGAGTTTTGTGTCACGTCTAAGAACTCTTCACCAAGCCCTGGATCCCAAAGATTTTTTTTCCTACATTTTATCCTAAAAGTTTTACACTTACATTTTACATCTAAAGCTATGATACACTGTGATTTGATTTTTGTGTAAGGTATGAAATTTAGGCTGAGGCTGGTTCCTCTCTCTCTCTCTGTCTCCCCCCCCCCCCCCCCGTGGATATCCAATTGCTTTGGTACCATTTGTTGAAAAGACTCTTCTTCCTACTTGTGCGGTGCTCCTTCACCTCTGCAAAAACATTCACTTGGCTGTACTGGTGTGAGTATAAGTCTGGTGCTCTATTCTGTTCCATGGATCTACGTGTAGTATCTCTCTGGCAATACTATGGTTTTGATTACCATAGCTATATGATGGACTCAAAATCCTCCCATTTTATTCTTTTCAAAAAATTGTTTGTTATTCTAGTTCCTTTGCCTTTCTGTATAAATTTTAGAACAATATTGTCTATATCCAGAAAAAAATATTGCTGGGATTTTGATAGGAATTGCATTAAACTTGTATATCAATTTGGGAAGAACTGACATCTTTACTATGTTGAATCTTCCAATCCATGAATATGGTATATCATTCTATATATTTATATAGTCTTTGGTTTCTTTCAACAGTATTCAGTAGTTTTCAGCATATAAGTTCTGTATGTGTTTTGTTATCTTCATACCTAAGTATTTCATGTTTTTAATGATTATAAATGGTATTGTATTTTAAATTTTGGTTTCCATGTATTCATTACTAGCATAGAAATACAATTGATTTTTTGTTTATTGATCTTGAATCTTTCAACTTTGCTGAACTCATTTATTAAATATAAGAGTTTCTTTTGTAGATTTCTTGGAATTTTCTACATAGACCATCATGCCATCTTCATATAGGGACAGTTTTACTTCTGTAAACTTACTTCTTTCTGATGTGTATTCCTTTTATTTCCTTTTCTTACCTCACTGCACTGATTAGAATGCCAATACTATGTTGAGTAACAGTGGTGAGAGTGGATCTCTTTGCCTTGTCCCTATCCTTAGGAGAAAGTATTCAGTTTGTGTAATGTTAGCTGTAGGGTATTGTAAACATTCTTTTTTTTTTTCCTGAGGAAGATTCTCCCTGAGCTAACATCCACTCCTAATCTTCCTCTTTTTCTATGTGAACTGCCACCACAGCATGGCCACTGACAAATGAGTGGTGTAGGTCTGCACCCGGGAACCAAACCTGGGCTGCTGAAGTGGAGCATGCTGAACTTAACTACTAGGCCATCAGGGCTGGCCCAAAATTCTTTTTTTTTTTCAATTATTTTATTGAGGTCATAATGGTTTATAATATTGTGTTAAATATTCTTAATAAAGTTGAGGAAGTTCTCTACTCCTATTTTTCTGAGAGTTTTTATCATGAGGGAGTGGTGAATTTTGTCCAATGCTTTTTCTGCATCAATTGATGTGATCATGTTACTTTTCTCCTGTAGTCTGTTAATATGATGGATTACATTGATTGATTTTTGAATATTAAACCAGCCTTATATTCCTGAAATAAGCTCTACTTGATCATGGTATATAGTTCTTTTTATATGTTGTTAAATTCTGTTTGCTAATTTCTGAAAGGATTTTTGTGTCTATATACATGAGGGATATTGATCTGCAGTTTTCTTTTTTTGTGCTCTCTTTGTCTCATTTTCATATCAGAATAATACTGACCTCAAAAATGAATTGCCAAGTATTCATTCCTCTTCTATTTCTGGAAGACATTGTGTAGAACTGGTGTTAATTCTTTAAATATTTGGTAGAATTCTCCAGTGAAGCCATCTTGATGGAAGATTTATTTGGAGGGAATTTTTAAATTACTAATTCTATTTCTTTGATTATAGGGCTATCCAAATTACTTATTTCATATTGGGTGCCTTGCAGTAGTTTATGCTTTTTTGATGAATAGGTACATTTCATCTAAATTGTCAAATTTAGATGTGTGGAATTGTTCATAGCATTCCCTTATTATCCTTTTGATGTCTGCAGGGCCTGTAGTGATATCTTTGTTTCATTCCTCATATTGGTAATTTGTGTCTTCTCTCTCTCTTCTTTCTTTGTTTTTTTTGGCTGGTCTTACTAGAGTATGCAATTTTATTGATCCTCTAAAAGCCAGCTTTTTTTCCTCCACTTCCTTTCTCCATTATTTTTCTGTTTTCAATCTCATTGATTACTATTTTCATCCTTATTTCCTTCTTTGTGCTTCTTTTGGGTTTATTTTGCTCTTCTTTTCCTAAGTTCTTCAGGTGTGAGCTTAGATGAGTAATTTGAAACTTTTTCTCTTTTCTAATATAAGCAATTAGTGCTATAAGTTTTCCTCTCAGTACTACTTTAGCTGTATCCCACAATTTTTGATATCTTATGTTTTCATTTTCATTAGTTCAATATATTATTAGTTCAACATATTTGTTTCTTTCTCTTGAGACTTCATCTTTAACCCCTGGAATATTTAGAAATATTGTTTAGTTTCCAAGTATTTGGAGTTTTTATCTCCTGTTATCTTTCTGTTATTTGTTTCTAGTTTGACTTCATTGTGGTCAGAAAACATACTCTGTATAATTTCAATTCTTCTAATTTACTGAGTTTTTTTCATTACCCAGGATATGATCATTCTGTGGGAATTTGAAAAGAATATGTATTCTCCTGTTGGTGGTGGAGTGTTCTATAAGATCAATTGGATCCTGTTGGTTGATGGTATTATTGAGTTCTTCTATATCTTTGCTGAGTTTTTCTCTCAGTTGTTGAGAAAGGGGTATTGAAGTCTCCAACTATAATTGTGGATTTGCCTACTTTCAGTTCTATCATTGTTTTTGCCTCATGCATTTTGCAGCTGTTTTTTGGTGCATACACATCTAGATTGCTATTTCTTCTCGAGGGATTATGTAACGTCCTTCTCTGTCTCTGGTAATTTTTTTTTGCTCTGAAGTCTACTTCATCTGATATTAATATAGCCACTCCTACTTTCTTTTGATTAATGTTTACACGGCATTTTTTCCCCCTACTTTTACTTTTAACCTACCTACATCTTTATATTTGAAGTGACTTTCTTGTAAACAACATATAGTTTGGTAATTTTTTATCACTCTGTCAATCTCTGACTTTTAATTGGTGTATTTAGACCATTTCCATTTAACGTAATTATTGATATGTTAGAGATTAAGTCTGGAATTCGGAGTTTTGTTTTCTGTGTGTTTCCTTTCTTCTTCATTTCTCTGTCTTCTTTTTCCTGACTTCTATGGGTTACTTAAACATTTTTCAGAATTCCATTTAAATTTATCTATGCCATTTTTAAGTGTATCACTTTACATAGTTTTTTTAGTGGTTGTATTATATTATATACATAACTTATCACAGTCTACTGGTGTTGACATTTTACCCATTCAAGTGAAGTATAGAAACCCAACCTTGCTTGTATCTCTTAACCCTCCTCCATTTATGATTATTTCATATACTTCCTCTACATACTTTGAGACCACATCAGACATGGTTATAATTTTCACTTCAATCATCAAACATAATTTAGAAAACTAAAGAGGAGAAGGAAAATCTATGGTATTTACCTTAATTTTTACCCTTTCCTTTGTTTATTCTTCCTTCTTGATGTTTCAAAGTTCCTTCTTCTATCATTTCCTTTGTGTTTCAAAAACTTCCTCTGGCTATTCTTTTAGCTGGCTACATGTTCTCTTAGTTTTCCTTCATCTGAAAATGTCTTAATTTCCCTGAAATATGTTTGCTGGATATAGAATTCAGTATTGATATTTTCTGTTGGCCTCCATGGCTTCCAATGAAAAATCCACTATCATTCTAGTTGTTTTTCCCACAAATATAAGATGTCATTTCTCTCTCATTGCTTTCAAGATTTTTAATTTGTCTTTAGTTTTCAGAGTTTTATTACAGATATACACAAACTATGTGTCTTGGCATGGATTTCTTTGGGTTTTTATTCTGTTTGAGGTTTACTCAGCTTCTTGAATTGGTAGGTTTATGTCTTTTGCCAAATTTGGGAAATTTTGAGCCATTATTCTTTGAATACTTTTTCAGCCCCATTTTCTTTCTCTTTGTCTTCTGGAACTCCAATGACACAACCGTTGAATCTTTTATTATAGTCCTACAACTGTCCCAGAGCTCGGTTCATTTTTTTCAGTCTATTCTCTCTGTTGTTCAGATTGAGTAGTTTCTATTGTTTTATCTCCAAGTTTACAGATTCTTTTCCCTGTCTTCTCCATTCCTATTTATCTCATGCACTGATTTTTTTTATTATTGTATTTTACAGTTCTGAAATTTTCATTTTGTTCTTTATGTCTTCTATTTCCTTGCTGAGATTCTCTATGTTTTCATATGCTTCAGGTGTGTTTTCAATTGCTTATCGAAGCATTTTTATGATGGTTGCTCTAAATCCATGTCAGATAATTCCAACATCTGTTATTTTGGTTTTTGGTGTCTCTTGATTGTTTTCTCATTTGAGTTGACATTTTCCTGGTTCTTGGCATGATAAGTGATTTTTTTATTGTCCCCTGGACATTTTGGGTCTTATTTTTGAAACTCTGAATTTTATTTAACTCTTTCATTTTAGCAGACCTCCTCTGTTGCCAGTGGGGGAAGGAGGATGCTGCCTTGTTACCCCAAGTTCTCCATTTAGCCTCTACTGATACCTCAAGTGTGGTGAGACATTTCATTACTGCTCAGCATGGTGGGAGTTTAGGCTCCCACTAGACCTTCTTGGATACCTCCCTGGCTGGGAGAGAGAGGGACGCCTTATTCCTGGTTCTCATGTGGCCTCTGTTAATGCTTCAGGGAGAGGGACTTGTCACCACTGGGTTTTGGTAAAAGTCCTGGCTCCCCATTTGGCCTTCCCTGACACCACCACAGTTGGGAAGAGGACTGTCTCATTGCCACTGGGTGAAAGTCTAGGCTCCCCAACAGGCCTTTGCTATGGGATAGAAGCGGGGCCATGGTTTTCTCTGGGGTGTTTGGCAGGAGTAGGGTCATTATTGTCTAAAAGTTTTCTATCTAGCAAGCTATCCTTTTCTTGGTCCTTTGGCTAAAGAGAAGAGGATTTTGTTGAGGTTTTTTGGTCTGTTCCCATTGGTATTTCTAGTTCGTCATCTTCTCCATCACCCATTCCAGGATATATGAGGCAAAAGGAAAACCTGGGGAACTCATTGCCATTCATTCCTCAGATCCCAAGGTCCCTAGATGGTCTGCCTTCTCCTCTCCACCTTTAAGAGTCTTTTCGTCTTTTTGTTTTATATATAATGTCCAGGGATCTTAGCTGTACTTATCAGGAGGAATAGGGAAAAGTGTAACTATTCCATCTTGTCCAGATCTACTCTCATTTTCTTGCTTTTTTAAAAAATTGTTTTATCATTTATGTATACTTCCCTAAATAGTATATCATATAATCTTAGCTTTATAAAAGTTGTCATACTGTGACTTGCCTTTTCAATTCAATATTATGACTCTAAGATTCATCCCTATTGTTGAATTTGGTGGTAGTCCCATAATTTCCACTGTTGTGTAATATTCCAACATATGACCAGAACACAGTTTACTCATGCATTTTCCTGTTGATGGACATTTGAGTTGCTTTTGGGTTTTCTGCTATTGTGAACAATGCCACCATATAGTTTCTTACACAAGGTTCCTGTTACACAGAGGGAAGAATGTCTTAGGAGTGGGATTGCTGTGAATGATAAAATTTCATCATTTTTTACATACTGAAACTAAAGCCATTTTTAAAGAAGCGGTTGTCTAAAGCTTTCCTCTGGCCATGAAGTGTCACTTTCTCGGACTTCTTCATCTGCTCCTACAGCTCTTTCCATCTCTCTGCTCTGTCTTCTGTGGTATTAACTGTACCTTAAGGTGGACCTCCTGTATGATCCCAAGGTGACTGCCAAACGGTCCTGAATGCTAAATGGACTCCCTCGTTCTGTCCAGAAAGGAAAGAGGGAAGTTTTGTTCCAATATTCCCAGCAGGAGTGCTGACCTCACTAACATTTGACCTTAATCACTGACCAGATTTAATGGATTTGGGACAAGGATCAGGGGAGAAAAAAGCTGCAGTGAGAATGTGGGTGGGCAATCAGCTCGATCCACTCACCAGTTAGGGAAGTCTCCCCTCTGACCACACAACCCAAACAATTCAAATTTACCCTCAGTCAAAACCACAGACTGTGTCACGGACATTCCATCTATTCCACTAGCATGAATGGAGCACCCTCAGTGCACAAGGTACTTTCCTCCATGTTGAAAGGGTGAACAGGACACATCAAGGCCCTTGTTGTTTGCCACAGGCTGGGGAAACAAAGATGAAGACAATTCGTTCCTTTGCCTTCAAAGATCTCACAGCCTGATAAAGGAAATAGTCAAATAAGCACATGACTAGGCATTGTGATAGTCCATTTTATAGATGGAAGCACTAAGGCTCAGAGAAGTTGAGTGACTTGCCCAAGGTCACACAGCTAGTTATGAAAGAGCTAGAAGGAGTAAAACTCCAATCTCAGACTCCAAAACTCACACTCCAACTATACTGCATTGTCACCAAAAACAGCAGTTAAAGTAAGTTTTCCCTACAATTTGGAAATAAATTTGCCCTTTGTGAGGGAAACTAGTAGAAATTAGCAGATAGTACAAGAGGTCAGCTACATGCAGAAGTGCCCCTGTTAAGAGGTGGTCTGAAACAGCGTGGAATGAAGGAGTGGGGAGAACAGAGGCTTGTAGCCAGCCGGATCTGATTTCCACCTCGGCTCTGCCACTCTCATGTGAACAGCGATGTGTCGTGAAGCTGCTCTGAGATCACTTTGCTCACCCAGAAGATGACAGCGCTTACATCACAGGGTGGTGCTGAGGAGTCAATAGGATAGCATGGGGGGTGTTTCAAAGGCACTTGGCCCACATTAGACACTCAGGCCGTGCTAGGCTTTAGACATGACAAACTGTAAGACAGTGCCCTCTAAGGTGTGCTGGGATAAGCTAGATGAGCAAAGGAATCCCTCCGAAAGGGAAGTGCAGCCAGAATCTTATAGCATGCCGCACTATCTCTATGAGAGGAGAACGTGGGCACCAGGAGATGAACTTTGCCGTTTCTCAGGCTCTCCTGAGCTGCACTTATTGGAATCACCTGGGCTGCTGGTTAAACATGTAGGTTCTTGGGTGTGGTGGTCATGGGGGTGTCCTCTCATGTGTCTTCTCTTGTTTTCTCATTGCAATACAAACTCCATCTTTGCTGGGCACAAGACCGCCCAAGACAGAGAACACATTTTTCCCATCTTTTAGGCAGCAAGATATGGCTCTGCAACTACATGTTGGCCAGGCAGATGTAAGTGGAGGTGCCATGTACAGTTTCCAGAAAGGTTCCTCCTATACAGTTGGTGTTTGCCCTTTGCCTCTTCTTCCCTTCTTCCTTCCTCCTGGCTGGAATGCAAACATAATGACTGGAGCTCTAGCAGTCATCTTGGACCATGAGGTGACCTTGAGAATGGAAACCCATCATGGCAGAACAAGATAGAAGGAACCTGGGCCCTTGGTGGTGTGGAGTATCCTGCTCTGAACTGCCCACCTCTAGACTTCTTGCAGGTAAGAGAGAAATACATTTCTATCTTATTTAAACCACTGTTACTTCTATTTACTACCAAACCTAATCCAAATACACCAGATGTTTACTGAACCTAAATCTCTTGGAGGGGCCCAGGAATTGGTATTTTCAGCTGCATGCTACTACCTAGATGAACTGCCATTATTGTTTCTGACCCTCCTTTCATTCATTTGTTAAAAAATATTGGATGAGCGCCTATTATATGCAAGGCTTTGTTCTAGGCTTTGTTATAAGACAAACCCAAGTCTTTGCCCTCATGAGATAATTCACCTCTTATTACTCTGACTCTAAGCTTGCCAGACAACTCCGGATCCCTAATTCAGTTGTGATGAGGCCAGAAACAGGGTGTCACTCACTGGGAAGGCATGGACCCCACTGGAGGCCTACTAGCAACAAATGATTTCAGCTTTTTTTTTTTTTAATGTTTTTATTTTACCTTCACTTTTGAAAGACATTTCACTGGATTTATAATTCTACATCGACGGTCTTTTTTCTTCTAACACTTTACAGATGTCAGTCCCTGTCCTGTGTCCTCCATTATTTCTGATGGACAGCCGTCTTCCTTTTTATGGTTCCCCTGAATGTAATGTCTTTATTACTATTGTGATTAATGTCTTTTTATTGTTCTTCTGAATGTAATGTCTTTATTTTTCTGCCTGCCTTTATGATCTCTCTCTTTATTTTTGGTTTTCATCTATGATGTGCTTAGATGTGCCTAGGTCTTCTATGTGACTCTTCTTGGAGTCCACTGGGCTCTTTGGATCTATGGGCTGATCATCAATTTTAGGAAATATTTGGCTGGTATTTCTTCAAATGTTTCTTTTGCTCCATCCTTTCTCTTTTCTCCTTCTGGAACTTCCCACATCTAATATTGTACACATATCAGATAATTTGACATTGTCACATAGATCTTCAGCCCTCTGTGAAGGCTTTAATTATTTTTCCTCTCTGTGCTTCAATTGGGTAGCTTCTATAATCTGTTTTTGTGTTTACTTATCCTCTCATTTGTGGTGTCTAGTCTGTTGTTAAGCACTTTTGATGAGTTCTTCATATTTTCCAGTTCTGGAATTTCTAATTTGTTCTTTTTTAGAGTTTCCATTTCTCTGCTAAAATTTTTCATCTATTTTGTCAACTTTTTCCACTAAATTCTTTAAGATATTTATAACAGTTATTTAAAAGCTCTTGTCTTTTAATTCCAACATCTGGCTTATCTGTAGGTCTGCTTCTTTTGACTACTTTTTACTCCTTGATTATGGATCACATTTTTCTCCTTTTTTGCATAGATAAGTGATTTTTTACTGAATGCTGGGCATTGTGTACATCCTAATAGAGACTCTGGATTTTGTCATCTTCCCCTAAAGGGTAATGAGTGTTGTTTAGGTAGACGGCTGGATCACCTCCACTTTGTTTCCAGTCACATCCATTTCAATTTTCTCTTAGTCATAGGACACAGCCCTTATTCCTATGGCATGATTCTTACGCTTAACAAATGGCCTTTCTTGAGTCTTAATTGAATGCCAGGGATGTTCACCAAGGTCTCTGGCTTGGTTCGTTGAAATTCTTCAACATTGTGTGACCTCTGAAATCTCTATTCAACTCTCTGTTCCCCAAGAGCTGTTCTCTATTAGGCCTCTTGGCATCTTGCCACAAATATGCTCCATTTAGGATTCGGCCAAGCACCTTAAGGGAAACCTTATATAGCATTAAGGGATTCCTTCTCAGTTGCTCTCTCCCATCTGGTACCCTGACATACAATTGCAGCCGTCTTAGATGCCACAATCTCTGTTCCCTGTTTCCTCTGCCCAGGAGACTCAGGCTCTTCACTTGACTAAATTTTCCTGCACTGTGGTTTGCAAATCATCCCCAAGAAAAAGCAAGGGTATATGTGGAGGTCATCTTGAGTGCTTTCCTTGGCTCAAGGATCATAGCTAAAAACTAAATTACTGCCCATCTCCCTCTGGGCCTCTCCCACAGCTGAGTTGGTGCCCTCAGCACAGGTCCTAGCTTCCCCCTCTTTCCCATCAGCCAGTGTCTTACAGCCAGTCTCACTCAAGTTGATACTCTATCCATTTCCCCTACTCCTTTCATACAGAGCCCTTGCTAAGACACAGGAATTACAAAATGGCTATTATTTGAAGGAAAGGGAAATTTACCAAAAAGATCAAAAGTGTCTCAAAATACAAAGATTATAATATAACAAAAAACAGGACAACAGCTTCTACACATAGGAATGTATTCTATTGAAGGCCAAATACAACGTGAAAAATTAGAAACCCCTGAATAGCTGTTGGCTTGCATTGCATATTAACAAGGGAGAAAATCCTCTGTATAATATGCCCTGATGGAAGAATGGCAATATGACAATTAAGAATTCAAAACACTGTCAAACCAGACAGTGTGTGTATATATATATATGTCACCTTTGAAGTGGTAATGAATGACCTCCCATTCCCAGTCTCCAGCTGAGATTAAAAATACAAATAAAAAGGCATGCTCCAGATAAGCAATCAGGAAGATCCCAGGAATATTCTGGCCAAGATTGGGACTGAAAGTTTATCACAAAGAACCTATAAAATGGAAAGCAACATATAGACAATTAACAATATTAACAATCCATTATATGCAATACTGGGTACACTATAGGTGCTTTAAGATATTTTTGGATAAATGTATAGGTATATAACCCAAATCTTTAAGCATTCATCACAATAGACTTCCTTTCATAGACCACACTTAGATTCTTCCTTGGTTCCATTTGTTGACCTGAGATCTTATCCAGCCACTGTGTTTACTGTTTTTGCAAATTTGTTTAACTTGGAAAACACTGCTGCATTGCTCCACAGCATTTTATCCTCACATCTGGCTTTGGGACCATCAGCTTACTGAGTCCATGCACGCCTGCTAATGTTTCCACAAGCTTTATTTTGGAAATCTGGTGCACTTTGGCTTTGAAACACGTGTACAGAAGATTTTTAACATAAGAAGCCCTGCTTGCATTGTTATTTTTAAATAAATGTATGCAACTGTTAAATTTTGTGCTTCTGGGGTTTTGTTTTCCCCGGCTGACTGGGCACACTCCCAGCCAGGAAACAAGATCAGCAAAACAGCTGCAATAGTGAAAAAGGGACCAGTGGCCACGAGAAAGAACCAATGAAACAGGCTGCTACTGTGTGAATGTGATGTGATCAACTTAAAGATACGAAATGCTGAGGTGTGGGACTTCCACACAACGCTTCTTAAGGGCTCAGTAAATTATAAATATGCTGGCAACACTCCATGGATATATTAACACATATAAAATGTATCATATGAAATGTAACATTTATCCTAAACTATGCTCGGTTCTAAGTTTAATGAATATTCAGGTAGTGGAGCTGGAAGAAACTTAACATTTTTCTTCCTGGAAAGCAGTAACTTTGTTCTATCTCAACCCTGCTTCTATCTAGTTGTGTGACCACAGGTAAATCATTTAAATAATGTGAGTTGTCTTACTTTCCCTGTTTGAAACTAAATCATTCCTTAGAATTCCATTATTTTATCCTCCCCACCCCCAGACCCCCACCCTGAAAGTCTGTAATTCTATGGGAACTTAATGTATTTGTTTCAGATAATTACATTCTTTCAGCTAAGTGCTAAAGATTGCAAGGAAAGAATAGTTGGTAGGAAATATTTTTCCCATGTCAAGGCTAATGTTTCAGCATAGAAAACAGGAGGCAAATGTCTGACTCAGTGTCCTGGTTACACTTTCATTGTCAAGCCTAATTTTTAAAATTCTGTTTTGAGTCTGATGCTCTGAGGTTAGTCATATGATGAATTAATTCGTGAGTGACTGTTATTTCATGCTGAGATGTCCCTCTACATGGACCCTCACGTGGGCAAGTATTGCCATAGCTGTTTTCTATGATGAACACACAAATTTATGCTAAAGAATTAATTAACATTTTCTTTAAAATGCTTAAATCATCAAAAAAATTTGCTAAAATCTGTAGATTCACAATTCTTTCTACTTAACTAGTTCTAATTCCCTATGGCTCTTCCAATCTTTATGCCCCTCTAACCACCCATTTGCAAGTTATAATGAGATACACAGTCACACAAGTGTATGATCTGTTTTTTCTCGTGTTGTACACTTTTGCCTTAGAACTATGTAGTTATTTTAATTTTAAAAAATATTTAACAGAGTTGCTATAACAATTTTTTTCAACTTTATTTATCTTAAACTAAAGTAAGTGAATTAAGATCTATTATTAGTGTGTTTTTTGTCTGTTTCTCCTTATATCTCCTTAATTTATGCTTAATGAAAGATGCTATTATTTGATGCATAGATATGTATAACTGCTATATATTCATGGTGGTTTGTATCCATTAGTATTATAAGGTGCCAGCTTTTGTCTTGTTTAATACTTTTTGGCTGAATTTTACCTTCTTTATATTAGGATCATGCCCCCTCCACAAACACACTTTGGTTTTTTGCTAGTGTATCTTCACTCATGCTTTTATTTTTAGTTTTTCTAGTTTGTGTTGTGATTCAATCTGAAAATCTTACTCATCTAATGGGAGTGCTTTGTCTTAGTTCTGTCATATTTCACATGATGTTTTCTGTTATTAGATACTCCATATGACAATTTCTGATGCACTTTTTTCACATTTTAACATCTTTGAAATTGAGGTGTGTCTTACAATTGATGGTGTGTCATGGCTTAATTGGCAACATTGTTTCCTTATATAGCAATAATTAAAATAATAGTAATCTTACAAATGATACAATCTTAAGAGTCAATGAAATCTGGTATATATTTTAATATATATGTGAAATATTTTCTTTATTATTTATTGTAGTTCTTCATCTATTAAGGAAGATTTGCATTCTGTTCTAGTGGTTATCTTTATATTTATATGTTTATATAATACCTGTAATCTCCTCTTTCTTTTGCCTAAAAAGTAAACGATAGAGTTAGCTTTTGTCTCTTCCTCCCTCACCTCTTCCTGTCTTTCACAGCCCAATTTTAGTCAATAACACTGTTTTTCTTAATGTTTATCTTTTCATTCTTAAATATTCTTAAATTTGGACAACACAATCTGTCAGCATTAAAGACAAGGCAATTCACAAGCTTATTCTATCCTATTTATATATTGCCAGGGCATACAACATTTATATTATGTATCATTTAGCTTTCTCTGTTTAACAAAACACCCCAAAATGTAGTGACTTAAAACAGTAAATATTCATTATTTGTCACAGTCCTGTGGGTTGGCTGAGCAGCTCCTCTGGGCCAGCTTGGCTACACCATCTAGTTATAGGATTGGCAATGGGGTTTGTCCTGAGAGGCCTCACTCGCAGGTCTGGCAGTTGGCTTGTGTCAGCTGAGGCAATGGCCATATGCCTCTCCTCATCCAACAGGCTAGCCGGGCTTGTTCAGATGGAGGCAGAAGGGCTTCCTGCAGCAAGAGAGGGCAAGCCCCAATACACAAGCACTTTTCAAGTCTCTGCTTGCATTACATCAACTATTGTTCCATTGACCAAACAAGTCACATGGCCAAGCCCAGAGTCAGTGTGGGAGAAGGGGCACTTTGCAAAGAGTCTACCCCACACTCTATTCCATTCATCTTGTCCCCTTCTTTGGTTTTACCTTACATCTTTAGTCAAACATATTCAACATTCAATCCTTTTCTGAGGTTTCCTCTGTCATCTCTTGGTTGGTTGAAGTTCATCCTCCAAGGGTTCTCTCAGAAGGGACTCATGATTGCAGAGTGGGGTGGGCACCTTCTTCTAATTTGCACAAAGGCACCGTGTGTGCTAGCTGCAGCCCTGACCTTCAGCTGTATTGGAGACAGGGCCTGAGTCTGACAAGGAGGAGGATGTGGTTAGCATACACAGGCTGGGGATCAGCCTGCTCCTTTGGCCAAACTTCCATCCCTGGACTGCTATATTTTACTTAAAGTCAGCTGCCAGCTTTCAGGTCTCACTGGATGCAGACAGAACGTTCTCATATCCAGGAGCCAGTGCTGAGGTCTCAGATGCCCTGAGTGGAATTTGTATTCCTGAAGGGAAGCCAGCATCATTGCCCCATGGTTCCTGGAGGGTATCCTTCACAAAATGTGGCAGACTGGATTACTGTTCCAACTACTCACTGGTTCCCCAGTTATAGAAGTAAACATCCACACTCTTTGCTGTGTAATTTCCACCCAGTAGGCGCAGGGTTTGCCTCCCTATTGTGAATGAAACCGGGACTCCTCTCCCTGGTCTAACAGGCAAATCTAGGAAGCGAGCTACATAGGCTTAAAGTCAGTACAATAAAAATCCATGCTGCCCTGTGAAGCAGCCGTGCAGGCCATCTTCAGCCTGTGTCAACATAACCTTGCAACCCCTCGTCTCATAACTGAAGACGCCAGCTGGACAGATCCACAACAGGGAAAGATAAAGCGTACCTCACGCCCACATTTCCCAACTACATTTCTTAGAGACTGAGGGAAAAAGTAATGACCCCGGTCCTTGCCTCCCTCCACACATAGATAACATCAACACTGCAAGCCTTGTTTGGTGTATAACCGAAAAGCTCTTGTTCATGTTATCTTTGAAGTATATGATATTAGATGAGTAAGCCCTTTTCTGCACATACACTGCTTTCTTAAAAAGTATAAAAACTATACTCAGATCTGTAGACCTTGGAGCAGTTCCTCAGAATACTATGTTGGACTGTTTCCTCGGACTTGAGTTCCTCACTTTGATGATTTGAATAAACTCTTTCATTTAACCCTTACCTAGACTCTTTATTTTGGTCAACATTATCCTTTGACATGCTTCGGCCAATGAGATGTTAGCAGATGAGATGTAAGCAGATGAGATGTAAGCAGGGGCTTGAAAGTGCTTGCACGATTGGGCTTGCCATCTTTGCCTCTGCCATTTTCATGAGAAGAACATTCCTGGCGAGTCCATTGGTCCAAAGAAGATGAGAGACGTGAGCAGATGTCCTTACCTGAAGTAAGAACAAAGCTGCCCCAGCTGAGCCTAACTCAGATCAACCCAAGCCAACCTGCGATAATAAATGATTATTGTTTTAAGCAACTGAGTTTTGAGGTAGTTTGTTACGCAGCAGTGCTGTTGTCACTGTGAACTGATACATGTCAGAATTTAGCTTGTGAGTGTCGGTGTCCCTGGCAAAACCCTCAAGGGCCCCGATGAAAAGACGACCTACTTTCTGGCTTGAGCTACCTCCCCTCTCATGTTCAGGCCAGAGCTTCTCCCCCAACAGCCAACCAAGATGAAGGTAGAATACTGCCCACGGAGTGACCAGGAGCCTCATGAAGGACACGGACTTCTCGTATTCTCCCAATTCTCTTATTCTGCAGCCCTCCCAGACTCTAAAATATCTCCAGCTTTTTCACCCAGCAAGACTCAGGAGTTCCTTAATACCTATTATTTGAATAAAGTAATCACTGAATACATTAGAAGATCATTTTCTGAAAGTGTCATGTGAGTTAAAAGGTCCACCATTTTTTTGTACCTAATACATTTAAATACACCACTGATATTATGAATAAATAAGCAAAATTATATTTCAGTGGCATTTGATTTTGATTGCATTTCGTTTAAAATCTAGCTCTAGTATTCCAACATTGACACACATATTAATGGGCCGCTGGGACCCTGTGACAAGAGGAGGTAAAATTCCATTAAATCTCCTCTAGCCCTTCCAAAACTGGTGTTAAGGGAAACCTGTTTGGCCTAAAAGAAACTTGTCCCTTGCACTAATATACTTGCTTAATCACTCAGCAGCAAAATTAAAACTGGGTTCTTTACTGCTGTACTTCTCAGAACTTTTAATATGCTAATGCACATTGTAAAGTTCTGAGAGGGGGAATTAGTATGCAGCATTTCCTAAGCCAACTTGGCCCTGGAGCCCTGAGAACTTTTTGTGCTTGGGGCATTTGTATGATTAATATCAGCCCATGGAACACAGTTTGAGAAATTCTGCTCTTTTCCAATGACTTACAAAGTAATGAATCATTCTGTCAGTTACACAGTTACATTGAAATCCCACCTTCCCGGCCCTAAATTGACCACCCCCATGTTGGTAACCTTTTTATGGTTTCAGCACACTTGAAGGGAATAAAAGTATCAAGGGGGGTGGGGAGTAGGAAGCCACTAAACAGGTCAGAAATCATTACAATGGAAACGCCTCTTCAGTTCAACAAAGTCTCACAGGTCTGTGCAAGTCCACGGTTATCTCGCTATTCACCCTACAACACTGGGTCTTTGAGTAGGACTTGTGACTGGGCCTACACTAATAAGGCAAAGTTTTGAAGCGTTCCAGGGAACACTGCAGGGGGTGGGGGTGGGAGGTTGGCCCCAGCTGACATTACAGGACACTCTTTAACTCTTATTGGTAATAAGCTGTATCTTGCATCTCACAACCTGATCATTGCTGTGGCTACATGTAGACTCATTTGGATTAAAACAAATTCAAGCAAGTTCAAAATGTAACAGCACACTTGTCCTCAGAAGTCAGAGTATCGCAGTGAGCCGCCAAAAACCAGGGGGGAACCACTGAGCCAATTATGGCAAATTACACAGCACCAAAAACACAGAAACACTAGTGATTACATGGTATCCAAATAGCACTGTTTTCCTCAATTGTGCTCTGCTTAATTTAGAGTTATTTCAAAATAAACACACACACACAAAAAGAATGAAAAACACCTGTAGCCCACCTGGTCCTCCAGAGGTCACTGGAATAGCATGCATGATTTTGTACCCACATCGGTTGGGTTCTAAAGTCTGCACAGACAGAAAAATCAGTGATAGTCCAAACTGCCCTTAAAAATCTCTTATATTTTCTCTAAGGTGTATGCCACATAGTTTGTATCTGCAATGCTGCCTCTCAGTGAGATCCTCCAGACTGAGAGCTAGAGGCATTTTTCCTGAAGAGAAAAATAATTCTACCAAACAATATAACAGAAGATTCCAACAATGGAAAGGCATGTCTGGGTCTGGGACAGAATACTCAATATTGTAAAATTATTTAGTTTTCCCAAACTAATATATTGGGTTTTTTGCAATTCTAAATAAAATTACAAAGTGATTTTTCTTGGAAATTTGACAAAATGATTCTAAAATGGAAGTAGAAAATAGACATGTAAGAAGGCTGGCCTGGTGGTATAGTAGTTAAGTTCAGCACGCTCCACTTCAGCAGCCCAGGTTCGCAGGTTTGGATCCCAGGCGTGGACCTACACTACTCGTCAGCCATGCTGTGGCAGTAACCCACATATAAAATAGAGGAAGATTGGCACAGAATGTTAGCTCAGGGCTAATCTTCCTCACCAAAAAAAAAAGGAAAGAAAGAAAATAGATATGGAAGGATAGTCAAGAAAATTTTGAAACAGAAGAGAAACTTACCCTAGCATGAGTTAAAGAATATTATAAAGCTGTACGAATTAAAATAGAATGTTACTGAGACAGGATAAACAGACAGTCCAGTAGGAGAAAAGAGAGTGCAGAAATGGACAGAGTCTAAAAGGAAATTTGGTGTAAGAAAAAGTTAGCATTTCAATCAGAAGACTCCAGATGGAATGACTGGAACAACTAGCTCAACACAGGGGGAAAAAACAAAATAAACGTGGCTCCCATATCACTCTTTACACCAAAATAAATCCCAAATGGGTTAAAATTTTAAAGATTTTAAATAGACAAAGCCATAAACACACTACAAAAAAATCAGTGCATTTTTAAAATAATCTTGGGATGGGAAAAACATTTCTAACTATATTGCAAAACCCAGAAAACAACAATAACAGAACTTTTAAAAATTCCATAAAGTTGAAAGACAAAGGGTGCCGGGGAGAATATTTGTAATGCATTATAGGAAAAAAGTTCATGTTTAATATCCTTTATATCTCAAACCTCAAATAAACCAATAATAAAATAAAGCAAACCTATAAAAGGAAAGTGGGCAAACAAATTGGACAAGAAAATTACAAAAGAATACAAATGGACAATAATTATATGAAAAGATGTTCAACTTTACTAACAATGAAAAGTGAAAATAAAAACAGGATGACATTTCTTGCCTGACACAATAGTGCAGATGAAAAGACAGCAAAGGCTGGTGCTGGCGGAGATGCAGATAACAGCCCTCCCACATCCCGTGAGTGCAGGCCATGGAAAACCTCTGAGGGTAAAGTAGGTACACCTTTGCCCAAGATATCCCATTTCTAAGAATCTATCAGAAGAGGAAAATCATTAGAAGTTCAAAAAGTTGTATACACAAGGATATTCATTGCAGTATTTACAATTGCTAAGAAAAAAAACAAGACTGAAACAACCATCAGTGAAAAACAAAGTAAATTCTGCTACACCCTGTGTACCGTACCATGCAGACACCAAATGTTATGATCCATGTTTATTGACATGAAAAGCTGACTATAAATTGTCAAAGCATCAAACTAAGTTACAGAAAAGAGCAGTGCGATTCCCTTTAGAAAACAGTGTGTGCATTTATCTAAATGAGCACATGAGATTGTTTTCTAGAACAAGGTTGTCAAAAGGGTTTTATTGTCACTATTCTTTTGAGTACAGTGTGAATTAGTTCACCATGCTTCTATGAAATTTTCTGTAAACAATGTTTTCAAAAGAGAAAAAAGTTAAGAAAAAATGGCAAGAAAAGCCAAGAATTTTTTTTTTTTAAAGATTTTATTTATTTTATTTTTTCCCCCCAAAGCCCCAGTAGATAGTTGCATGTCATAGCTGCACACCCTTCTAGTTGCTGTATGTGGGACTCGGCCTCAGGATGGATGGAGAAGTGGTGCCTCGATGCGCACCCGGGATCCAAACCCGGGCCACCAGCATCGCAGCGCGCGCACTTAACCACCAAGCCACAGGGCCGGCCCCAAGCCAACAATTTTTTAAAGAATGTAATATAGGGGTATTTGCCCTTGCTGGTAACAAAGCATACTCTAAAGAGATAACCATTAGAACAGAGTGGTACTGATATAGTGCAAGCAGAAATTTAAAAGGAAGAGAGTGAATAGGGAATCCAGATAGTGATCCCATTGCCGTGGCAGTTTAGTTTATGAGTAAGGGGACATTTCAGGCTAGTAGGAAAAGTATGAACGATTTAATAAAAGGTGGTGGAAAAAGTACTGCACCACATAGGAAAAACATGGATGCTTTCCTCTCACCACAATTGATTCCTGATGGATTAAAATTTAAATATAAAAAATAAAGACAAAAGAGTACTTAAAAAACACAACAGGAGAGTGTTTTATAATCTTTTGGTGTGTGTGTTGGGGATGGGATCTTCTAAGTACGTGAATCCCAGAGGCCCTAAAAAGAAAAGATTGATCAATTTGATTATATAACAAATCTAAAGTTCTATATTAAAAAGTACCATAAACAAATTTAAAATACAAATCTCACACAAGGAAAAATACAGTGTTTATTATCATTATAACAAAGTCCACCTAGAAAGATATAACCAAAACCATGATTATTTCTGGGTCATCTTTATTTTCTTCTTCATAATATTTTGTATTTCCTTAATTTTTATCATTCAATATAAGCTTTCATAAATAAACAAAAAACTCTTTGAAAAATTGAAACCAAATAAATTTGGAAGAAAATAAAATTACTCATAAAAATTTTTGAAATAGGGGATGGGGAGTAGGACTTTCTAAGCTTAGAGGTGAGAGAAGGAAAGAACGCCCTTTCCAGGCTTACACATCCAATGGCACCCTTGAAATCTCCACTTGGGTGTCTCATAGACATCTCAAACTCAATCTGACCACAATGCAACTTCTTGGTGCTCACACATACAGAGGGTGTGAGAGATCTAGATGTCAGCTACCAAAACATGACGTCAACATAGAACTTTTAAAATGAATAAATCAAGAAATAACAGAGGCCGGCCCCGTGGCTTAGTGGTTAAGTGTGTGCACTCCACTACCGGTGGCCCGGGTTCAGATCCCGGGCGTGCACCGACGCACCGCTTGTCCAGCCATGCTGAGGCGGTGTCCCACATACAGCAACCAGAAGGATGTGCAGCTATGACGTACAACCATCTACTGGGGCTTCAGGGAGAAAAAGGGGAAAAAAGGAGGAGGATTGGCAATAGATGTTAGCTCAGAGCCGGTCTTCCAGCAAAAAGAGGAGGATTGGCATGGATGTTAGCTCAGGGCTGATCTTCCTCACACACGTGCACACACACACACAAAGCTTTATTAAAAAAAAAAAGAAATAACAGGATGTGCTATTTTTCACTAAAAGCCTGCCATCAGTGGGAAGGGAAAAAGGGGCAAGGGAAGTACATGCCCCTTCCTCCTTGAGGACAGCACCCAGAAGTTGCCCACACCACTTCCTCTCATATGCCATTGGTCACATGGCCATACATAGATGCAAGGAAGGCTGGGAGATGTTGTCTTTATTCTAGGAAGTTATGTGCATAACTGATATTACTATGCAAGTAAGAGAGAATGGATATTGAAGGACCAGCTTTCTTTACCACAGTTACAACACAGCATGCAGTGCATAATCTTTGTATAAAATACACCCTCCACACTCACACATGCATGCACCTTGATGATTGAGAGGACACTTACAAAAATATTGGGACTTTGGGTGAGTTTTACTCACTTCCTTGAACCTTTCTGCATTAATTTTTTATAATGGATGTATTTTTCAGTATAGGTTTTTTTTCTACAATGAATGATATAAATTAAATCTAAGGTCAGAGAGCCAGCCCTGGTGGTCTAGTGATTAAGATTTGGTGCTCTCACCACACGGCTCGGGTTCTTTTCCCAGTCAGGGAATCATACCACCCATCTGTCGGTTACACTGTGGCGGCTGTGTGTTGCTGTGATGCTGAAAGCTATGTCACCGGGATTTCAAATACCAGCAGGGTCACCCATTGTGGACAGGTTTCAGCAGAGCTTCCAGACAAAGACAGACCAGGAAGAAGGACCTGGCCACCCACTTTCGAAAAAATTGGCCATGAAAACCCTATGAATAGCAGCACAGCATTGTCTGAGAGAGTGCTGGAAGATGAGAGGATGGCACAAACAGATGGGGCAGGATTCTTCTCTGCTGTACACAGGGTCACTAGGAGTCGGAATCGACTCGACGGCACTAACAACAACAACAGGGTCAGAGACTTCTTGATAAAAGACGTAACCAGGTGTCACAGGTCAGCTTCCCAGGAAACAGTCATTGAGACTCTAAGATGTGTATGCAGGAGGCCTATTAGGGAGTGCACCTGGGATCAAACCCTCTAAGTGGGGAAGGAAGAAGGACTGGGCAGAGAGAAGTTGGGCTGCTATGCAGTTGCAACCTCGGCCTTGGCTGACTCCACAGGGGCTCTGGGTCTAGGATGGCCCTTCAGAGTTATCCCAAATTGAGGGCCTTTGTATCCCCTCAAAGATCAGTCATTTGATGCAGATTGCCTCCAGGGAGGGCACGAAACTTTGGGGCCAGAGCAATTCCAGGAAGGGACTGAGCTATGAGCTCTCAGCAGCTAACACTCAGACGGTGGAATGAATTGGTGGAATATATCTCCATGCTGAAGTGGGTATCTGGGTGGTGTGCCATGGTATCCACTACACCAGGGAGAGACACAAAGTATGGCCTGGAGACAGAAGACAGAAGGAAAGGAAAATCAGAAATATAATTTTACACATACTATATGCCATGTGTTTGTCACTGTGCATGTTATCTTCTTCAATTCAATAGTCTTTCAAGCTGAGTACTTAATTTCACCATTTTTATATGTAAGGAAAGTGAAATTCAATGTGCAATATTGTGATTTATAAGAAATCATCTATTATAATGATCATATATTATAATTCAGATGACCAAAATATATTTCTCATGTATAGTTGGTCTTCATTCACAGTTTCTTGCTCACAGCTCCCAAAATTCTTGGATTTTCCTGAGCAAGAAGAGCAATGGGAGCCTCTTTTGTTATAATATTTGGTCTCTGGTCCTCTGTTCCTGAAAATGCTTCGGAGCCATAAAGCCAAAACAAAAAAAATTCACAACAAGCCCTTTTCCCATCACAACTGAGTTTATGCTAATGAGGTGACTTTTGCAAAGCCGCTAAGGATGAGGGCTTGTTGCCAGAAGAACCAGCCATGAATAGAGGGTTGGAACTTTCAGTCCCAGCCCCTGATTTCCAGGAGGGGAGAGGGGCTGGAGGTTGAATCAATCACCAATGGCCAATGAGTTACTCAATCACACCTGTGTAATGAAGCCTCCATAAAAACCCAAAAGGATGGGGTTGAGAGAGCTTCCAGGTTGGGGAAACAGAATGTTTCCATGTGCCACTGTGTCAGGCCCCAAACTCCAGGAGGACAGAACCTCCTTTGTCGGGGACTTCACCCTGTGTATCTCTTCATCTGGCTGTTGATTCCTACCCTTTAATATCCTTTGAAATAAATCAGTAATCTGGTGATTAAATGGGTCTTCCTGAGTTCTGTGAGCCATTCTAGCAAATTAATCTAACCCATGGAGTGGGTTGTGGGAACCTCTGATTTATAGCCAGTCAGTCAGAAGTGCAGGTAACAAGCTGGACTTGCAACTGGCATCCTGAGTTGGAGGGGGTCATTGGAACCTCCGATTTGTAGCTCGTCTGTCAGAAACGCAGGTAACCTGAGCTTGCAGTTGGCATCTGAAGTGCAGGGTGGTCTTGTGGGACTGAGCCCTTTACCCATGGAATCTGATTCTATCTCCAGGTAGCCAGTATTAGAATTGAGTTGAAGTCTTGGACACTCTGCTGGTGTCCAAGAACTGCTAGTTGGTGTGGGGAAGCCTCTACATACATGCACTGGAATTGGGTCCAGGAATCCTTTTAAATGTTATTAGGGAAACTTGTCCAGGAAGAGGCAGTAGGTAAATAACAGAACCAGGGTTCAAACCCAGACGGGGATATCTTATTCCAAAACCTCTTTCTACCTGCAACATTAAGTCATGAAAATTGAGATCTTTGCATTGACTAGGATGAAAATTGCTGAAGGCATCAAAAAAGACTTTTTAAACCATGTTGGCAACAAGAACAAAGGAGGGAAAGTTCTGTTATAAGGAAAAGGTAGTGCAAACAGATTACTAATATTTTCTTCAATAAAATTTTTTTCAAATCTTCCTCAGGAAAGAGAATGGCCTTAAACTAAACCTATGTATGGCCAAGTGCATAACTAGAGTCGAAGCAGGAGAAAATGTTCGACAGCCCCAAATTGAATGACTTTACAAAATAACTGGCCTGAACTTTTCAAAAATGTCAAGGTCATGAAAGGCAAAGGAAAGCTGAGGAAATGTTCCAGATTAAAGGGGACTGAAAAGACATGACAAGTAAATGCAATGAATGATCCTGGATTGGGGAAAGTTTTATAAAGGACAATATTAGGACTTAACGCAGAATTTTAATTTGGATTGTAGGTATGATAGTTTTGTTATTGATGTTAAATTTCCTGATTTTGATAATTATACCATGGATATGTAAAATAATATTCTTGTTCTTAGGGTTGCATGAGTGTTTAGGGGTAAAAGGTCACGATATCTGGAGTTTATTCTCAAATATTCAGAAAACAATAAAATTACAAATGAAATAAAAAATAAAATTACATATGTATAGTGTATATTTATATACTCATATCAAGATACATGTATGTCTCAAGATATACGTAGATCTCGAGAGAGAGAGAAAGTAAATATGGAAAAAGTTAGTAATTGGTGAACCTAGGTGAAAGGTATATGAGAGTTAATTGTAATATTCCTGCAACTATTTTATATGTTTGAAATTCTTTCAAAATAAAAGGAGAAAGAGAAATATCCCGAAAATAGGAGAGCCAATAGGATGGGAGCATCCAGCCACACCAAAGGAATTCAGATCTGATAACACAGTTCATGACAGTCAAATGTTGCAAATGATAAAAAGTGGATTACAATCATTATAGATTGGTTAATTTGAAATTGATCCTTGGAAAAATTCTGGAATGTATTTTCAAATGAATGGATTATAAGCCCTTAGATTGTGAGGATCTCTAGCGGTCACTATGAACTCCCTCCAAAAAACAAATAAATTTTTTTAGGTCAAACTAACCTTATTTTCTTTTCTAAAATCATTTAAAGACACGATCATCAGTACAGTGTATCTTGATTTTGGCAAAATTTTTGACTAAGTTGTCCATAACATCCTCATGGATAAAATGACAATACAACACTTGAGGGTGTTTTTACAGCGAACTTAACAGCACCACTCAGAAAATGGATTGACTCTATTGGGGATGGTGGGGTGTTTTAGTTTCCTAGGGCTGCTGTCACAAAGTGCCATGGGTTGGGTGGCTTAAACAACAGTTATTTCTTGTCTCTCAGTTCAGGGGGCTGAAAGTCTGAGATTAAGGTGTTGGCAGGCTTGATTCCTTCTGAGGGCTGTGAAGGAAGGGTCTGTTTCAGGCCTCTCTCCTTGGCTTGTAGATGGCCGTCTTCACGTTCACATGGCATTCTCCCTGTATGCAAGTCCCTGTATGAAAGTCTCCAAATTTCCCCTTTTTATAAGGTCATCAGTCCTATTGGATTAGGGCCCACCAAATAACCTCATTTTCACTTGGTTACCTCTATACAGATCCTATCTCAAATAGGGTCACATTCTGACTTGCTGGGAGTTAGGACTACAACATATGAATCTGGGGGACACAATTCAACCCATAATAGTGGTGGTAGGGGGAGATCTGTAGTAGAGTGCCACAAAGACTTCCTCTGTTAAACTCCATCAAGAGGAGACAATAGAAGACCCACTTATCACATTTGGGGACTATCTAAAGATGCAAAGGGAAAATAATCAGTAGGATGATGGGACAGCTGGCATAAGAGATATAGAATTAGAGGGAGAGGGTTCCCTGGCCAGCTCCCTCACGTGCTCACTGTATGACACTGTCATTCACCATTTGCCATCCTGAGATTCAGCATGCTCCTGGGTGACGTGAGGATTAAATGAGAAAATGAGCTACACGCATTATGCAAACTGCAAGCCCCACGTAACCCACTCATCACAGGCACCACCACCTGCTGGGAGACAATCAGAGCTCCAGCAGCACAAGCACTGAGCGGGAGTGATGAAGACAGCATCCACATTCATGAACGAGACCCGTCTGTCATTTCTTTTACAGCTGTCTTTATCAGGTTTGGGAGACGGGGATCTACTCATTTACAAATCTAATTGTGTGCTAATTTATAAAACATATTTAGGAGATTTCCATCTATTTCCTATTCTTTGGAAGAGTTGAAACATTCAGACCTTTAAGAGATTTTCCACAGCTTTGATCTAGCTACCTTCTTCTCACACCAATTGCATCTCATCCCCCGGATCAACCAAAAGGGTCATCACAAAGCCCCTTTATTTCTTTCAATCTCACACTTCCTTACAAGAAAAGAGTCGATTTCTCTGCACCCTAGTAAAGACTGCTGGTGTTTCTGCCTCCGTGTTGGTTTCCATTCCTTCCTACTTCTCCAGCCTTGATCCCACAATCTTCTCTCCTCTCTAAGGTTTGGGATCACCCCTTTACAAGGGTGTCTTGGTTTTTGCATTTATACAGACTTGAAGCTTCTATTTTAACATGTCCTTAACTCACCGTGAGGTCCTCTTTGGCCCAATCAGTGTTTCCCAGGTGTGTCCCACAGGGTCTTAGTATGCATCACACCCCGACTCATATCCACATCATAAATCCAGAGGTCCCAAAGTCAAGAATGTTTAGGAAATGCTTTGTCTCTTTACTGCAGGATTCATCAGCACCTTTAATACCGCATTTTGACTCTCCAAAAGGGGTATGGAACACAGCATTTCCCAAACTCTTCTAAATTAGAACTCCATATCCCAGAACATCTTGAGGGACTAATATCTTGCTTTCACAAATGCTGGTCTACACCCAGTGTCTCCGCTTCTTGTCTGTGACAGAGATGGCTAACTGTCCACCAAAATCCGTTTTCCCTTCTTCTTGGACACAGAGTGAGACGACACTTCCCAACCTTCCTTGCAGCTAGGTGTGACCATGTGGCCTTGTTGTTTCCAGTGGGAAGTGAGCAGGCATGAGATCTGCCTCTCCCAAGCCTGACCCACACAAACCTCCTATGCAGTGTTTCCCACACTCTTTCCCTTCTGGCTGACTAAGAGATTGACACCCAAGGGCCTTGGCAGAGCCATCATCATCCAGGGTCTCCAAACAGCTAAGTCAAGGAAGAAAGCTACCTTGATGATCTGAATACCAGCCTAGGGCTGTTGCATAAGCAAAAGGTACACCTTTATGATGTAAAGCCATGAAATGTTTAGGATTGTTATTACTGCAGCCTAACTCTTACACTGCCCATTTTCTTCTTCACTCCTTGTAATTTAGCCTCTGCTCCTCATCTTGCCACTGAGATGGCCCATGAACACTGTCAGTGACATTTTAGCCAAATCCCGAGGTCTCGTCTCAGTTTTTAACTTCTTCACATAATCTGACCTTCTTCACCACCATTTCCTTCTCACTGGATATCTGCAACAATGTTCTATCTGTTTCTGTTGCTTTTATGCCATGGAATATTCTTTTTATCTTTATTGTCTTCTCTTCCTTCAATTCTATCTCCAGCTTTGGACATGCCTTCAATCACTGTCTTTGGTCTCCTTGCTTCTCTCTCTAACATAGTTTCATCTCTGATCTCATGGCTTCTACGATCTCATCCATGGAGTCATTCAGGGACCTAGGCTTTTGGCAGCTCATCCAACCGACATATATCTCTCTGACCTTACACCTGTGCCCAGGTGTTTCTATGGGATTTCCTTATTTCTTTATTTCCAAGTTACTATGGGATTTCTTCACTTAGAATCACAGACCATAGAGTAGAAGTAACCACAGAGATAAGTCCATTGGAATCCCCCTGAAGGTCCCTCATGTCCTTCAGGCCACCTCCTCGGAGAGGCCATCTCTGTTTGCCTTATATAAGGTATCAACCCTCTCCACCCCTTTTTATCCCTTATCCTGCTTTATTTTTCTTCACAGCACATATCACTACCTGGAAATATCTTCTAATATTGTTTGTCATCTGTCACTGCCACCAGAATGTAAGCTCCATAAGGCAGGGGATCTCTTGGTGCTGTATAATTATTCTGAGTGCCTAGGACAGTGCCTGACACATAGCAGGTATTCAACAATTCTCTGCTGAAGGAGCTAAGACCCAATGGTTCATCTGCTCCAAGACGTACAGTTAGTGGTAGAGTTCAGACTCACGTCAGGTCTTCTGACCCCTTACCCCAGGCTCTTTCCACTGCCTGATAATCTTAAATCCTTGGTTCAAGAATGCTAAGCCTGTAGTTGTCTTTGACTGTTCACCCTCTTCTCTCCTCTCGATCTAATCTGTCTGATGTCTTATTTCTCCCTTTAAAATCTCTCTTTGCCCATCTTTGCCTCTATTCCAACACTTCACCTTAGACTTTCAAAATACGTTTTTGTTAATCTTCCTGCTTCCATTCTCAGTCTCAAACAAAGCATCTTGGTGACTTTAAGTATTACGTTCATAGAATATTTCTAGAAGGAGATCCAAGAAACTGATGATAGTTCCTCTGGAGATGAGGGACAGGGAGTTTGAGGATTTGGGGTACACTTTTAATTGTATATACTTTTTTTTTTTTAAAGATTTTATTTATTTTTTTTCCCCCAAAGCCCCAGTAGATAGTTGTATGTCACAGCTGCACATCCTTCTAGTTGCTGTATGTGGGACACGGCCTCAGCATGGCTGGAGAAGCGACGCGTCGATGCGCGCCTGGGATCCGAACCCAGGCCGACAGCAGCGGAGCGCGAGCACTTAACTGCTAAGCCACGAGGCCAGCCCTGTATATACTTTTGAGCGGCATGAATTTTTACTGGTTATATGATTTATTTGCAATAAAAAAGTTCTAAAATATTGTATTTTATTTTCAGACTTCTTTTGCAGGCTTAACTGTTTTTGAGGAGAGAAAAAATCTCTTAAGTTGCCCAGCTAAAGCTATAAAATGAAATCACTGTCAGATAAAATATATAATAGTTCCACGAGGGAAGATAATAACCATCATTAATGAGTTTGAGAAAAGGGCATTGGTTTTGACTGGGTCATTTGTGACCACCAAGACAGCAAGTTTAGCAGAGTGAGGAGGGCAGAAGCTAGAGAGGTAATGAGTAATGAGGAAATGACTACCACCAACACAGGTCACACATTTTAAACTTTTGGCAACGAAAAGAAGGAGAGATGAGAGAAAGTTGTTAGGAAGGGCAGCAAAGGTAGCAAAGATTTTTTCTAAGATTAAGAAAATGTTTTTATGTTTGAAGGCAAAAGAGAGAGAATTAAGATTTTAGAGATTATATTCTCCAAGGGACCATGCCTGTTTTATCCACAGCTGTATTCATTAGCATCTAGTTATACCTGGCACAGAATAGGTGCCCAATAAATATTTGTTAAATGACCAAACGAAAGGATAAATGGAGAGGGAGGCATTATTCTTCCAATGTCAATGCCAGGTTCCCCTGATAATGGGACAGGACAAAATCCAGAGTTTACCTGGAAGTTTAAAGAGAAGTTGGGATCTTCTGGGTCTCATTGGTGGGTCGTATACTGCATGATCCCAACCTTTCTTATGCAATACAGTGTGAGGTTCTTTGCTCCCACTGAGTGTTAGCAGGTGGAAGGAAAGGGCAATTCAACCTGAGGTTGTTGAGGGTCTCCTATGTGCCAGACGTGCTGAGCCCTGCAGATGCAGACATGAGTGGGGCCACTCTCTGCCTGGAGAAGCTCACCAGCCAGCGGGGTAGGAGACCCTAAACCACCATAATGCCATGGGCCAAATGCTACCTGCCAGCGGCAGAGCAGGAGTGCCCTGGGAACACAGATAATGGCATCAGTAATTCTGCTGGAGATGTGTTCCAGGAAAGATACACAGAGGAGGTGACTTGAGCTGGATATGGGAGATAATTCCCTAATTATATTCATTCATTTACTCAACAACTATTTATTGAGCACCTAGTCTGTGCCAGGCATGGTGCTAGGCTCTGGGGACACCAGGGTGAGCAGAAACAGACATAGCCCTGCCCTCATGGCATTCACAGCATAGTGGGGAGAAGAGCCATTAATCTTACAATTACACAAACAAATGCAAAACTAAACCCGAGATGAGGGCTAGAAAGGAGAGATGCAAGGTTTTATGAAAGGTGAAACAATTGTGAATTAATTAATCTGTAGAGAATGTATGTGGCAGACTGCTAGCTGTATTACAATGTGATGAAAGAACTCTTGGCCACCAGGATAGACTGAATTTCCCAGCCCCATGCCTATTTGGCTAGGTTTGGCCATGTGACTAAGTTATGGCCAATAGTACATGAACAGAAGTTGTGTGACTCCTGGGTGTGTCCTTAAAAGGAAGAGTTTGTCTTCCCTTTCCTGTCTTCCCCCTGGTTGGAGGTGGTGATGAGCCATCTTGGAGCATATGGACCAGGGCAATACTCTAGGGATGGTGGAATAAGAAGAGAGAAGGTGCCTGGGTCAATGACATCCACAAGCTACCTTAGGAGCCTTGGAATCCTTCCACCCCGGCAGTTGTGTGAAAGAAAAATTCATTTCCTTCCTCTTTAGGGAACTATCATTTACGTTCTTTATTAGAGCAGCTAAACCCGTATATCTTAACTTATACAGTATACAAAATACTGGTCATTGCTTCATAATACAACAAACAATAACATTAGTCCTGCCTCTGTTAAGAAACTACTTGCATTCTAAAACAAGATTTGATTATTCATATGCTCAGAATTTGAGGATTTTGTTGCTGGGGAAAAGGAAGTAATCTGGGGATATGGAGAGAAATTTGGTTTCCAGAAGTTTTCATGACCTTTCAAAAGCTCTCGAATCTACTAGATTGAGTTGTGTGCAGCCTTAAGTACCTGAAGGCTGGCATGTCTGAGCACAGCTTATCATCACAGAAGTGGGAAAGCACGGCTTTGTAGACAGATAATAACTCCCTTCTCCATGCTTCCCTGTGATGTATTCTTCGAGTGGAAGCATGTCCTAAAGAAATGTGGTCTAGATCTCTGCCTCAGACAGGATGCAATAAATACTGTCAGTAAGACATGGCTTTCTGTCCCATTTTCACGATCTTTCGGGAAAGGAGTTTCAATTTAGTAACATGCTTCGTTAGGGGAAAATGGCTTTGAGTTACTTTATCAAAGTGTTTTCTCACCCACTAGCCTTCCTGTATCCTCCTCCCGAGAGCTTGGGTGTGGGGCAGATGCATTATCACTTTGCCTGTTATATAGTCCAAGAATCTGACTGACACACGAGGTCATGAGGCTTGCAGGAGGATAGGCAGTGTCCCATCCCCAGGCCCACCTTCCTTGTCACTTACCAGCTTTGCGTCTCGAGCACCCAAATCAGTGAACGTTCCCTGACCATCTCTTCTCTGGAGGGCCTGAGCCAGGCATAGTGAGTGAGCCACAAAGGTGCACAGGAAGGGGCCGGCCCCGCAGCCTAGTGATTAAGTTGTGCGCACTCCGCTTCAGCAGCCCAGGTTCGCAGGTCCCAGGCACAGACCTACACCACTCAGCAGCCATGCTGTGGCAGTGACCCACATATGAAATAGAGGAAGACTGGCACAGATGTTAGCTCAGTGCTAATCTCCCTCAAGCAAAAAAAAAAAAAAAAAAAAAAAAAGCGTGCACATGACAGAGCTCTTGGCCTCTGGGAGCTTTGGGGCTTGGTGGGGAAATATGACAGGTATGTACACATGGCTACAATACGAAGCTCTGTAGGGTGAGCACCATGTGACGGGCACAGGCAACAATGCTCTGGGCCCTTCAGATGGGAACAGCCAGTAAGAACAAAAAATGAAGGTGTTGCAACTGCTGGAACTCCCACCCTCCCATGCCCACAGGAGCTGAACCATAAGCTGTGGGCACTAGTACTAATAATTGCGAAGCTGCAGGTGCTAATACCCTGCTGCCTACCCACACACATGTACACGCACACACACACTTACACCCACGGAGCAGGGACTGAGACTAAACACACCAGGCCTAACATCCTGTTTTTGGAAGTCAACACTCAGGTTGAAGCTTCCCAGTCCCCAGACTACTGTTCTTTACCACACCATCACCATTTAGAGTTCTTTATTTGCTTATTCTTAACCCAATTCTCTACATCTCCTTCACCTCCCAATCCCTTCCATTGTGATCTCTGGAACTGTCTCCCACCTGGCCACCCCAACTCTGTTTAGATCACCACTTAACTTTGTCCTCTCAGCTGGTGCTGGTTTAGTCCCTCACAGCCCATAAACTTCAGGATAAGGAGGTAGGTGTAGCAACACACATTCTAGCCCTCCAAATACAGGAACCAGAAAGTGTAGAAATTTTTTTTCTTACAGCTCCAATTCCTTGACTCTCTCAAAGCCAGGGTGCAGATGTGTGACTTGGATTCTGTCAGTCAGAGGCACCCATAGGACACCTGGAGGTGGAGGTGAGTCAAGTCATCTGGAGGTAAGTCAAGGTCCTCTGGCAAGTACTGTGAAGGGAGAGTCTGAGGCAGCTGTGGAAGTTTCTGGAGTCCTGTCCCCTCACAGGGCAGAGTAGCGGGTGGTGGGGGCATTTCTTCTGACTGTGTTGCCCCCAGGGCCCTAACATCTAAGCCCAGTTCTGTGGCACTCCCACACTAGCCAGACTGAATTCCACTCTCTGCAACTAAGAACCCTGACCCACCCATTTGTTCATTCACTGTACAAATATTTATTCAGCACCAACTTTGTGCTAGGCACTTTTCAAGGTGCTGAGAATCCAGCAGTGAACAAGACAGACATAATCCCTGACCTCAAGAGGCTCACGTTCAGGGTGAGAGGAGGACTGCCAATAGACAAAAGACGTAGTCAACTATACAGTACAGTAGTGATAAGTTTGGTTCTTGTTTCTTACCTCTCTCTTTCAAGTTTCTCTCTGTTGCTTGCTGAAACGAAGGTTGAAAGAAAAATCCCATCCCCATAGGGTGACAAACCACTTCCGCCTTGTTCATTTTTCTGCATCAGACTTTGTGTTATGTCAAGCCCTCCATCTCCACAGTCCACAAACCACAGTGTACGTGAAATATAACTTTATTGGTGCTAATGAGTTCTAGTTGAAGTCCCCATGTCACCAGATGGCCAAACCTTCCCCTTACCACAAAGTTGCATCTAAGTTTTGGGGGGTGAGGGTGTCTTACCAAGGTACTCGAGTCACGTTAAGGGGCGTGCCTTCTGGTACTCGATGTCTGTCTTCTTTCTGCACTGACACCACGGAGAGGTCCATTGCCCCTAAGTACTTGGTTGTGCAAGGGCTCCCCACGTACCTGTCTGCACAAGTCTCTTGTTCAGTGGCTCTCTCTGCCACATGCAAGCCTCTGAAATGGCTACCTGGTGCCCTTGCTGCCCAAGATATTATGGAGTCATTCCCTCCATCTGGGTTCTGGCCACCTCGCTGCAGCGCTTCTCAGCGAGGGAGACATCAGTTCCCTCTCTTCTCAGATCCCACAAACCTCCCCATACTTAGTCCAGTCAAAATAGGTCTTCTTCCTTCTTACTTCTCTTTCAGAGTCCGCCCTTCTCCTCAGTTGGGGAAAGGGATATGGGAAGAGGATCTATTACTGTAATTTAGGTTTCCTCCCAAGTGTTTTATGCATGCCAATAATTCATTCCTTTCCTGAAAGGGCCTAGGCTTCTGGAATCAGAAAAGAGCTTTTCCATCCCCCACCCCACCCCACCCCTAGTTTTCTGCTGTCCTGATCTCCCGTAAGGCAATAAGCCTGGAGCAGTTGAACTTATTGAAATGGCACAGGAGCAAAGCATCATAAGGAAACATATGATGGAGGAAGGAAGGTGGAAAGAAACAGCTAATATTTTAAAAATATCACTCCACAGAGGCAGCCCTGATGGCCAAGCGGTTAAAGTTCAGTATGCTCCACTTCAGCGGCCCAGGTTCAGTTCCCAGGAGTGGAACCACAACACTCATCTGTCAGTAGCCATGCTGTGGAGGTGGCTCACGTAGAAGAATCAGAAGAATTTACAACTAGAATATACAACTATGTACTGGGGCTTTGAGGAAGGGAGAAGAAAAAAAAGGAGGAAGATTGGCAATAGATATTAGCTTAGGGCAAATCTTCCACTGCAAAAAAAAAAAAAAAATCACAGACAACAAGATATAGCAGAAGAAATGCAGCAGGGGAGTAAGAATGAAGACGTGGGAAGGAAAATAAAAGAAAGCTGATACCACTGTGTGTATCCATTGTTTTGGGGACTGAATGAAGTTTGAAATAATCAAATTGTTTGTTTTTTCATTTAGGAGCCTGGTTTTTCCTAATCGAAAGACTGCTCAAGCCAAGTTATAGATACAGCTCAAGATAGGGACCAAAATGTGCGGTGTCAGGAATAGTATTTCAGATGTGTGTACTTTTCCTTTAAAAGGTAGGGACATATGGGGTAGGAGGGGATGTGTGAGGAGAAAAGTGACTTCTGTATCAAGGAAAAGCTGCCCAGAGTCAAATCATAATAAAGGGAGCCATACACAGGTAGACCAGCTTCAAGGGGCCAGAACGAAGGAATAAATCACACCAAAATGGCAAAATCTGCCCAAAGGGATACAGAAAAACAACTCAACATTGTAAGAAAGTGAAAGCTGAAAATGAAGCTTTGAATAGGAAGAGAGGAGAAAAGATCACAAGAAGAGAAAGAGAGAGATAAGCAAGACGGAGTAGTGGTAGAAAAGGAGCAGTTTAAGTCCCTGCTGAGTAAAGAAGTACACATTTATAAATAGTATATTCAAGAAGCATATTCCAAAAACAAGTTTGTTATTACCAAAAACAAGTTTCTGGTCAGTCAGTATATGTGATAAACATTAATCCTTCATTAATCATTTGGCAAATGGATATTTTGGGAATTGACTAAAGCCCCAGAGTGAAAGCCCAGATTCTACCTTAGCCTCTGATCCCAAACCCTAGTTTTAGGGTTATTTCTCCACACAGTGGAGAAATAACTTCACATCATGTCCCACTTCCTCCTGAAACAAATGAAAGAGGTGAAATAAAGTAGCCAAATAGGAAATCAAACAGGGCCCTAGTGAAAATTAATAATGGAAACCTCATTTAAAATGGAGTTGAGAGGCAGACGGGGGACCTCTCATGCCCTACGATGATGGCAGAGCCCAACAGGAAGAAGAAAGACTTCTTCTTGCTCAGCAACAGCTCAGCCAATGAGAGATTGTCACAGCTCAGCCAATGAAAAGCCACTACACTTGGGACTCCCAGTCTCCTCAATGGACTCTGTTTACAACAGCCCTCCCAGCTTCCTCTTCCCCTCTATAAAAAAGTTTCTCCTCTCCTTGCTGCTTGGGGCTTACACATGGTTCACCATGGTTGCCAACCCCAAATTGCAATTCTTTGTTGATCCTGAATAAACCTTTTTTTTTTTTTGCTGAGGAAGATTCACCCTGAGCTAACATCTGTTGCCAATCTTCTACTTTGTTTACTTGAGGAAGATTAGCCCTGAGCTAACATCAGTGCCAATCTTCCTCCTCTATTTTGTGGGTCAGCACCACAGCATGGCTGCTGAGTGGTGTAAGCCCGTGCCCGGGATCTGAACCTGCGAACCTGGACCACCAAAGTGGAGTGCACTGAAACCAAACTACGCCATGGGGCTGGCTCCTGAATAAACCCATTTTTGCTGGAGAAATAACTGGTTGTCTATTTTTTAAGGTCAACATTTTGGTGGCCCATATAGGGATCCAGAGAAGACCCCCAATTACTCCGAGGCTGGTGATCAAACAGGTGTATCACCCACAAAAGAGCCCATTGAGCTTGCTGCTTTTCTCACCAACTCTGGAGTTTGAGAGTAAGACTTTCTCCAGATGTGAGCTTCCACACTCTTTGCATCTTGAAGGTCTCCAGGCTCTATTCAAGATCTATTTTAAGGTTTTGTCCTTTTCTGGTTAAGGCCTTGTTTTGTCTTTGACTACTTATTTGGCACTTTAGCCTGACTCTTCTGAATCAGGATGTTACATTGGAACTGGCTGCTCAGCCTTCAGTCCAATTTCTTTGGAATCAGACTGATCCCTTTTGTTTTGTTTTGTTTTGTTTTTTTAAAGATTTTATTTATTTATTTTTCCCCCCAAAGCCCCAGTAGATAGTTGTGTGTCATAGCTGCACATCCTTCTAGTTGCTGTATGTGGGATGCGGCCTCAGCATGGCCGGAGAAGCAGCGCGTCGGTGCGCGCCCGGGATCCAAACCCGGATCGCCAGCAGCAGAGCGCGCGCACTTAACCACCAAGCCACGGGGCCGGCCCCAGACTGATCCCTTTTGAACCAAGCTGTTCTATTAGAACTGTGCTGTTCAGCCTTTGGCCTGATTCTTTTGGGATTAGGCTGTTCCCTTAGAACTGTGCTAGTATTAAGCCTGCAGGTTGTTTGAGCTAATCAAGCTGTTTGAGCTGTTTAGGCTGTTTGAAAACTATTCTTTTACGCTAAAGAAAAACCTCTGATAAATGGGATCCCAGTTATCTCAGTATTTTGAGGCTGCCCCCTCCTATAGGGACCCTGGACAATTTTATTTTTAAAAACTGTGGTCACTCCTCATGTGCATTTCTAACTAAATGGACCAACTTAACCAAAAGTAATTTAGAATACCAATGGCCATTATGGGGAACTTTAGAACTCCCCAAACTTACTCTTCTTAAAACTGAATTGGACAGTTTTAGCTCTGTGATTTCCAAGGACTGAATGGAATGCCTATTTCGATTGGTATTTTGAGGTTTCCAAACATTATTAGGAGTCTAAAATTGCCTCTTTGCGCAATAAAATTTTAAGATTAACTGAGGCAAACAAATGATTAAAAAAGAGATAAAATGGCTTCTGAAGCCTCATGTTCCTCTCCCCCATTTCTCACGCTCAGGCCTTGCCTCTGGTGCCATCTTTCTCCTCCCCTTCTATACCATCTACAGGTCCCTGCTTTATAGAAATGGGATCAAGCACCGAGAGTGCGACTCTGGTGTCAGAAAGACACTCATCTCCAATTACTGAGGGTAACTCTATACCCTCAGTTCCCCCAGACTCTCTCACTGAACTTCCCTCTTTTCCTGAACCTCTCCCCACTGCCTCTTCCTCTGAACCTATCAGAACCTGTCCCTTTAAAATTAAGCCTTCTTGCAACAAAAAGAATAAAATACCTAGGAATAAACTTAACCAAAGAGGTGAAAGATCTGTACACCGAAAACTAGAAAACATTTCTGAAAGAAATTGAAGAAGACACAAAGAAATGGAAAGATATTCCGTGCTCTTGGATTGGAAGAATTAACATAGTTAAGATGTCCATACTTCCTAAAGCCATCTATAGAGTCAATGCAATCCCTATCAAAGTTCCAACAACATTTTTCACGGAAATAGAACAAAGAATCCTAAAATTTATATGGAACAACAAAAGACCCCGAATAGCTAAAGGAATCCTGAGAAAAAAGAACAAAGCTGGAGGTATCACACTCCCTGATTTCAAAATATACTACAAAGCTACAGTAACCAAAACGGCATGGTACTGGCACAAAAACAGACACACAGATCAATGGAATAGAATCGAAAGCCCAGAAATAAACCCACACATCTATGGACAGCTAATCTTTGACAAAGGAGCCAAGAACATACAATGGGGAAAAGAAAGTCTCTTCAACAAATGGTGTTGGGAAAACTGGATAGCGAGATGCAAAAAAATGAAAGTAGATCCTTACCTTACACCATACACAAAAATTAACTCCAAATGGATTAAAGACTTGAATGTAAGACCTGAAACTGTGAAACTTCTAGAAGAAAACATAGGCAGTACGCTCTTCGACATCGGTCTTAGCAACATCTTTTCAAACACCACGTCTGACCGGGCAAGAGAAACAATAGAAAAAATAAACAAATGGGACTACATCAAACTAAAAAGCTTCTGCACAGCAAAGGAAACCATCAACAAAACGAAAAGACAACCTAACAATTGGGAGAAGATATTTGCAAACCATACTTCTGATAAGGGCTTAATCTCCAAAATATATAAAGAACCCATGCATCTTGACAACAAAAAAACTACCAACCCAATTAAAAAATGGGCAAAAGACCTGAACAGACATTTCTCCAAAGAAGATATACACATGGCCAACAGACACATGAAAAGATGTTCAAAATCACTAACTATCAGGGAAATGCAAATCAAAACTACAATGAGATATCACCTCACGCCTGTCAGAATGGCTATAATTAACAAGACAGGAAACAACATGTGTTGGAGAGGATGTGGAGAGAAGGGAACTCTCATACACTGCTGGTGGGAGTGCAAACTGGTGCAGCCACTATGGAAAACAGTATGGAGTTTCCTCAAAAAATCAAAGATAGAACTACCATATGATCCAGCTATTCCACTGTTGGGTATTTAGCCAAAGAACTTGAAAACACCAATGCGTGAAGATACATGCACCCCTGTGTTCATTGTAGAGTTATTCACAATAGCCAAGACTTGGAAGCAACCTAAGTGCCCATCAAGGGACGAATGGATAAAGAAGATGTGGTATATATACACAATGGAATACTACTCAGCCATAAGAAACGATGAAATCCAGCCATTTGTGACAACATGGATGGACATTGAGGGTATAATGCAAAGTGAAATAAGTCAGAGGGAGAAGGTCAAATACTGTATGATTTCCTTCATTAAGTAGTAGATAATAACAACAATAAATAAACACATAGGGATAGAGATTGGCTTGGTGGTTACCAGAGGGGAAGGGGAGAGGGAGGAGGGGGAAAGGGATAATTCGGTACATGTGTGTGGTGATGGGTTATAATTAGTATTTTGGTGGTGAACATGATGTAATCTATGCAGAAATAGAAGTACAATGATGTACACCTGAAATTTTTACAATGTTATAAACCAATGTTACTGCAATAAACAAAAAATTAAAAAAAAAAAAAAGAATACACAACATTTTCCCACAGGAAAAAAAAAAAATTAAACCTTCTAAGTATCCAAAGGCTAAACCCTTAATTTCTTATATTTCCTGGACTAAAGCTGAACTGTGAGCCATAATCAAAGATTTTCGCAAAGTAACCAAAGATCCCCACAGATTTGCTGAGGAATTCAACAAATCAACAGTCATTCAACTTATCAACCTGGTTTCTCTGACTTACATCAGCTAGGTCATATGCTTGTTGGTGAAGCCCAGGCTCAGCATTGGATGAAAACTGCTCATTGTCAAGATCCTGGAAGGTCTCTAGAATTACAACCAGGAGACTAGTCCACTGACCTGTTGTATGATCAGGCTTGAACAATTGCTAGACAAATTCATAGGGCAATTCCCAGGGCTTTCCCAAAGCCTGTTGATTGGAAGAAAATTCAAGGTTGTGCACAAAAACCCGATGAACCTGTTCATAACTACTATAATCAACTTCAGATTGTTTTTAAAGAAAATTCTGGTCTTCCTTCAGATGTTGGTTCCACCTGGGTAGCTGGGCTGAATCAGGACCTTTCCCTTCTAGTAAAAAGGACCAGAATGGAATGGGAAACTATGTCCACACCAGATTTAGTTAATCTGGCAGACCAGCTCTCTCACACCCTAGATGAGTCACCTAAAAGAAAGACTGCTAAAATTCCTAATCTTCAACTCCAGCAAATGAAGGCCCCTAAAAAAATCAAAATCCTCCTAGTTCCTATTACTATTGCAAAGAGCCAGGACATTGGAAAAGAGACTGTGACATATTAAGCACTTCAGGCATATTCAGCCCTCTAAGTAGCCTTTCCAATGTCCTCCAAATCCCTAATGATGGGGCTCTGAGGAAATACAGGACCTCTTCCCAATCCTCACTCTCAATCGGCTTGGAGAAGCATTTCTCCAGATTGAAGATGAATGTCTTTCTGACACCAGAGCCACACTCTCAGTGCTCAACCCCATTTCTATAAAGCAGCCCCTGCCACAGAGAACTAAAACAGTTCAAACAGTGGGAATTTCTAATAAACCTCAACAGGTTCCTGTCTCTGAACCTATTCCCTTTTGTTTAGGCCCTTTGAGAGACACACATCCTTTTCTCCTTAGTTTCTCTGTCCTTATTCATTTATTAGGCCGAGACTTCTTAGAAAAGAATCAGGCCAGAATTTCTTTTCTCCAAAAGGGGGAAATAATTCTAGAATTTAACAGTGCTCATCAAAAAAGTGAATGAAATGACTCTGATGGTACTAGAGCTGGTTCTGGAGACACTGATCCTTTGTCCCTATTGAATCAGCTGCCACCCTCCTTCTGGGCAAAACCTCCAATGATATTGGTAAAATTCACAGTGCACCTCCCATCAAGATTCAAATAGATCCCTCAAAGCATCTCCCCAGAATTAATCAATACCCTGTAAGTAAAGATGCCCTTCAAGGTATAAAGCCCATAAAAGAGGATTACAAGGCTCAGGGCCTCATTATCCCTTGTACTAGTCCCTGTAATACTTCTATTTTACCTGTGAGAAAACCCAAGGGCTGAGGGTGCAGGTTTGTCCAGGACCTCCAAGCAATAAACAACACTGTTATCACTCAACATCCTGTTGTTCTTAGCCCCCATATGTTACTAACATCCATTTCCACTGGAAACAAATTGATTTATGTAATGCATTGTTTAGTATTCCAATTGATGAAGTTAGCCAATATCTCTTTGCCTTCAGTTGGGAAGGAAAACAATTCACCTGGACAGTAACACCTCAGGGTTTGAGAGCCTTCTTATTTCTCATAAATCCTGAAGGCTGATCTGGATGATATAAAGTTCTCTAGGGGTTCTACTTTGTTGCAACACGTGGATGATTTGTTTCTTTGTTCTGCCTCCCAAGCTTCCTCACAGGAAGACAGCATCTGCTTGCTAAAGCTTTGAGCCTTAAAGAGACATAAGGTCTCCAAAGTTTGCCCAAACCCAGGTTCAATGTTTAGAGCATCTGAAATCAGAACAAGGGCTACACCTAAATTGAGACAGGTTTCATGGTGTCCTAAGTTTCCCAAAACCCAAAATTAAGTGCCAGCTGCAAAGTTTTCTCAGACTAGTTGGTTATTGCAGAAATTGGATTCCAAACTTCTCTCTTATGGTCAATCTTGTGTATGTTTTACTAAAGAACAACAAACTTGACCCAATTTTATGGGAAGAACTGGATGATATAGCCTTTAGGGCCGTAAAGGAGAGTTTGATGAACCCAACTGCCCTTGGACATCCCAATTATCAGATTCTATTTTTCCTTTTTGTATATGAAAAGGAGGGAATGCCCTTGGGGTACTCGCCCAAAAACACAGGGACCACCATCGCTACAGCCAGCAACTGGACTCTGTGGCACGGAGATACCCCTCTTGCCTTAGAACCATTACTGCCACTCCCCTTTTGGTTAAGGCCATGGAGAAAATCACTGTGGGATCCCCTTTAACCATTTTTGTACCTCATGCAGTAGAAGCGCTCCTGAATTCTCATCACACTCAACATTTTTCAGTCAGCTGCCTCACCTCCTATGAAATCCCTTTGTTAACTGCTCCTCACATAACTCTTTTATGTCATAATAACCTTAACCCTATCACTCTTCTCCCCCCCATTACCAACAAAATCCTTCACAAGTGCTTAACGCTTATGGATCACCTCCTGACCCCTCATGATGATCTGCATGAAACTCCTTTGGTTAACGGCACCTTCTATGGTTCACTGATGGTTCTTATATAAAAAATGACAACGGAAAATATTGTGCTAGCTACGCTATTGCAACTCTTTCTGATATCATTGAGGCAGCACCTTTACCTATGGCTACTTCAGCCCAACAGGCTGAATTATACGTTCTTATACCAGTTTGTACTTTAGCCAAGGGCAAAACTGCCAACATTTATACCGATAGTAGAGATGCTTTCAGAGTTGCTCATGATTTTGGAATGTTGTCGAATCAACGTGGCTTCCTTACTTTCAGGGGAAATAAAATTTAAAATGGCCCCTATGTTCAGGAATTACTGGATGCTATACTTCACCTGCTGCTTTAGCTTTTATTAAGATTCTGGGGCATTGTAAACTTGACTCTCTGGAAGCTAAGGGAAATCACTTTGCTGATACTTCTGCAAGGAATGCTACCCTTAAAGGAACCAACAGCAGCCACGCTTCTGTCACAGTTCAAAGCGGTGTTTCCCCAAATGATAACTTAGAAAAACTGACTACAGAAGCCCAACAATTGGTCTCAGAGAAGGAAAAACACGAGTGGAAATTCAACAATTGTTGGTTTGATAAAAAGCGAAAGGATCTAGTTTGGACCAAATAACAACCCAGTTCTACCGGAGACTCCAAAATTCCCACTCACTCCTAACCACTGTATGTGCAATTAACCATTGGTCTACTGACAAAATGATAGCATTTATGAATCAATATTGGTGGGGAAATATTAACAAGTCCGCAAAAAGTGCCTACCTCACTTGTTCCACTTGTCCAAAATACAACCCAGGGAAGCCTGTTTATACTGCTCCTGGACATTTTAAGCTGCCTAATGGACCATTCAAAGTTGGGCAAATGGATTTCATACAATTTCACCATCTCATGAATGTAAATATGTTTTATTCATGGTCTCTATGTTTTCTCACTGGACTGGAGCCTTTCCTTGCAGATAGGCTACTGCCTTTTCTGTGGCTCACATCCATTTAGAAAAGATTATCCCTACCTGGGGAACTTCCCTCAAACTTCATAGTGATCAAAGAACCCATTTTACCGCTCAGGTACTTCGACAAGTCTGCACTGTTTGGCTGGTTTTACAATTTCACTGCACTTACTAACCTCAATCCTCTGGTTCAGTTGAACCCATTAACAGCATTATTAAAACTTACTTTGCAAAATTTGTAGAGAC